>NC_142313.1:33876330-34187930 GCF_054855325.1 Carica papaya
TGATTATGGACTGAATGATTAAGAACCCGATGTTGTCTGTTGTCTTGTTGGCATGAACTACTGGTTTGCATGTTCGTGTGTGACTTGATGATGGTGACTAAAGAAAAAGGGATAAAAAGTTACGTGAATTGGCAAACGGATAATGTGGACAGCTTGAGTAGGTATCCTGGGAAATGGTGGACGGACCGGGTCCGTAGGGAACCTTACCGGGAACGTGGTCTCTCATGCCGGACGGGGTATGGAGACCTTATGTGTTTTGGCACCCATACCGAACGGGGTATGGGGACGGCCCGTTTCACCCTCATACCGGACGGGGTATTGAGGTTTATGATTTTGGCCCCCATACCGGACGGGGTATGGGGACGGCCCTGGAATCAGGTTATAAATGTTAAGGGTTCATGGGTAGCGGGACCCCTATGGATCCCTATGGATACTAGTAGGCTGGTAAAATAGGAAATCTATTTTCTGATGATTGAAATGTAAAGGTGTGATATATGTTATGTTATAAAGTTCATATGATTTCATTTGATGATAATGTTATTGCTTTCATATGTTGTTTTATGAATCTCACCGAGGTAAGTGGACAGTAAAGATTTTTATGTTAATAAACGAGTTTATTATAAATTATGCTCCATTGGTCTTTTGTGTTTTCTACCCACCTTTACCTCCGTGGCGGTGAGATAGTGTGATGTCTTTACTGGGCTGGTGTAGCTCATTCCTTATTTAACCATTTCAGATCAGGAAGACATTGTTCCCGAGCCCATTCCACAGGAAGACGGTGAAGGGGACGCCTAAAGACTCCGTAGTTATATTTATAGTTTTTATTTTCGAGTTTCTCTTTTAGTTAGTTTGTTCTTTTATACTTTGAGCACGTTTTTGGTTTTAATGTAAGGGATGTTAATCAAAATTTTTATTACACTTCCGCATTTGACATTTTTAATACACATATTTCATTCTAAATTTCCGGGGCCGTTACACAAAATACACAATATCATCACTCACATTAGAATTATACATTTCAAACTACTTTCTGAATCATCCGGTACCAGATCACACAGCAAGCATAGGATACTCAGATTTCTCACGCAACTATACTAGATCACACAGTAAGTATAGTGTATCATATATCTGCACCAAATCACACAACAAGTTTAATGTACACAAATTCTACATGTACACACACTAGTTATACATTTCACATATATAGCATGTGTACACACGTATTAATACACACATACACATTATAATACAGACATGTACGCTTACTACATGTCTCATGCAAAATATATATTTATATTTACACACACACAATCTCTACCGAAATATACGCATATATTCATACTTAAATACGTAGACATAATCACACATAACATATCATATTTATATTTATATATATATATATATATTCGCGTATTTGTTTTTATCAGTTCTATTCTTATCAATTCATATCACATTCATCGTATATTTTTATATATACACACACACATGCGTAACAACATATATATATACACTATATAAATACAAATAAATACAAATTAAATATACTAATTATATTCTTATTATATTACACATATATTTAAACATTTACACACAATGCACTACAGATATACACATCTATATAAGCATATAATTTATGTCTCTATATAGAATACACATAATTCTTATCTATAGTGTGATCAGAAAAGTTTTGAGAATCCTTTCTATCTCGATCTATGATCCTCTCGGAAATCCGAATACTGTTTGGGTAGTTTTCATCGTTTATAATAGAAAACACATAAATTAAATTATGAATAATTTTGAAAACTATATTATGCGAAATTATGAATGAATTTTATCTTTGGATACGCGGTCCTGGTCGCTAGCACCACCACGCGTCATCATACGTGTGTCACTGAAAATGTTAGGTGTTGATGATCGAATCAGCATGCGTTGTCACATACAACGCACCAACATCATATTTGGTCGCCACCCCTCCATTTTTCTTCCTTAATTAATTTTTTTTCTTCTTTTTTTCCTTGTTTTTTCTCCCTTTTTTTTCTTTTCTTTTATCATTTTTCCTTTTATTTTTTTTCTTTTTTCTTTCTTTTATTTTTTTTCCTTTTCTTTTCTTTCTCTTTTTTTCTTCCTTTTTCCCTTTTTTTTCGTTCTTTTTTTTTCTTTTTTTTTCTTTTCTTCTTCCTTCCTCTTCCCCGTGGCCTTTCCCTCTCCTCTTCTTTTTTTTTTCTTCTTCTTCTTCATCTTCTCTCCCATTTTTTTCATTTCTTCTTCTTCTTTCTTTTCCTTTTTTCTCTTTCTATCTCTCTCTCTCTTTACCCGACATGATTCTTCTCTCTCTTCTTCTCCTTCTTTTTTTCTGCCTTTTTTTTCTTTTCTTTCTTCTTCTTCCTTGCGGCTGCTTCCTCTCTCCACTGCTACATGCGCCATGGCTGTTGTGCCTCATTTCTTTTATCTTTCGGCTGCTGCATCACACAACGTGGCGAGACCTTTCTCTCTTAGTCGTCGATGCCACTCGACCCTCTCTCCTCTCATAGTTGCATATCTCCCTTCTCGATCTCTCATCTCTTTTTTTTTCTTTTTTTTGTTATTTAATTACATATATATATACATATATATATATTTTTTGCCACTTAGATATAACAATCTCCCCTCCTTAAAATAATTTGGTCCTCCAAATTGCATGTTAAGGAATTGAAATTAGCCACCTCCTTACTTTGGAAATTGTTGTTATGAGAGATTTTTCTCTCACTAAGAAGATGCCTATTTTTGTTGGGAAATTTATGTCACTTAGGAAAATTTCTCTCGTGTCGAAATCTCCTCTCCTCTTGAAGTTTTGGTCCCTAAATTTTCATTTACGAGTTTAAACAGGATGGTGCCTTAATCAGATTTTCTTAAGAGCAGTTAGTATAATTAGTGAAGTATTACTTTCTCTAAAGCCATATCAATCTTTAAGTTTTAAGTGTCTAATCTAACTTATTGCTTTTCTAACTTCTAACAATTAAGGTGTGATTGGTTGAAATGGGCTTAGAAAGTTAAGGAATCAATTATTATCCTTGAAGGTGATTATGAATTCTTTTAGTAGCATATTTAATCATTAATTTTGCTGTAAGAAATTATATTTAGTTCCAATTCTCTCAAGTAACTCTATGTTCCCAAGAATTATATGACTACTCTTAAGTACGGTCTTAACATATGAGTCACCATTTACTCACATCATCCATCTACTTTTTTGGTTTAAATAGAAAAATTACCCAAGTGTGGTGATTGCGGTTTATCACGCTTTCGTTGCGCTACTTTGATGAGAAACATATTGAAAATTTTCCAAATAATTGGATATGAGGACAGCTCCTACAACCATACCCCTCACTTATGGAATTTTCCTACGAGTACTAGAACTCTTAGAGATGAGAATTCTAATTAGATGTTGTTTAATTTTAATTCCTAAAATGACAGTTTATTTTCTAAGGATCCAGTTATTTATTTTCTTAGGATTCAGAACCACTGCAAAGTTAGAAAAAAAGTTTAGAATAGTGAGGGTATTTATTTTCATAGAGGGATGCAATGAGAATTCTTAGAAAAATTAAATCGTCATTTGGCTCCTATCAAGCTTAGAATTTGTTAGCTGAAATATATCTATTTGGGGGTTCTCTCATTTTAAGAATTTTTTCATATTGAAAATTTTCCCACTTGAAGGATTTTCTTTCTACGTAAAGAATTTTTTTATTTAGGGAATGTTGCTCTCATTCGAAAAACCTCCCCACTAGAATTTTTTTTTTAATTTAATCCCAGATTTGCTTAGAGGTATCTTTGCATAAGATGGTCTCCAAGATCGAAGGATTAATAGCTTAGAATAAGTAATTCTTTGTCTTGAGGTCCTTCAACTTCAATCCCTCAATTTCTACTTTCTGCATATCAGACATAGCTATTCCAATTGCTAGTTTTGGAACCCCTTGCGAAACGACTTGCTAGTACTCTTTAGATATGAGAAAAGTTTCTATCAACATGCTCCAATAATCATAGTGACTATCGAAGCGAGGAATTGTATTTTATACAAAACTGTCATATGTAATTGACAATAATAATTTCAATAAAAGAAAACCTACTATTTTTCTTGTACGAACTAGAAACTTGTGGCTCTAATACCACTATTGACTCAAACTTAATAGATTGCAGAAATAGAATTGATAGAACAAGAAGACATAAACTAAACTTAAAAGTTTATCTAAAGTGATAGCAAATTAGCTTATAAATAGATATTACAATCAGTAAACAACTAACTCATAATTCTTATAAAATATGAAGCAACCTACTAACATAAACTGAAATGCTAAAACTTACGAACAATCAAATCATTAACCATAAAAATCTGTAAAAATAAAATATCTTCAGCAAATAACTAAGTTACTGTTAACACGATCAACTAAAAAAGGTAAGGATAAGGAAGAAAGCCTCTGGTTTAGGAACGAATGGTGTTGAAGAGTCATAATTTGCAGGTGATGAAGAAATGGATGAGGTAAAAGACAATGGAGATTGTTGTTACTGAAAAAGAGGATTGTGTGGAATCAAAAAGAGATGGAACAAAGGGCAATGGTACCTGGAGTTGTGAAAGAGTCTCATTTTGAAATAAACTTATAAATACTAGGCATTGCGAGAAGAAAATAAAAGATCTTGAGATTAAGGATGAGGACGTGATTATCAATTTGAAAAATGGTCTCCCTACAATTTCATTCACTGGCAGAGTTCATAACTATATTTCTCAATCCATGAAGAACCATGTGATTATATGATTCTTGAACAGAGCCATTAGCTACTGCTTCTTACTTGGCCGCCTCCAGAACCTTTAGAGACCAACAAAAACCTTCCAACTCATTGATATGAACAATGACTAAGCAAAATTCACTGACCCCAATGATTTCATGCATACACTCACCAAGGGTTCATGAGTTATCTACGAACACTACCTAACAGTGCAACCATGGACATCGACTTTCTCCATCAACAATGATACGATGACCTTTTGTGGTAGCATGGGTGAGATTCCCTGGGCTTCCACTTAGATAGGAATTTGTCTCCCAATTGGAACATTGGCTCCCAATGGGAAAGTATTTCTCGCTCTTGGAAAATTTTCTCTCAATTGAGAGATTTCTTCCCCCTTAAGAACTACTTTCTTATCTTAAAGGAAATTAAATACCTTATCCTAAGAGCTTGGCTACTGTCATTTGACTCTACAGGGTCAATAGGTCCATAAAAGGTTAAGGCTCTGATAATTTTCCTTAACACCTGTGAAGTTCGACGATGGTGGTTAGTTAAGTATCATCGTCTGTTAGCTTTAGGATAAACTCCTAATTCGTTGAGTCCTAAGTTTGCCATAAAGTAACTTATATGGTTCTTATTGTTAGATTTGTAAAATTCTGTCATCGTACTTTCCATGTTGAAAAATGTTTCAGAGAATGTCCAAAGCATCTTTTAACTCCTAAGTTTTGTAGGTCTTAGACCTCTTAAGGTTTCTATGCCTCATGTTACAAGGGATGGTTCCAAAGAACATATGCTCTGATACCACCTGTAACATCCCAAACTCCAATGTCGGTGGGTATGGACATTAGCACAACATATCCAACTAGTGGAACAAATAAATATTAAATATGCAGCAGAATCACACTTTAATACACATCCTTTGTGACAAAATAATTATTCATTTATAAATAATTGAGGCATCTAAATTAATTTATAATATTAAAATAAAAGCTAATAAAGTTCTTCATCATCATCTTTTATTGATCTTGAACTTGTTCCTCATCTCCTTTGATCTAGATCAGGGTAAATTTGGGTGATATTCACGAGCTTAGTAAGAAAAAAGATTCTATAATAAAGACTTACATACATATATTTACGCAATAAATAAAATATAATAATTTTTATCATCAAAGAAAATATCAAATAAGCATCACAATCAAAATACACAACAAAACAAATCATCACACAAACATATTCTAATCCTTACTCTTATAACCTAATTCTTGTTCTCCTTTCAAATCACACTTACACTCAGAATATCATTTCTAAGGTTTCATCGCATGATGTCGCTTATATCGTCATCGAGGAGAGACAAAATGGATCCCCTCATTGCATGGATAGTACACACATAAATTTCACAATGGTCATAGCAGGTACATTTACTAGGTGACCCACACTCACAAATACCTATCCATATCTAGATTGGGTTTCAGACTCTCTCCATGTGCAGGTTCACCATACCCATTGAACCTCAGCCACACACGTACCCTCCTTTTCTCGATTTAGAATAAACGAGTAGGTATTCAGGGTCCTTACATTCTACACTCTTTCTAAATATCTCTCATTTCCAATTCACTTATTTCCTACCTAAAATCTTTATTCTATGTATAATTAAACACAAACACACACACAAAATACACAATATCATCATGCACATAAGAACTATATATTTCAAACTATTTTTCTGAATTATCCTGTATCAGATCACACAACAAGCACTATACTTGATCACACAGCAAGTACAGTGTGTTATATATCTACACCAAATCACACAGCAAGTGTAGTGTACCCAAATTCTACATGTATACATATTGGTTGTACATTTCACACGTATAGCGTATGTACACATATATTAATACACACACATTATAATACAGACATGTACCCTTACTACATGTCTCACGCAAAATATATATTTATATTCACACACACAATCTCTATTGAAACATACACATATATTCATACTTAAACACGTACACACAATTACATACAACATATCATATATATATTTATTCACGTATTTACTTTTATCAGTTATGTTCTTATCAATTCTGTTATTATCAATTAATATCACATTCATCATATATTTTTATATATATACACACACATACATAACAACATATATATATATACTATATAAACACAAATAAATACAAATTAGACATACTAATTATATTCTTATTATATTACACATATATTTAAACATTCATACACAATGCACTATACATATACACATTTATATAAACATATAATTTATGTCTACGTACGGAATACACATAATTTTTACCTATAGTGTGATCAGCAAAGCTTTAGGAATTCTTTCTATCTCGATCTACGGTCTTATCAGAAATCTAAATACCATTTGGGTAATTTTTCTCGTTTATAATAGAAAACAAATATATTAAATTATGAATAATTTTGAAAACTACATTGCACGAAATTAGGAATGGATTTTACCTTAGGACATGCAGTCCCAGTCACTAGTGCCACCATGTGTCATCATACGTGTGTCACCAAAAATGTTAGGCTCTGATGATCGAATCAGCGTGCGTTGTCACATGCGGCGCACCAACATCATATTTGGTCGCCACCCTTCCATTTTTCTTCCTTAATTAATTTTTTTTCTTTTTTTTCTTTCTTTTTTGTTCTTTTCTTTTCTTTCTCTTCTCTTTTTCTTTCTCTTTTTTTCTTCTTCCTTTTTCCTTTTTTATTCCCTTCTTTTTTTTTCTATTCTTCTTCTTTCCTCTTCCCCGTGACCTTTCCCTCTCCTTTTTTTTCTTTTTATTCTTCTTCTCTCTCTTTTTTTTCATTTCTTTTTTTTTTCTTTTTCTTTCTTTTTTTTCTTCTCTCTCTCTCTCTCTCTCTCTCTCTCTCTCTCTCTCTCTCTCTCTACCCGATATGATTCTTCTCTCTCTTCTTCTCCTTCTTCTTTTCTGCCTTTCTTTTCTTTTCTTTCTTCTTTTTCCCCGCGGCTGTTTCCTCTTTCCACCGCCACATGTGCTATGGTCGTTGTGCTTCATTTCCTTTTTCTCTCGGCTGCTGTGTCATGCAATGCGGTGAGACCCTTCTCTCTCGGTCATTGATGTCGCTCGACCCTCTCTCCTCTCATAATCGCATATCTCTCTTCTCGATCTCTCATCTCTTTCTTTCTTTTTTTTTTGTTATTTAATTACATATATATTTACTGCTTGGATATTACATATGTACATATTTACCGCTGCTTAGATATTACAATTAGTTTTTAATCAATATAATATATTATGAGAAATACCTAATGGCATCCGATAATATCAATGCAATGATAATAACTTATTTATAACGAGAGCATACTTCATGAATAGAAGGGAAGTTTAACCAAATAGAAAAGAGGAAGAAACGACAAGACAATAAGGTTTTTTAAGGGAAGATTGAGAGGTAAAAGGTTTTGAGCAGCAAACAGAGAGTAAAAAGAGATTTTGCTCGATATCATTGACAAGTTATTTTAGAGCTTTGAACAAGAGAAGAAAAAAGAATAGAGAAGATTTCAGCGGCTAGCTATCGGCTTCCTTTCAATTTTTCACATTTTTGAGTTTTGTGATTTACATGTGATGTACATTTGAAGGGAGGAATAAGCTGAAGGATTCTGATAAATTTCTTATTTTTACATCAATCTTTATGCATATAGAACATATTAAATCATGTTTAGAATATTTTACTCTAAATTTTTCATTTTAGATAAAGTCTAATTTAATATCTAGTATTGTTGTATCTAAAAAAAATTGCTCTTTATTACAATGTCTTTCTAATTATGGTGATATCTGGGATGATGATTATAGTGTTTGTGTATGAATAACTTAAAAGATGTGGTATTGCTATGAGAGTTGCATATGGCAAGGATAATTCTTCTATATTTTGCATATAGATATGGGTGTTTTTATTTTTTGGAAATGTTAAAGTTATATCCATCATTGCAACTAAATTACTTTTGAGTATGAATAACTTTCTTATATATAATTCAAAGTTAGATCAAACTTTTTTAATAGTAGTCAAACGTAGTTATAAAAGTTTTGTGATTAATCATCTTATATTATCTTTTCCCATATCATTAGTGTGCATGTTATGTTCGTGTGATAACTTTACTATTATAATCATTAATTATTTTTGAACTTTGTAAATCATGAAATGAAGTTAAATAAATAGTTTATTAGTAATTCAATGTCACTACATTATCTTAACTTCCAATCAAACACTATTAAGTTTCTCTTCTTGTTTTTTTTTTTTTAATTAAATTTATTATTCAATTATTCTCCGAATATGTTATTATGAAATATATAAAATCACATTAGTGAGCTTCTAAGAATCATTCGCTTCGTCATCAATCAATTATACTCATCTTAACGAGTAATTTACAGTTTTAGGGTGTGAAATAGCTTTTAAATATGAAGTAATTAAGTGTCAATTCACAAAGCTTGCGCCAAAAGGGATTAAAGAAGGTAGGAGTAATAAGGAGAAAGCAGCAAAGGCATTATGATCTCTACTTACAACAAATATGTATAACCCAAAGTGGACTTTCTCGTGATGACAAAAGTTTTTAGATCCTGAGCCTCGAGGATTCCGCCAAGCTCGATCTGCATATCTTAACCCAATTTTTATATACTAAGCTAATAATTAACAAGGAATTTAATTTAATTTTAGAAATAGAATAAATGTTTTCAACTACTTCAAAAAATAAAAGAAGATCTGATTCAGTAACCAATACTTGTTTCACGAGCATATTATGCGAAGAGTATCATGATATATATATATATATATAACAATTATATTTTATATTTGACAAATCTGTGTTGTGTATCTTGTGATAAGGAAGCTCGTGACCCATTTAATGTGTGGATACCAAAACTTAATTGTCAAAACGACATCACATGATATTAGCATGCAATGTATAAATGCTTTCTTCTCCACATGACGAGGAGTTCGTATACTTTAAAAATGTGATTTATTTATTTTAAATATTTGTAATATATATATATATATATATATATATATATATAAGCAACACTTCAAAAAGACCACTAATATTTATGACATTTGTCTAACTCAACTTTGTTCATAAAATACTTAATAAGAGAATGAATTCTCTGTTATATTTAAAATTTGGTTTAACATTTCAATTCTATAATTTTTCAATCTACTATCCATTGAATAAATAATTAATACTTTTATCTCTCTATACAAGTATATAAATTCGAGTTAAATTGTGTATCTCGGTGTATTTTTATTATGAGATCGGATGATAATTGACGTGTATGTGTCATTTTATTAATGAAATAAATAAATTTTCACTTAAAACATCTATGATATTTATTTAAATAATTATTTTTTTTATTTTTCCGTACAAATGTATACATTCGAATTAAATTGTGTATCTCTCCGTGTATTTTTATTATAAAATTATATTATAATTTATATATATATATGTTATTTTATTAATAAAATAAATGAATTTTTATTTAAAAATTCAATGATAAAACCGATATAATAAAGCATGCTACTTGTAATTAAAGTTATAAACTAGTACATTAACGAACAGGCTTTATCAGACGAACGAATCAAAAAATATACGTGTTATTTTTATAAGACAAACGGCCAGTGTATTTATAAAAATGTTAGCACATTAAATTGGCTCTCTCCAAATATATTATTTGGTTGAATTTGATAATTTAATATAATGGAATGTAATTAATTTCGTAATGCAATATAAAGTAATTAATTACGTAGTGAAACACTGTGATCATAATTACATCTTAAGCCATAATTATTATTATTTGTAGGATTATACAAAATAATTAATTGATTACCAAATTTTTTACAATACAAGGAACTGCCACAGCTTACAATAACTTTATTGACACTTGTATTTAAAATATATATATATAATTAATTAATTAATAATTAATCCCTGAAATTTAATACTTCTTATAATTTAATTTTTAATATATATTTTTTTCAATATAATTAATTCCTTAACTTTTTTTTTATTTGTTTGTAATATTTAGTTTTTTTATTTTATAATAAAAATAAAAAATAATTAAATAATTTAAAAAAACAACTTAAAAGAATAATAATTTATCAATTTAGCTAATAAGTTAAAACATTCCAATGTGATATAATTATTTTAATATTTTTTTCCGTTAAAAAATAGAAGAAAAGTGAAAATTAAAAAAAATAAATAAAAAATTACTATGAATTAAATTGTAATAAAAAATATTAGAAAATAAATTATAATAAATATCAAATTTTAGTGATTAAATTAATAATTTATTTAAAAAATATATAAAAGCGAAGTACTAAAATGTATGAATTAGTAGTTTTTTAAGAAAATAACAAATGAAAAACGTTACATAAACTTTTTAGTCAGCAAAATGTCCTTATTTAAAGAATTAGGTATCAAAATTATAACTCAACATTATTAATTAAATGATGTACATACTCATAATAACATAATCTCTTACTAAAGACACATAAAAACATATAATTTTATAATATTCTAAAATGGTTTTATTAATTACATTCAGGGTATATTTGGAGGAATCTTAGAACAATACTTTTTAAACTATATCAATTTTTATAAGTTGGAAAATGTCCAATATAATTTTCATCTCCTAGTTTAACTAAAATAATATTTTTTTAAAAAAATAAAAATAAAATTTATTCAACATTATACATTTAATTTAATTCAAAAATAATATAAACTATAGATTCCAAGTGATTTCATTATATTTTTTGTGAGGTAAGTTTTTAATATAATTTAAGCAATTATTAAAGAAATGTGTTTTCCCAAAAATAAAAAATAAAAAAAAAAAGTGATAATAGCTTTCATTGGGTAAAGGAGTAAAGGCTTGTTTGTTTTGATACATAAAGATGCTCAAAATTATAAATCAAAAACGTGTAAATGTAATTCAAGCAAGGGACTCGGTCTCTCTCTCTCTCACTGCCAAATCTTTCCCCCTATCAAAACGCCATTCTTTTATTTCCACCTCACGCATCTCAACTAAAGATCCAACATTAATGGCCTTTAATTACCTTACGTGTCAGCATCTTATTAGGTTGTTATGTCACGGACGTGGTAACTTTAACACGGCCGCCTCCTTTTTCTTTCATGTTCATTTCTTTTAATTCTGGTTCGTCGTTACAACAAACCCCAGCAGTTTTATTGACTCGTACAAGAGAGCCACCGGTTAGTTCCGGTGACCTTAAAATTGATTTCCGAAAATACCCCTCGTTTTATTCTCCGGAGTTTCGTATTTAACAAGGGTAATTTGGTAAGTTTGGAAAGAGCGAATAAATACAGAAACGCGCATGTTACATGTATGTCCCTTGATGCATACTCTTTAATTAGGTTTTTATTTATTGTTATTTTGCCGTTTTAAGAGAAAAATAAATAAATTAATTCATTATTGTTTTTGTATATATCTGTTGATGATGGTGGTGGTGGTGGAAGAATGCTTGTCACCTGGCTATTTCATCACATAAGAGGAGGAGAAATCGTGTTTTCCTCTGTTTTCTTTCGTTTTTGTGGGGGATTGTAATGGAGAGACATAAATGTAGGTTGTGCTTCAAGAGCTTCTCTAATGGCAGAGCTTTGGGAGGTCACATGAGGTCTCACATGTTGAATCTTCCAATCCCACCAAAGCCCCAAGTTGAAGTAGAAGAACAAGTGAAAGAAGAAGAAGAAGAAGATGTCAATCAAGTGAGTGAAGATGCAGAGTCAGCTTCTTCGTCGTCATCTTCTTCCGAGGAAGAAGAAGGTGGAGAAGAGAAAGGTCAGTTTTATGGATTAAGAGAGAATCCAAAGAGGAGTATTCGACTGGGGGATCCTGAGTTTTCTTTTGCTGCAGTTGATGCTGGCTCTGTTATCCTTCAAGACAGAGAAAGCGAGACTGAGTCATCCAAAAATCCAACTCGGAGACGATCCAAGCGGACAGGGAAATCGGAACATCATCATCGTCGATTTGAAGAAAATGCCAAGAAATTCAAATCCAACCCACCGAGTGCTACCAAATCAGAGTCATGGGCAGAGCCTGAACCCGTGAGTTCCATCTCTGGTACTACCACGGAAGAAGATGTCGCTTTCTGTTTGATGATGCTTTCGAGAGACAACAAATGGAAGAACAGAGTAGAAGAAGATGAAGATCAACAACGCGGAGAAGCTGAAAAATCCATGGAGGAAACCGACGAATCCTACGGCTTCAAATCAATCAAAACTCCAAATCGAGGAAAATACAAATGCGAAACGTGTAAAAAAGTATTTAAATCATATCAAGCACTTGGCGGACACCGTGCGAGCCACAAGAAAAACAAACAATCGAATGAACCTCAAATGGGACAAGAAAATGCAGCTGGTACTTGCTCATCAACGGCGGAGAAGAAAATCCACGAATGTCCAGTGTGTTTGAGGATATTTTCTTCGGGTCAAGCCCTCGGTGGCCATAAACGATCACACGGTGTGAGTTTAGTAGAAACGCCTGCAAAGAGTTGTACGAGCTTCATAGATCTTAATCTTCCTGCTCCCATTGACGATGAGGAGTTGAGCCAAATCGAGCTGTCCGCAGTTTCCGATGCTGAATTTGTGAACCAGATGAATCGATAACGAAGGTAAAAAAGATTTTGTTTTAGTTTAATTATGCAATTTTGAAATGATGATATTCAGAAAACTAGTTTTGTCACTGTAATTCTTTTGTTCGAATTGCGTCACGTTATATTTATGTAACAACTAATCAATCAATGAATCGACCTACATTTGTTTAACTTCTCTCTTCCCTTTTTCTTTTCTCTGTCTTTTTTAATTTCAATACACAAAAATTAAGGCTCCATCTGGTTCAGTTGATAAAAACATTTGCTAGTTGATGAAATTAAACATATACTAATCATGTTTAAATTCTCTGTGTCAAGACTATTATAAATTAACATAAGTGGGTATTAATGCATCTGATTTAGAGAGAGGAAACATAATATTTTATTTTCTTGTAATTTATTAAGAAATTAAAACTTAGTTCAAATAGTGAAATATAAAATTTATTTGAACAGTCGTACATTAAACCAAAAGGACTTTGAAAATCTCTCGGTTTAATCACTTAGGAAGAATTTAGAAACCTCCTTTACGATAAATTAAAGTATGTGGAAGGAATGAAAATGGGTTTTTTCAGATCCCAGCAGAAAGAAGAAATACAAGGAAAACTTTAATGCAGTACAGGAAAATAAGAATGTGGGTGTGCATGTTTGAGGCAAGGCTGGGCTAGTGTAACAGGTGCTTGTCAATCTCCCAGACGACAGCTAAATTGTGGTCATGAGTAATGTCAGATAGGCATGTTTTTGGTGTTATATATTTATATATGTAGATAGAGAGAGAGAGAGAGAGGGAGAGAATTTTATTTGGCGTTCGGTTGAATTTATATATACGGAATATATTAGTAGAGACACAGTGTAGAGTTGATTTACTATTTTACTTAGTGGGAAAAGTAGGAGGCTTATATATGACAATTAGAAAAAGAAGAAGATTGGTAACCAACCAACTTTGATTAGGCAACAAAGCCAACTTGCATCCGGCAAACCCAAGTGGAATATGCTTGTAAATTGGGATTTTATGGAATTGGTGAGTTGTTTATATTTCTAGTACTCATCATTACATTTTTCATCCACATCAAACTCTATGTGTGGAAATTAACACACCTTGCCTCTATTGCAGTGGGTAATCCTCTTTGTGTGTGCATAAATAAATATATACTTTGGCTCTATTGCATACTTAGAAGTGCAAAGGCATGCATGCAGGGGACAGGCTGCAATGGGTAATTTGGGTGGGGGTGGGGGAGTCGGTGTTTGGTTCCATAGAAAAGTTGTAAAAGGCGGAGAAGAAAAAAGAAGAAAGAAGGTGGTGAAGAGACAAGGGAGAGAAAGTGGTGTTGTGAGATTGAGTGCTGCCACTATACAAAAATTCTCTCCAAGACTTAAAACTTCAAAGTGGTGGGGTTTTATTTTTCATGAATTTTAAACAAACAAAAATAACACAACTCCTACTTTGCCGGCTTATGACTTGGGGGAAAAAAAGAAAAAAGAAAAGAAAGCAGTCAACAATTTGATCTTCAAATTTGTTAATGCCTCATCATCATTGAAAAAAGCAGGCTGACCATCACTTTTCACTTCAGCCTCCAACACCAACACACACACATATGAGCATCTATAAGTAGCCTGTATCTGGTGGTGGATTCACACCATTATGACTAATTAGTTGTACTACTGATTTCAACAGTGTTGGACTGGGTTTTCTCCTTTTAAGTGAAATTTGAAGACAATGGATGATAAAAGAAAGGTCCAGCATTGTCTTTGGCGTGATTCTCGCTCTCTCCTGCATTCTTTTTCATTTCTTTCCTTTTTCTTTATTTGCAGTTCTCAAAATTCTAACCAGCTAGTTCTGCTAGTCTTAAGTAAATTTAGTTTATTGATAATATCTCTTGGTATAATTTTGAAATGAATATTATTGTTGTATTGGAATTAATGTAGGGAACTTGGTGAATGCTTTTCTATTCCTTTCTTTTTAGCAGTTTAGATGGATATATGGAATAATTTGCTTCTTTGAACATTTTTCTTCAATTAACACTAAAAACATATATGTATATATTATATGACTTGAGTGACGAAGGAAGACTTTGGCAGGAAAATCACTTTATAATCATTGCAACGAAAAAAGAAATAAGAGATGCAATTAAAATGTTTATGGATGAAATACACATACTTATAGTCTTAAACAAACAGAATAGTACGATGTGAAAGTGTGTTGTTTGGGTCAAACTTTTTAGTGTCAGTGTAATAATTATATATATATATATATATATAATGTGGTTTGAAAAGATTAAGAAAGAAAAATTATAATTATATATATATATATATATTATATAAATCAAAACATTAGAATTAAGAAATGAAGCAAATAAAAAAACTTGGTTACCAAGACAATGAAGTATAGAATTGAATGAAAACTGGAAACTAATAGGATATTGATTAAGTGTTGATCATATCTAAAGAATTATGATAAGCCTTATAAACCCTCTAAAAAGATTCTTAAATTCAAGGTGGAGAGAATTCGTGCTGTTAGAAATTGTTCAAGATGATATTACCAGTCACTTGTTTATATTTTTATTATCTTAGAAGATTTGCAATTTAATAGTAATATGAAAAAGAAAGAAAAAACCCAAAAAGATTCGGCCATTGGACTATCACTACTTGTTTTGTCCTATGATTTGTTCATCTCCCTGGTGTTGATGTGAAGAGTTAATGGAGTTTGTGTTGGAATTCTCTTTTTTTTTTTTTCTTGTCATCATGACCAAGAGGTGCAAAGGAAACAAACTCCAACATAAAAGTAATGTCATATCACCGGTTAGTGTTTTGGAGGAACAAATTTAAGTCTATAAGAGAATATTTAGTACCTGAATATGAACACTATAACTAAAAGGACTAGATAATTTTTATATATTTATATTAAATTTATTTTAATTTTAACAAAAATATCTGATTTCGCTCTCAACTTTTTAAAAATGTATAAAATGCATCATGATTTTTATTTAATATCTAAATCAACCGTTAATTTTTTAAAATATTTTAATTACACTCTGAATTACTATTACTCATTAATGTTGTTAGTATTGACTATATGTTTTTGCTAACGTGTGTATGTAGATACCACATAAATATCACATTACCAACAAGTGGCATTCACATAGACCCATATAAAATGGGGACAATTTGTGCTCTAAAACCATTCTCCCCATTTTCCTTCTTTCACGATATTCCACTCATTCTCTCAAAACCTATTCAAAGACCATCATTCATTGATCATCCATCGTCCTCAATCATCCACCTTCCTTCTAAATCCTAAAGAATACCTTCATTCGAAACCATTCCTCCACCATCATCATTGATAACCCACTCCCTCCACTAATTGTGCCCTAAAAACCACATTTTTTTTCAAAACTCTTTGATGTGAGCATGAACATGGTCCATAAAGAGAAGGTCTAATCCAAAGGAAGAGGAAAATAAGCCCAACCAATTAATCTAAGGGTATAATGGTCTCATCTACTTGTTTCAAGCACATGATGTAAACAGGTGAGAAAATGAAGCAATCAGCAAAGAAAATGAGAAAAACTATATCTATTCTAGTTAGGAATTTAGATTTTAATTTTAATTAATTTTTTACATAATTGCACCTAGTTAATTTTAGCTAATTTTTGATGTAATTGCACCTAGTTAGGGATTTATACTTTAATTTTATTTAATTTTTTATGTAATTACAATTTAAATTATGATATTTTTATTTTCTTTTATTCACGTGACCTACCCTATAAATAGATCATCAAGTCTTCATTGTAAGCATTAAGAAATTACCTAATAATATTAAAAGTGTTCTTTTTAAGAGAGGTTCTTCTACCTTCTTGCTAAATAAGAAGTGGATCTAATTATCAATATACGACCTTATAGCATTTTTCGATTCTATTTTTTTCATTTTCAGTGACCCTAGTTCCTGTCATTCTTGATAGCAGGTTAAGTAGAGAATGTTTCTATAAGATCAATTCATTTGATGTGTTTAAATGAAATTGTGTGAATTCCTGATCACACTGGTTGATCTTGGGTTTCACATCATTTGGAATTAGAGCTTTGTCTCCATCTAAATATACTATTTTTTACATTTGCACTTTTAAATTCTTGCACTGTTTACTTTTTTATTTTTTATTTTTTTCGTTCATCTATTTAAAAAAAGAATTACCTCATACATCGATCCAAACAAAACATAACGCCAATCGACACTTTGTTAGCTTGATAAAATTGTTGTTGAGTACTGTTTTTTCTAAATTCTTGCAATTTTGTTTACAAAAAAAAAAAAAGAGAAAAAAAGAAATGAAAAGCAAAAAAAAAAAAAAGAAATAAAAAGAGAAAAAAAAAATAAAACAAATGAAAGAAGTCCCGATCAAGTAACATACTCATTAGGAAAGTACTTACTTTTTTGGTACTTAACTATCCTTCTTTAAAAGGGTGCAAGAACCAACTCTTCATAAGGCAAAAGCCCATTTTATTCTATAATTTTTTTTACAACCACGTGCATTCACACCTACACAGTTCATTAAATGCTATATTTTTTTAGATGGAATACAACGTACATCAGGAATAGATTGGTAGGAATATCTTTTGGATTTGTCCTTGAGGTAATACTGAATCCCTACATCTTCTATGAACCGTCAATTTTTTTTCTACTCTTAGTTTCTTTTATTATTTTAATCTTTAGTTCCATGATATATCTAAGTATCTAAATTGTATTTTAGTGCTTAGCGTAATTAATAACACGCTACCTCTCCCTCTATGTATTACACTCTTGCTTCTAGTATTGGTGCGGTATTTATTCTGTAGGATTCCTTCCAGTGTCTTAAAATAATACTTGAGAATACTTTAATTCAATAAGATCTATCTGATACTTAACTTGAAGGTGGGATATAGAAAGGTAAAAGGCAAGAGTGTGTGAGATTCTTAGAGAATAAAAGCCAAGTGAGTGAAATACGAGAGAACTGGTGAGGAAATATTGTTTTACTAACTCTTTTACAAGAAATCTTCTTAAAATGTCAAGTGACCATTAAAGTCTCCTCAATATAATGCTCCTTATGAAAGTTATGCATGTAGAATTGGCATGGCTTAGTTAGAAGGTAGATAACTTGAGTAACGATCGAAGTGAAGCAAAACACGGGACCCTTAATACAAGGCGGCCTAGAACTCAACATCCTAAAAATGAGGACAGGTCCTGTAATGATGAGGAGGAAGACTAGGTTAGAAGGAGAGAAGATAGGAAGGACAATAATCTTAGCTCTATCAAAATGATGATACCACCCTTCAAAGGTAGGGATGATGCAGAAGCCTACCTAGAGTGGGAGAGAAAGTTAGAGTTGATCTTCAACTGCCACAACTACAATGAAGAAAAAAAAATCAAGTTGGTAGCTGTAGAATTCACTGATTATGCCCTAGTGTGATGGGATCAATTAATCCTCACTAGACGGTGTAGCAGGGAATGATCATTCTCCACTTGAAGAGAGATGAAAGTCATGCAAAAAGGATTCGCACCCTCTTATTATTATATAGAAATGCATCAAAAAATGCAACATTTGATGCAAGGGTTTATGTCTGTTGAGGACTATCATAAGGAGATGAAAATGATCATGATTATGGTTAATATAGAAGAAGATCCCGAAGCGACCATGGTAAGACTCCTCAGAGGTCTCAACAGAGACATCACCAACATGGTGGAATTACAACATTATATAGGGGTGAAAAACATGGTGCACATGACTATGAAAATCGAGAGACAACTCAAGTACAAAAAGATGGGCACTTTATATGCCACCACCCTTACTTACAGCTTAAATTACCCAAAAAAGAAGAAAATAAGAGAGTGGATGATAAGAAGAAAAGTCTGCACCACTTGATACAAAAGATATGATACCTAAGTCATCCTAAAAATATAGTACTATTAAATATTTTAGGTGTCTTGGAACTAAACATATCACCTCTCAATGCCCAAATAAGAATATCATGTTATTGAGATATGAATAGTAAAATTAATAGTGCCATTGATTGTGATAGCGAAGCTAATGATAACATGCTACAATTAGAGGATGTTGAAGAAAGTGTTAAATATCCAGCCCAAGGGGAAGCTTTGGTTATCAGGAGAGTTCTCAACATCCAAATCAAGCTGGAAGAAAGCGATCAGAGAGAGAATATCTTCCACACTTATTGCCTTATAAATGGGAAGGTATATAGTCTCATTATAAATGGGGATAGTTGCACCAATGTTGCTAGTACTATCTTAGTTGATAAACTTGGATTGACATGCACGTGTCATCCTCATTCTTACAAACTGTAGTAGTTGATGATTGTGGAGAGATGAAGGTGACTAAACAGGTATTAGTTTCCTTCTCTATTAGGCGATACACTGATAAAGCATATTGTGATATTGTGCTCATACATGCTAGTCACATCCTACTGGGATTGGTAATATGATAAGCGTGCAACTTTTGATGGCTATAGGAATCATTATTCCTTTAACATCAATAGTCAGAATTTTACGCTTACACCTCTTTCACCTAAGGAGGTATTCAAAGATCTACAGTAACTCAAAAACTCCATAAAGTCCAGAAGAAATGAAGAATTGAGTAACATAAAGAGAGAATGTTACTATATGGAAAAGAATGAGTTGAGGAGCCCCTCTTTCAAAAAAAATGTTAACTCACCTCAAACCGTTGAGGAGCCCCTCTTTCAAAAAAAATATTAACTCACCTCAAACCTTCTTTATTTAATGATGTTGTTTTACAAGATATTTTTTCAAAGAAAACAAGATTGGTGAAAATCCTACATAAAAAGTGTTCAATTCGAGGATGAATCGTTTTTAAAGGGGGAAGGAATGATGTAAACATGGATATGGACCATAAAGAGAAGGGTTAATCCAAAGAAAGAGGAAAATAAGCCCAACTAATAAATCCAAGGGTATAATGGTCTCATTAACTTGTTTCAAGCACATGATGGAAAAGGATAAGAAAAGAAAGCAATCAGTTAAGAAAATAGGGAAAACTATATCTATTCTAGTTAGAAATTTAGACTTTAATTTTAGTTAATTTCCTATGTAATTGCACCTAGTTAATTTTAGCTAATTTCTGATGTAATTACACGTAGTTAAGGATTTATACTTTAATTTTAATTAATTTCCTATGTAATTGCAATTTTAAATTAGAAAATTTTTATTTTTTTATTATTCACATGACCTACCCTATAAATAGACCATCTCTTTATTGTAAGCATTCAAAAATTACCTCAATAATATTAAGAATGTTTTTTTCAAAAGAGGTTCTTCTATCTTCTTGTTGAGTACGGAGTGAATCTGTTTATCAAGGTACGACACTTGTGACTTTTTTCATTCTATTTCTTTCATTTTCAGCGATCCTAGTTTCTATCATTCTTGATAGTGGATTAAGTAGGGAGGGTTTCCATATAATCAATTCCTTTGATGCCTTTAAATAAAATTGTGTGAGTTTCTAATCACGCCAGTTGATCTTAAATTCTGCATCACCCTTCCTCACCATCGTCCCTTGATAATCCACTTCCTCTACCGTTTATGTCCTAAATAACACCTTCCTTCAAAGCTCTTCCTCCACCATCATCTTTGGATCATCTATTATCTGCAATCATCCATCTTCTTTTGAAACCCAAGTGAACACCTTTCTTTGAAACCCTAGAGAACACATTACTTCGAAACCATTCCTTTAATATTGTCCCTAATAATCAATTCCCTCCATCGTCCGTGCCCTAGAGATCACCTTCCTTTGAAACCCCCACTTTTCCTCTACTATCATTCCCCATTCATCCACTCCCTCCACTTTTTGTGCCCTAGAAAACATCTATGTTTAAAATCCTTCCTCCACCATTGTCTTTGATAATCCACTACCTCCACCATATGTGCCCTAGATAACACATTCATTTGAAACCGTTCCTCCACCATCTTTATTAATTCACTCTAATGTGAATATGAATGGCTTGAACTATTCAAGAAACGAACCAAGTTGAGAAAGGAAGCTGCCCCTAATGAAGTTAAAAACCCATGAAAAATCTCTCCCCACTCATGAGAGACTTTTTCCCACTCAAGATATAGTTTTCTCTCAATAAGGAAAGTGTCATTTTCCTCCCCATATCTTTCTTAAATGGCAAAAAGGAAACCAAGATCAAGGAATTTTGAGAATTCATTAAGGGAGAATCAAAATCATATATTTTTAAGTTTTCAAACTAAGATCATATCTTCCTAAAATTATATATTCACATATGAAAAAAATCAAAAGGGATCACGAAAGGATTTTAAGCATTTATCACAAGATTATGGATGAATTTGTTTTCTTAAGGAATCATAGGTCTTCATTAAATTAAGAGATTTTCAAAAGATCTTCTTTAAATTATAAGATCTTCCTAAATAATCAATATTTCAGGAAAAGAGAAAACTAAATTTCTAACATTAAAGGAAGATATTTCCACAATTAATTTAAGATATTATCCATTTAAAAATGTTACCTCATAGGGATATCATATCTATCATACTTTAAAAAGTAATCCTTTTAATTGTTGTAAGTTTCTTATTCTATTTTAAATTTATTTTCCTATGTAATTTTTGTAATTAATTTAATATATTATTTTTCTTATTATTCACATGACCTATACTATAAATAGGTCATTAATTCACAGTTATCTTCATTCAAGTTTGAGAATAATAAAATTATAAATTTTTAGTTTTTAATGTGTGAGGTTTCGTCAACCTTCTTGTTGAGTGAAAATTGATTCAACTTATTAAGGTAAGTCCTTGTAGTATTTTATCAATCCCTTTTGAATTGATTTCACTTATCAAAGTTCTATCTTGTGGTATTTAATCAATTCGAATCATCATCCCAATTGTCTTAGTTTTCACTCCCTTGTTGAGTGCAAATCAAGTACAGTAGGTGTTTCCGGTTGTTGTTGTATATATAAATTTTTTTTTCACATTAATTGATCCTGGGTTCCACATCACACTCCTATCCTCTAAGCTCTAAATAATACCTTCCTTCGAAACTTTTCTTCTACCTTTGTCCCTCAATCATCCACCTACTAATAAATGGGCATGAGAGAACATATTTTCAAGTATTCTTCTTTGTATGTTTGAGAGTGAAATGTTTTTCATGCAACTATTGTATATACATATATATATAATATTACATTCTATAACTTTAGATGCTTTCTATGCCAATTCAAAATGAGCTTTTAACATTTTTTGTAACACCCAAGCATTTTAATTTTATTCTTTTTTTTCTTTTCCTTTTTTTGTATTTGAATTTTTTAGATTTTTAATTAATTTAATTTAATTTAATTTAATGAAAATAAAAATAATAATAATGATAAAATTAGGTAAAAATATTATTTGGATTTAATTGAAATTGATTTTGAGAAAAATGGGTGAAAATTTGGATTCTGGGGGGGTTTTTGAAAAGAAAATCAGAAACCGATGGTCAAAACACAATTTAGAAAAGTTGTGCCACGTCAGCACCCACGTTAGTGGCCCGATCAGCAGCCCTGGCCAACCAGGACACGCCGCGTGGTAAGGAAACGCTGACAAGGGGACAGGCCACGTGGGCGATCCGCGTGTACACGATCGGACGGCCCAGATCCGTTCACGCAGGCACGGACGACCCAGATTCATGCGTACGGACGGTCCAGATTCAATCAGGCACGGACGGCCCAAATTGCATCGCGATGGATGGCCCAGATTTAATCCCAATTAAATTGCGATCAGACGGTCCAGATTTAATATTGATGGACGGTTGAGATTAAAAGGCAAAGGGTATAAATAACCCCACCCACACTTGACCACAAAACCCTAGCCGCCAGTGACTCACCGGAGAAGAAGAACCAGACGCCGGAGAAGCCGGCCGCCCCCACCCGCCGCCGCACCAGGGAAGTTTCTGATCGCCGATTGAGGTAAAGTTTCTCCCCCTAGCTCGTTTTTTGATGCTGAGTCCGCCTATGGCCAAACTGGAGCCAAACCACCAGCCAAACGGCCGAAAAACCCAGCCGAAGCCCAGCGGCGCCGCCGCGCCCCCTTCTATTTTTGCCTCCGATGAGGCCCTTCTCGGCCTCCGTTCGATGCAAATTTTATACTATTGTGATCACCGTTCTTTTCTCTACAGGTTAATCGGAGCCAAACATCAAAACGTGACTCACGCGGGAGGAGCCACCTCACCCGAGAGCACTGCCGTACCCGAGAGCACCGCCGCCAGTAAGTTTTGGTTTTTCGTGATTTTTTGGCCCACCGAGGGCCCTAGGGTTGTTTTATCGTAGGAACCGATGCAAGTGTGGCTGAATTCGGCCGAAAACGGTCAACTCGAGGCGAATCGTCGCCGTGCCGGAATTCCGATATTGGCTGAAAGGGGCCCTAGGTCTGATTTGGAATTTTTTTTGGGACATGTGCAGGTACCAGTAGTGCGTTTCAGTTTTCCAGAAAAAATTCAGAGAAATTAAGGACAGCCTGTAGGCACACTGTAGAGTCAAATTCAGACCCCAAAACAAGTAAGGACCCCTCACCCTGTTTCCTATCACGGTATTAAAGTTAAATAAATAATTAAACTGTACTGTGTGACTTCATAGATGTATAATTGATTAAGGTTGCCAATGGAGCCCGAGTCTGATACAGTGTTGGTTTGTTATTGTTTGATCTAAATTCCAGTATTAAATGCAGCATGATGTTTGATGTAATTATGTTATGGTCTCGTATGCATGAACTATGGTTTCTTTTATTATGGTTTGTATTATGGTGAACCCGGTATTGTATTGTCTTGTTTGGTGTCAATTACTGGTTTACATTTTGTGTATGATTGGATGATTGAGATCAAGAAAAAAGGCAAAAGGGTTATGCGAATTGATAAATGGATAATGTGGACAGCCTGACTAGATATCTTGGGAGATGGTGGACGGACCGGGTCCGTAGGGAACCCTATCGGGAACGTGGTCTCACATACCGGACGGGGTATGGAGACCTTATGTGTTTTGGCGCCCATACCAGACGGAGTATGGGGACGGCCCGTTTCACCCTCATACCGGACGGGGTATTGAGGTTCATGGTTTTGGCGCCCATACCGGACGGGGTATGGGAACGGTCCTAGAATCAGGTTATAATGTTAATGGTTCACGGGTAGCGGAGACCCCCTATGGATCCCCATGGATACTAGTAGGCTGGTAAATAAGGAGAATATGTTGTTTAATGATTGAAATGCAAAGGCGTGGTAAGTGTTATGTTATAAAGTCTATATGATTTCATGATGATGATAATGTTATTGCTTTCATATGTTGTTTTCATGGATCTTACCAAGGTAAGTGGACAGTAAAGGTTTTTATGTTAATAAACGAGTTTGTTATAGATTATGCTCCATTGGTCATTTTTGTTTTCTACCCACTTTTACTTCCGTGGCGGTGAGATAGTATGATGTCTTTACTGGGCCAGTGTAGCTCATCCCTTATTTAACTATTTCAGATCAGGAAGACGTTGTTTCCGAGCCCGTTCCGCAGGAAGACGGCGAAGGGGACACCTAAAGACTTTATAGTTATATTTATAGTTTTTATTTTGAGTATCTCTTTTAGTTAGTTTGTTCCTTCATGTTTGAGTACGTTTTGGTTATTGTGTAAGGGATGTTAATCAAAATTTTTATTACGCTTCCGCATTTGAGATTTTTAATACATATATTTCATTTAAATTTCTGGGGCCGTTACATTTTTTTTAGACTTAATTAATTTACCTCAGTTACAATTTTCAGTTAGTTATTGGAAGTGTTATATATGTACCCAACATAAAGATAAAATTATCAGTTATAAGACAAAATTTAAAGAAAAAAAAAAGAGAACATGAGTTATTGGCAACACAAGCTCGACAACTTTGCTTTACTAGTCCCCCCAATACTTAACTTGACAAAAAAGTACATTATCTCTTTATCATTCTAGGTAATTTTAAGTTTAAAAATATGTACATGTTTCTGAATCTCCATTTTAGATAATGATCTGTACAATTTCAGACAAAATGATGTGGAATCCCTCTTTTTGCAATGGTGAATCTCTACTTTTTCTTGCATATAAGAATAAAGTTGCATAAAAAAAGTTATTTACACATTAGGGTATTTTATCAAATGAAATATTTATATAACTTCATATTTTGGAAACTAGTACTATTAGAGCTTAGATATCACGCATTGATATGATAAATAGAGATTGGTACGATTAGAGCCAAAGGCTCCTAATTTATGCAATACCTATATACAAGCACTCATAAAATACAAATACACTACTATGTGTCTATGTATCAATTAATAACTAGTAACTATCCCCGATGCCATAAGAGCGTGGAGAGATATTTTAGTATGGACACTAAAAAAAGTTCTAATATAATATTAGAACTTCACTGGGGTTTTAGATTCTTATTATCATATGTTTTCAATGGTTGTGAATATGTTCTATCCGAGCTAGTATTAGAGCTTTGCTAGGGTTTTAAATTCATGTTATTAGATGCATTCAATGGTTGTGAGTGTGTTTTATTCCAGTTGTTTGATTGTTAGTGTATATTTGAAATAAATGAATTGTTAGTTATTGGGGAGCTTCTTTGCAACATAAACTTAATTCACCATTGGATAAGTTTATGATCATTGTTTTTGTTTGTGTTAATGAATTATTGAAATTTAATTTTATCTTATACAATTTATAATAGTGGCATATGACCTCACTAATTTAAGATTTCACCACATGAGAAATTTCATTAT
Source organism: Carica papaya (assembly GCF_054855325.1). NCBI lineage: Eukaryota > Viridiplantae > Streptophyta > Magnoliopsida > Brassicales > Caricaceae > Carica > Carica papaya. Next base: position 33,902,499 of record NC_142313.1, read on the forward strand.
GATCAAGAGCTTGTTTATTGGAGGTTAAATAAAGATTTATAAAAAAGTGTATGTTGATTTTTTATGGTGGTTTACATTGAAGGATTTTATAGTTGACTTGGGTTATGGAAGCATAGCAAGAATATAATGATTATTGCTTGGCAAAGGAATAAGTGACAATGGATTAAGAATTTTAAACGATGACCAAATATGTTAAGGAGCTGTAGAATATCTAAATAATAAGGATATGTCCCAATTATACCAAGAGCATATACACCTGGTACTAGCTTCATGAGAGACATCTACTTAGAAGATGTTTATAATATTTTTATTTACAACGATAAAATTGATTTTCTTAGTTATAGTGAGGTAGAGGAAGAATGTGAAGGAAATAATACAAATACAACTAAAAAGTGGCAATCAAGTAATTGTAAAAGCTGAAGTAAATGATGAAATACATGGAGTTAGATCTCTCTAATTGTGTGAAAATCATGTCATTGACAATGATATCAGTAAAGATGGTTACTAAAGCATGTACTTTGACTCCTCATAGCGAGGGAGTTACTTGGGGAGTGACAAGTGCTCATCTGATGACGGGACAAGTTTTGTGTCTAGGAGGAAAGTTCATGTCCAAGGCACGATACTATTAATCAGTGGCCCCAATTGTCATTTGGTATGTCATTTCAGGATTTAAAGATGTTTAAAGAAGCTATAATGAAGTATGTAGCATTAAAAGGTGTATAACTCCACTACGAGAAAAATGAACATGACAGAGTGTAACATCCCACGCTCAAGTTGAGGCACAAATGTTAGCACACATAAATTAAAATAATATTCTACGTGCTTCATACAATATGCAGCGGCTTTCATATTATTAATTTAAACATTCTATACATTTTTTTTGTAAAATAATTTATAAATGTAACATAAGGCATTAAAATCCTAACTATTTCATCACTGGGATCAATGTCGACATTATCTTTAAATAATGCATCCATGTTTATGAGTCTAATCTTTAACTTTTTAGTCTATTCTTCATCGAATCCTAACACTAATATATAATACCATGGTGAATTGAGGCGAGCTTTAGATACTCAGTATGAAGGGTGTAGCACTCTAATAACATATAAAACAAACTAAAACCCTAACAATCTACCAATGCATCAAAGTCATTTCATGGAAAACATACGCTATTCCAATGGAAACATTTTCTAAAATTATGCATTTAGAGAAATTGATATACAAACATATGTATGGCAAAATCAAACAATTTTCAAACCGAACACTTATAATACCATGTGAATTGAGACGAGCTTTACATACTCAATATAAAGGGTGTAGCACTCTAATAATATATAAAACAAACCAAAACCCTAAGAATCTACCAATGCATAAAAGTCATTTCATGGAAAACATACGCAATTCCAATGGAAACATCTTCAAACATTATGCATTTGCAAAAATTGATATACAAAATATGTATGGAAAAATCAAACAATTTTCAAACCGAACACTTATAGAAAATTTTCAAATAGCACCAAAATTCTGACTTTAATTACTATAAATAAAGTACATATCTTTGTTTCAGGCTTCACATCTTATTTTGGATTTATATTTTTTATATGTTTTATATCACATTTTTTTAATATTCATATCGATTGTATACTTATCATTATTATATACAAGTTTTGTATATGAAATTTTCTCATCGGACTTACAAACTTTTTCCCATTTTATTTTAGAATTTGTGTCTTTTATTCGAATTTTGGGCTATAACATTTTAATGTTTTTTATTCGAATAGTATCGAATTCACATCTTATTTTGAATTTACGTTGTTTGTACATTTTTACATCATAGTTTCTCTTCCGATTTACTTTAAATTTTCACTTTACACTTTCACGTCAGGTATGTAACAACCTGAGGCATGTAATTTTGAAATTTTTGAATAAAGCACATATTGAAATTTTAAATTTTACATAGAAGCAATTTGGGAATAAAAGGAAACTCCAAAAAAATTCTAAAAATTAAGAAAATCTCTGAAAAATTATTAATTTCATTAATAAGGACCAATTTAAAACGAAATTCTTAAATAGGAGTGAAACTATAATTAAAATAAGGACCTAAAAGAAAGCAAATTAAGGGAAAGAGGGTATACTATAATTTTGGAAAGTCAAGACACCTTAGCTGATGAGGTGTCCATGAGCCAATCAGTCTCTTCCACGTGGGCAACCGCGCTAGCAGACCCGCACACGTCAAGCAGGCACATATGTGAACTGAACGGCTGGGATTCCAGATGTCAATCGGACAATTAAGGCTGATTCAGAAACGATCGATTGGGATTAAAAGCCAAGAGAACAGACAATTCCGATTCGCAGAGCAGATGACCAAACGACCTAGATTTTGCTCAGACAGAAAAGTACCAAATTACCCTTTATGAGGCTTGATTAGATGGTTCATTTGTTGCCACGCACGTAGAGATCGGACAGCCAGGAAATTTTGGGGCCGAGCATAAATACTCGTCCCCTGCCCCTTTGTAGAACAGAAGCTTGTCGGAGAAGAGAAAAAATAGAGGGACACTAGTCGAGACGTCGTGCAGGGCTGGGGGGAAGAGAGAGATAAAAGAGAGAGAGAGAGAGAGAGAGAGAGAGAGAGAGAGAGAGGGTGAGAGTAAGTGACGTTCGAATTTAGGGGGAGGTATTATAAGATAATGAAAAGAAAAGGGTTCGAGACCGAATCGAAGTTTCGGGATGTCGAAGAAGGAAGTTGACGTTGGTCAACTTCTCACTTCTCCACCCTTTTCTATTTTGATTTTGGCGCTTATTGACACCATGCATGTGCTTACATATAGGTTTAGAACAGGTTTAAAGCCGAGAGTGAGGGAAGTCAAACCGGGGAAACCTAAACTCGTGAGGAATTCCAACCACCTTCTTCTGTTTAAACTTCCAGTAAGGGTGCATGTTGTTGTATTTCTGGAATTCAATTATCGAAATCCTTAATTAAAAACTAAGTCATGGTTTGTTTTAATTAAGTGACTTCACGGAGATTTGTTCGATGGGAATCACTCATGTGTTTTCCATTTTTAAAATTCAACCTGTTATTGGGCCTGTATAAAACAAGCTAACCCGACCCGTGTGATAAGAGACCAAAATGCACCGGTTCACTAAAGAGTGATCTGGTGCGTTCGAGCTCATATAAGCTCAGAGACAGAACGGGTGTTTAAACTTCTCTTCTTCCCCCAGAAACCCTAATTTTCTCCCATCTCTACTACCGCCGATGGACACCGAAAGCTTCCAATTTGCTTTGTTTTCTTGCATTTTGTTTATGGTTATTTGCAGGTGAATACATACACACATCGCACACCCACTCCCACGAAGAGCTTCTCTCTCTATTCATCGACTCCGCGCCTTCCACCTTCACCGAGTTTCTCTCTCCGTTCGCTTGCCTCCGCACCTTTCATCTTCACAGAGTTTCTCTTTTCATTCACTCGCTTTCGTGTCTTCCACCCTCACTGAGGACCACCTGCACAATCTGATATTTTCCTTCAACTTTGCTTGTTATTTTTTATACAAAAACGTTGACTTTTGGATAGCTTGAATGGTGAACTTCATTTTCTTTTATGGTATCAGAGTATATTAGGAATGGAGAGTCAAAATTCTTACCTAACCATTGCAAACCAAACCCCAACTTTAGGGATTAGACTATAGCAAACTTTGACCCCTCAAATGTCAACATCCCGTATTATCTTGATAAATTACTGAATTCTACGGCGGTTCTTATCCCGAAACCACTTAATAACAACAACTATTACACTTAGGCAATTTTTATATAGTGAGCATTGAGTATACAAAACAAGACAGGGTTTATAAATAGAACCCTAACACAACCTACGAATCCAACGGACCCATTGAGAATGCACTAAAAATGGTACAATGATATGATGATTATTTGGATACAGAATGCACTATCACCTGATATTAAGACCGACACATTTTATACTCAAACGGCACATCAGCTATGGCATGAACTAGAACAAAGACATTCTGAATAAAATGCAACTAAGGTGTATCAAATTAAGCAGTCGATATTTGCACTCATGCAAAACCAAGAGCCAGTACGGGCTTATTTTTCAAAGTTCAAATTTTTTATTGATGAACTCATAAATTATGAACCCATTCCCATTTGCATATGTGGGGGACTTAAACCAACTATTGGGTACCAGGAGAGGGATCACACAATGAGGTTTTTAATGGGACTTAATGAGTCATATGGCAACTTGACGTCCCAAATCTCGGCAAAGAAGCCTCTCCCTAGTCTGAATGAGGTATTTTATATCATCCAATAAGAGAAAAAAAGTGAGAGAAATGTCTTTGAATTCTATCACTAAGTGGGCTATGGCCTTCAGCATAAAAGAGGCCAACAAGCCACAAAGAACTGTCAGCCTAAATAAGGAGAAGTATTATTATACCTATTGCAAGAAGACTGGATACTCTTTGGAAAGATACTTTAAGGCCAATCCAAATAGACCTGTATGCACCCATTGCAATTTGCCAGGACATATGGTTAAGGTATGTTATAGAGATGCAAAGGGACAAAAGACCCAAAACAATATAAGACAACCCACTATCGATCAGGTATCCTCTATTAATGCACAAACTGAACTCAAGGGAGAAGAACATAATCTATTGATAAAGGATCAACTCCACCAATTTATGGCCTTCATTCAACGAAGTCAAGCTACTATCAATATGGTACAAGCAGCTTCAGAGCAAACTCAGGATCAGAAACTCATTGCATTCTCTGGTATGTTTTCTTATTTCAATGTATGCATAATAGATAGAAATACTAACACACACACAACTTGGATAATTGATACTGGGGCCTCAGATCACATAGTACACACACCATAATTATATACTAAGATAACATCCAATGTTAAATCTAAAGTTGTATTACTGAATGGAGAAAGTATAGATGTGTCTCATGTAGGAGTAGTAAACTTAAGTGGTAAACTTGTGTTAAACAATGTGCTATATATGCCCTCATTTAGATTTAATTTAATATCTGTAAGAAGGTTAACACAGGATATTAGGTGTTGTCTAATTTTTTTACAACAACATTGTGTCATTCAAGACCTTTTAACCTGGAAGACACTTGGGATGGGCGAGATTAAGGATGGACTATATCAGCTTAGACAAGCCAAGGATTCAGAAAACGCAAGTCAATAAATTTTTGCAGGAATAACACTACAAAGCTCCAGCAAAGAGGAGAGAGACTTTGATTTATGGCACTACAGGTTTGATTTTGATATGTTAGCAAGCAAAGACTCTAAGTTATGTTATGTATGCCCATTAGCAAAGATGCATAAACCTTCATTTTTTGATAGTAGTAAAAAACATAACAATATTTTGATTTAATACATTGTGATATTTAGGGACCTTGTAATGAAATTTCTTATTATGGTTTTAGATTTTTTTTAACGAATTATTAGATGTACTTAGGTATATATGATACAAAGTAAGGCGGAAACAGGTTCACATTTGCAACATTTTTGCACATTTATTGAGACCTAATTTGACAGAAAAGTAAGAGTAATTAGAACTGATAACAAAAGAGAATTCGAAATGAAGATATTTTATGATAAGAAGGGAATCATGTATCAAAAGAGTTGTGTGGAAACTCTACAATATAATGGGAGAGTGGAGAAAAAACATCAACAAATATTCAGCACTGCAAAGGTGTTTAAATTCCAAAGTGGAATGGACACCAAATATTGGAGCGATTTTGTTCTTACTGCTGCATATTTAATTAACGAAACACCCTCCTACGTTGTAAGTGAGAAGACACCTTTTGAGGTTCTACATGAAAAAAAATCAAATTATAGTCACCTAAAAGTATTTGAGTGCTTAGTCTTCGTGTCTACTTTATTGAGTAAAAGACGAAAATTCGATGCAAGAGCAAGAAGATGTGTGTTCATAAGATATCTTTTTGGTACAAATGGATACAAATTGCTAATTGAAGAGACCAGCGAGGTCATTATTTCTAAAAACGTAATATTTTATAAAAAAGTATTTCCTCACAAAGAAATAAAGTGTATAAAGGATATACAAACTATACATGAGTCCAAGAATATATTGAGAGATAAACTAGAATCAAACACATTTGTGCAAGATAGCATCAGGGACAAGTGATGGGTCAAGATAGCCCAGATTGGAGGACGTCACACAGATAGAAGAGGTATCCAACAGTCAAGAAATGATTGATGGAGAAGGAGAAAAAAGAGAAGACCATATGAATGATGATGAGATTCCAAGGAGAAAACCAACAAGGATAAAGAGACTACCAGAGTACTTAAGGGATTATATATGTGATCAGATTCAAGGGAACAGTAATTGCATAGAGCTATCTGAACCACAAGTCCGCAATGGTGGTGTCATTCCCCTATCAAACACAGTTGCATATAGTATATTTATGGGGGACATAAGAAGTTCATATTTGCTGTAATATCCCATAATGAACCAAGTTCATATGAGGAGACCAGAAAGGACCCAAACTGGAGAAATGCCATGGAAAACAAACTCCAACCTCTTGAAGAAAACAAGACTTCGAAAGTAGTTGATTTACCTGTAGGGAAGAGAGCAATAAGATATAAGTGGGTCTACAAAGTGAAATTCAAAATAGAGGGAACCATTGAAACACACAAAACTAGACTTGTTGCTAAGAGCTTCACTCAAAGAGAAGGTCTAGACTATCACGAGACGTTCTCACCTGTGGCCAAAATCATCTCCGTAAGAGTATTGTTGGCTCTAGCTACAACCAAAAGATGGCACCTTCAACCGTTAGATGTCAACAACGCTTTTTTACATGCATATTTAAATGAGGAAGTGTACATGGAGCTTCCTCCTGGACATCCTAAAAGGAAAGAAGGAAAAGTATGTAGACTACAAAAGATCTTGTATGGGCTTAAGTAAACATCCATACAGTGGTATGCCAAATTTTCTGAGTTTATTACTCAACAAGGATTCAAGCAATCCAAGGCCAACTATAGTTTGTTCATGAGAACTAATGGCAAAAGCTTTACCATACTACTTGTATATGTTGATGACATTATTGTGGTAGGTAATTATGAATCTATTGTTAAAGAACTAAAGATAACATTGGATAACAAATTTAAAATTAAGGATTTAGGAAACTTGAAGTATTTCCTTGACATTAAAGTTGGTAGATCAAAGAGAGGGGTTCATATATGCTAAAGAAAATATGCCCTAGACCTTTGGAATGATGAAGGGGTTAAAGGAAGCAAGACTTCATCGCTCCCCTTAGACCAGAATATTAAACTTTTGAAGGATGAAGGAGAGCCAATACTAGATCCAACGATGTACAGGAGGTTGATTAGAAGGTTGACGTACCTCACATTGACAAGACCTGATATGGTTTACTCTGCTCAAGTTCTAAGCCAGTTCATGGAGAGTCCTAGAGACTATCACTTAAGGGTTATGTATACAAAGTCCTAAGGTATGTTAAGGGTATACCAGGCCAAGGTTTATTTTACTCAAATACATCTGAGCTAAAACTAAATGCTTATACTGACAGTGACTAGGTGGGATGCCCAAACACAACAAAGTCTGTTACAGGATACTGTGTTCTTCTAGGTAATTCATTGATATCTTGAAAATCTAATAAACAACAAATAGTTTCTAGATCTTCAGCAGATGCAGAATATAAAGCCACGATCAGTGAGTGTTGTGAGCTAACTTGGATAAGATACTTGTTTGATGACCTTAAGGTGTGTAATTTAGGGGCAATAGACTTATATTGTGATAACAGGGCAGCCATACACATAGTTGTTAATCTTGTGTTTCATGAAAGAACCAAACACATTGAGATAAATTGTTATTTAGTCAGGAATAAGGTACAGGACAGTATTTTCCTTCAACTTTGCTTTGTATTTTTTATACAAAAACGTTGGTTTCTAGATAGCTTGAATGGTGAACTTCATGTGTTTACCGGAGGGGATCACTTATGTGTTTTTCATTTTTAAAATTCTACCTTCCAAAATTTGCTGCATGCATCGACTTTTCTTTTCTGTATTTGAAGTTTTGCATTTTATTTTCTGTTGATGGATGAAAACAGAGAAGTGGGATGAGGATACGTGTGAGGAAATGTTTGAAGCCTAAAACAAGAAAATATATGCTTATATATATACGTATATATATTTTCTCTGTATGTCGTGTTATATCTATATATATATATACTGACTGTCTGCACGTGTATGCTTTATGTATGTATATATATATATATATATACATACATATGTATGTGTGCAGGAGTATGCGTATACATATGCTTATATGGGAGAGTCTGTGCGTATATATATGTATATGTGTGCATGATTATATATATGTACAGTATAACTATATATGTGTGCGCTTTCTGTATAGATATAGACGTATGTGTGAGTGTTGGTTTATAAAGATATAGTCAATATATATATATATATATATGTAGCTATATAAGTGTGTGTGTGACTGTGTGCATGAAATGTATACGTGTTTTATAAACATGTAGTATATCTATTATATGTATGTCTGATTATATATTTATATATGCAGTGTAATATGTATATATAATACTATATATATGTATATGTATCTGATTGTAAAGATAAGCTGTAGGTGTATGTACGATTAAGTATATTTATATGGGTGTAGTTATAAGTACATATGTTTATAAAAAATTTTAAGTATATGAATTTCTGTACGCTGTGGATATATATATATATATAAGCATATGTATGTATATATGGAAAAAAATAAAAGAATGAGGCAAATAAGTAATAATTGAATAGAAAATTGATTTTTGATTTCAATAACAGGTTAAGTGACTAAAATAAATTAAAGTACGAAGAAAGTGTTTGGTAGAAGTCCATGAATAAATGAAAATGAGATATTAAAATCATTCTTAAACACATAAAATTAGTCAACAAAAAGAATAATAATAATATATGAATAAAACAAATGGAGAACCAAAGTAAGCATAATTGGATAATACATTAATGGAATAAAAAGACAATTAAATTATAAAGTTAAATTATTGATCAAAGTGGTAAAGTAATAATGATAAGATAATAAAGTTTTGGAATAACAAATAAAATTGGGAATAAAATAAGAAATTAAGAAAATAAAGAAAAGAAAAAAACCAAATGAGAAATAAAGTTTAAATGATATAGAATAAGAAACTAGTAAAATAAACCATATCAACCAAATTAATTAGTAGGCTAAGAATTAATATGAATTAAGTTAAGGGACAAATAAGCTAAAAGAATAGTAAAGAATCAAACAAGAAATAAGTTTAATAAACCAAAGTAGGACAAAATACAATAAGTAATAAGAAAGCAAATAAGAATGAGAAAATTGCTCAAAGACTATGAAACATGTTTAGCACGTATCAGAAAGGGAGGGTGTGTGTGTAGCCATAGTTGGTAAATAAGTACGGTGAACTCTACCCATAGACATATGCTTCAATCAAACATAGCTAAAAAATTTCATATCAGACATGGTTGGAAAAGTGTTCAGTAGTATCTATTACTGTACGTGGAATGAAAATTTAAGTGTTAAGTAATCAGTGTTTCATATTCACATGGTAGAAGGGATCTTTAGTGCTCTTAATGGTATCAGTAAAATTGGCATCATGCGATGAAACTTGTTAACAAGTAAAAATAAATGTAGATAGAAATAAAATTCTGATAAGATTCAAACTGAGTAAAAATAAGAACACAAATGACAATGCTAGTGTGATTATATGTAAGTGTGTATAGTATAAGTAATACTTTAGTGAAATGTGAAAATAGTAAAAATCTGAAAAAGTGAACAATGATAAAGTAAAATATAAATAAATAGTGATAGTATGATAAAGATATAAGAAAAAAAAAAGAGACAGTGATAAGAAGATTGTTACTGTTAGTAAAAATCACGTTTAGAACGAGTATAATATTTGTAAAACAAGAAAACAATGTGAAAATAAAACTCTAAGTATTGCATCAAAATAAAATTTAAAATATAATAAAATCTTGTAGTGTTTTAAAGTAATTACATTTCTAAAAATGTTAATTCACGTTAGTAATTTTATTTTTTACAAATTTTAGATAGATTGTTATACAAATAATAACATTTACATTTTTACTGAACGAGTGAACTTCACCCAAAATTTACCATGGTTCTTTTTATATCAGAATATTTAGTATTAGATACCTGATCAGTAAAGAATACGCTATGTGGATCTTTACTCGAGTTTATAAAGAAACTAAGGTTAATGCCTTTATTTTGATATAGATATGCCTCATGCTATTTTTGTATCTTAATGTACATATATAAGGCATGTATAGGAAAAGTTTTTATTTTAAATGTTGCATCTATTTACCATTTTTGTTGGTTCTATTAGTTAAAAGTGGTGTGCATACGTCCATGCGAGACAAGACATTACAGGATACACATTTGAACTTCATACATTTACATTAAATCTCACATAAATTATTTTATAATTACATCGGATCACATACATTTTTTTTCAAATTCTTATACACACTTACATTGAATTTCATACTTTGAAGCATTATAAATTCTCACAAATCACATACGAATTTATCTCATGCATTTGAATATGTCATCGTATTATATCGTTTTTAACACCTATCAAAGAGGGCATAAGGATCCCAACTACCACTATGGATAGGCACATATTTGGATAAAGAATACATAATTATACAACATTACTTCACCAAGATGGTCGCATAACAGAATTATATCTACACACGCGCATACCCCTCCACGATATATGATAAAACGGATTTTATAATTTTAAATCATTTTTTATTTCACCACACGATACTATTTTCAACTACTATCAGAGAGAGCAAAAGGGATCCCCACTACAACATGGATACGGAATGCCACACTTCACTAAAGTGGTAACAAAACTTAAGAGAATCCTATCCATGATTGGTATTTTGTTTCTTATAAGTTTAAATATATATTCTATTTATATCTTTTACATTTAAAATAAGACAATTAGAAGTAGGTATCTATTTAACATGATATAAAATTATAGACAATTGATTAAAAGGTTGATTATTTAATATTATGGAGAACAATTTCTTGGATTGCTCATCATTATAGCAACATTTGAGGTCACCACATCACTAAAATCTAATTCAAAATTCTTTTCCATATGCAACCTCATGATAATATCCTTTTGAGTGGAAGCACGTAAGTATATTTAAATTTCCTTTTCTTTAAACTTATCCTGGCCCTTGGTTTCTCTTGAGGGACCCTAAAAGTCAGCATGTTTTCCAGGCTTTCTAAAATACCAACATGAATTATTTGTTTTGGTAATTTTAATGGCCTTCAAAAAACTTTTCTCTGATTGATACCAGGAAGGCTTTTATTCCTAAACTTGCCTATGTAACACCCAATAATATTTTTTTTAATTTTATTTTTGTTTATTTATTTATTTGTTTTGTTTTAATTTAATAAAAAAAGGGGTAAAATTTGTTAAGGATTTATTTGAAAACAATTTTGGAGAAAAGTAGTGAAAATTTGGGTTCTGATAGTATTTTTGAAAGAAAAATCGAAAAACGGAGGTCAAAACGTAATTTATAAAAGTTACGCCACGTCAGATGCCCGGTCAGCAACCCCGACCAACCAGGACGCGCCAGGTGGCAGAGGCGCTGACGCGGGAGGCCATGCGGGGGGAGTCACGTGGGCGATCCACGTGGGCGATCCGCGTGCGCGCGATCGAACGGTTGAGATCCGTTCCAGCGCGCACGGACAGCCCAGATTAAAAACGCGCACGGACTGCCCAGATTGCATCGCGCATGGACGGTCCAGATTGAATCGCGCACGGACGGTCCAGATTGAATCGCGATGAACGGCTCATATTCACTCCCTATTTAATCGCGATCGGATGGTCCAGATCAAAGCGATGGACGGTCTATATCAAAAGTGGATGGGTATAAATAACCCCATCCGCACCAGAACCCTAACCCTAGCCGCCAGAGCCCCTCGCCGGAGAAGACAGTCCAGGCGTCAGGGAGCCGACCGTCGCCACCCGCCGCCACACCGAAGCAATTTCTAACCGTCAAACGAGGTAAAAATTTCCCCTCTTGCACGAAATTCAATTTCAAACTCACTTATGACCAAATCAGAGTGGAAGAACCGGCTAATTGGTTGGAAAATGCCGCCGAAGCTCGGCGCTACTGTCGCGGGGTATTTCAAAAAATGCCTCCGATGAGGCCCTTCCCGATTCCCGTTTGATATGATTTTTCCACCATTGTGACCATCATTTCCTTTTCTACAGGTTGACCAGAGCAAAACACCCAACAGCAACGTGAGCCGGAGGAGCTGCCGCACCGTAGAGCCCCACCGCCGGTGAGTTTCAGTTTTCTACATTTTTTTCGGCCAACCGAGGGCCCTAAGTGTGTTTTCTCGCAAGAACCGATGCAAGTTTGGTTGAATTCGACAAAAAACGGTCGAAAATTGGCAACCCGAGGCGGGTCGCCGCCAGTCACCGGAGCACGGTGGAGCTGCCATGCTGGATTTCTAAAATTGGTTGAGAAGGCCCTGGAACTGATTTTTGGGTTTATTTGGTACATTTATAGGTACCGTAAGCGCGTTTCAGTTCCCGAAGAAAAATTCAGGGAACCTATGGACCGCCTGTAGGCGCAGTAACCATTTAGTTTGCGGCATCGAATCAAGTAAGGACCCCTCACCCTATTTCCTATCATAGATGTGAAGTTTAAATAAATAATAATACGGTCTTTTGTACAAATTAGATAAATATACATAATTAATTACGGATTGCTAATGGAGCCCGAAATCGGACATTGTTCTCTGTTGATTTCTGTTAATTTATTTTACAGTTTAAAGGTATGATGGTATTTGGTTTAGGGTTTTAAATGCATGTATTACTGTCTTATTTGACCACTGTGTGATTTTGGAATTTAAGATATGGTTGTATTACTGAGTGTATCTTCATTGTTTATGTGATTGTGTTTAATTTAGTAACGGAGATTAAGGAAAAACAGGAAATGGATGTGATCTAATAAACAAATAAAGTGACAGCCTCACTAGATATCCTGGGAGATAGTGGACGGACCGAATTCATAGGAAACCCTACCGTGAACGTTGTCTCATACCAAACGGGGTATGGAGACTTGGTCATTTGGCACTCATACTGGACGGAGTATGGGGATAGCCCGCTTCACCCTCATATTTGACGGGGTATTGAGGTTTAATATCTTGGCGCTCATACCGAACGGGGTATAGAGACGACCCTAAAATTAAGATTGTTAAGGAAAATGGTTCGCGTGTAGCGGGGACACCCCTATGAATCTCTATGGATACTAGTAGGCTGGTGAAACGAGAAACGGTAATGATTAGTTATTGTTAATGAATTTGAATTTATGATATGTTCTGTGTTACTGATTGTGCATGATATTATTATTTGTATGATGTTATTGTCTTTATAGGTTGTTTTCACAGATTCCCCAATGGTAAGTAAAAGGGTAAATGGTTTTATTTTTAATGAATCTATTAGTTTAAATTTAGTGCTCCATTAATTGTTTTTTATTTTCTACCAACTTTTACTTCTGTGCCGACGATATAGTGTGATGCCCTTACTAAACTAGTGTAGCTCACCCCTTATTTAACCATTTCAGATCAAGAGGACCTAGTTCTCGAGCCCAATCTGCAAAAAGGTTGCGAGTAGATACTAGATACTTTATAGTTTCCTTTATTTTTTCCATTTCTCATATTTTTTTCAGAGAATTTATTCTGTGATGTTTGTTTAGTACTTTTAAGTTATCGTGTAAGAGATGTTAACCTTAACTTTTTATATCGGTTCCGCACTCAAATTATTATATGTATTTCCTTTTAAATTTCCGTGCCCGTTACAGTCTATGGTTATTTTCCATTTGATCCCGTCAATGTGGATAAAACGACAACTATTTCAGTTGTTGATATAACTCTATGAATTGACATATTAAGTGTACAAATCACATAATAACTATGGGCAATATTTGTGTAATACATAATTAACAACATTCTAAAGCAGTTACCTTCCAGAAAACATTCTAAACCAATGAGAAAGTAAAACTTCCGCGGAGCAGCATCAATGGTGGTAAATGTTATTTACTTCAACACGTGGACTGTGCTAATATATAGTTCTTAAATTTTATTGAACATTATAAGAAATTATCATTCTCTTACTAACTAATGCAAACGTACCGAACGTTTGCCAAGGTACTATATATTTAAATAAATAAATAAATAGAAGGAAACTAAAACCGTAAACCAGAAAAGAACCCCATGACTAACCAAAGACACATGCTTAACTGCTACCTGTAGAAACCAACGAGCCAAATTGCCACATGAAAGAAAGCTGAAAGGACTCATGGCTTCATTCATAAGACTTACCAAGCGCATGAGGTATGGGGATGACTATCTGATAAAAACATTAAAATATGCATTCCGAAAGGCTCAGCCAATTCCAAAGTCTCAGTAACTAGTTAGAAATGTTGATCATGACATATGGTGCCATTTTGCTTGAATGCAAACATAACCTCAGGAGCCACAGTTCACTGAACAACTGGCTTGAAATCTTCAGGAAATGCCAAAGCTTCCAACAATCTAAGTTGACTTCCAATGGAACTCTCTTTGTTAGATTCTCCTTCTTTACATACCTGATAACTACTTCAATTCTATGATTCAAACAAAAAGATAATTGCACCAATAATCTTCTCTTCAAATTCTCCAAAATTAAGCCCATATTGTTTCTTTTGTGGACGCCCTGTGCCTGCAACCATTTCATAACCATGTTGGCCCCACGCCAAATCACCATATATCTTCCAGTTCTTCAAAAGCATCCACTTTTTTCAAATAATTCCCCACTATAAACAAAAAGAAATTAATGACAAGCTCATAAATTAAGGTCTAAAATTTTAAGAGAAATTACCATTTTACCCTCCTGAGATTAGTTCTATCATACAGAAACCGCCCACTTTTTGAAACTGACAAAAAAACACCATCTTTTACAAATTATCATACTCTTAGCCCCATTATTTATTTTATAATAGAAAATTGGTGAAAAATATACTTAAAATGTAAAAATAACATAATCAATAACATAAAATATAATTTTTTTTTTAAATAAAAATATGAGTTGTATTAATAAGAAATCGCCAAAAGAGCGCCGCCTATATACCAAAGATTTACATATCAATAAAAATATTTACAATGGAGCCAAAATCATCAAAACTATCAAGGGAGTGCCCACAATTATGGAACTCAATACATAGAACCACCCTTGATAGAGAATCAGATTTTTTCCCCTCAAAAGCTCTACAATCCATTTCTTTCCAAATAATCCAGAAGATGGTGAGAAGGACTAAACTGAGCTGTCTTCTCCTGCTGACTAGCATTTTCCAAGTGAGAATTTCATTACAAACAGAGTCAGCCAAGGCCCAAGAGATACCGAGCAGCCCAAAAACCATAGACCAAAGATTGGCAGTGAACGGGAACCAGAGCAAGAGATGGTTACATGTTTCACAGTTGATTTTGCACAGGAAGTATCTATTGGCTAATTGGATGCCCCTTCTCTTAAGGTTATCGAGAGTGAGGATACACTCCATGGCTTCGCAAGCAAAAAAGACCAAAAATGGAGAGAGGAGTTGCTCAAGAAATTGTAGAGTGCTTACACTGAATGAGCTGCTTTTCGAGAGGTTCCAGAGCAGTTTATCCTCTCTGTTGCTTAGAGGAATGGAAGCAAGGGTTTGCAACAGATTCACATAATCCTCAACCTCTCAATCTTGTGGGTATCGGGAGACTTTGATGTTCCAGGATCTGCCTTCATCTGATTCACACATAACCAACATATCTTTGTCCTTGGCGATGGCAAAAAAATACAAAAGAAAGTTGATGCAGCTAGCAAAAAACAAATAAAAAAAAATTATTTTACTTGTTAACAATCCATTGTCTAGTTTTTGGTATTTTAAGTGATAGGTGGATGTATTGTGGATATTAATAATATATATGATAAAACTATGAAAAGAATTAATAAAATCTTCAATAGAGTAGATAGCAAAGAGCAAAATGCTCAACACTTTTAAAAATATGATGTTTTTTGTCCAGTTTTAAGGTGGGATGGCTTCTGTATAACATAGTAAACTTCAGAGTCAAATGAAATTTCCTCAAATTTTAAAACAGTAAAAGCACAACCAATGAGTAGAATCAAATAAAAAATACTTGAACCCCAGTAAAAAATCAAGAAAAATGTAAACATAGAATTGAAGCTGTATCTGGAAAAAAAAAAAACAAAATGAAATATATTCTAACTTGAGGGAAAAAATTTAATGAGAAAAGAAAAGTTGTAGGTGAGAACCAACAAGCAATAGGAACACACGTGAAGAAAAATATATCAAATTTTATAACGCTAACTGATGGTAAAACAAACCTGGTTTTAACAGAACACGCATCAACTGAACATGTATTGGTGAAGCATTAGCAAGAGGGCCTTCTGCATCTAAAACCAGTTGCGAAGGAAAATAAGTCAAATTTAATCACCTAAGGTAAAATAACTTCAAACCCAGTTTAAAAAAAAGCATAAGCCGAAGGAAAGAAACCCTGAACTTCTTTCTCCATTTGGCAAGTGTCATCTGTGTCCAAACCAGGGAGCAGCAGTTGTAGCACAGTTTCAAAGTTCCATAGAACTGAGAGAGAAATCCAAGCTGCTAACTGAAATTGCAGTTACCATAAATGAGTCCTGAAATTTAACCAATTGCAGGTTCTAATAAGTTCATTTCTTACAGATCTGCAACCCATAAGCAAAAAGTCCATTCATGCACACATCACATGGGAAAAACTCCAAATAGAAGAGGGAGGGACGTGTACAAAAAATTTTAAAGAAAAAGATTTTAGGGCAATGTACAGTTTGATGTCCTGTGGCTAACATTCTCAAGATTCCTAAAGCAGTCACCAATGCTTACTTCTTTATTCTGGGCAACAGAGAAAATCTGAGGATATTACCTACTAAGTGGACCGCCATCAATCCAGGGATCCAACCAAAATTCGATTCTGTTCCATTCCCAACCTTCCATGTGATACAGGTTTGAAATCTTTCTTTCCCATCCCCAATCTTCTTCCATAGTCTTCTCCATTGGGATCTCAACACCCCACCTGCAAACCAGCCACTGTCATAAACCCCAAATTTTGTAGCAATGATCCTTCTCCAGAGCGCCCCTTCCTCAATCATGAATCTCCATAGTCATTTCCCCTGTAAGGCCTGATTCATCTCAACCAGTGATCTAATCCCCAGCCCCCCACTATAAGCAGACTTCTTCACTTCATTTCAAGCAACAAAATGGTATTTTTTTGTTAGAGTTAGATATCTTTTGCTAGGATTTTTTATTTTTGGTTAAGGTTTTTACACAATGTTCCCCCACTTCATGATGGCTTTATTGCTTGGGGTAAGCAGGCTCAAAAACTTACCCTTTTTGGAAGGACTTGCGTAAAAGGTTACCTACATTCACGGGGAGGTGGTAGTCTCGTTTTATTTCGTCTCACGGCGTCTTTGACCATCACGTCCATTCCTAAACTTGTGAAGCAATGGGAAAACGTGATGCCTTTATTTGAGTTAACTTTTCTCATCCCGGCCATTCCTAAGCCTACGAAGGAATGGAATAGAGGGATACCCTTCTAGAAGTTGCCCAGTCGACAAAAAACGAGGATTTATCTCGTTTTCTTGTCGTAACAATGCTTATCTTATCATCCCGTCCATTCCTAAATCAGCAAAAGAATAGAATATTTAAATAAATAGGCTAATTAAGAAAGCTTAAAATCATGATAATGGGTTAATTATGCTACGAGTTTGGAATAAGGGGAAACAGGGAGTTATTTACGTTAATTAGCTTGTAACAGGATCAGCTGAGATCCTTAAAATTATGGACATAGAAGTTGTATCTCCCTTATATACGTAGGCTAGTTCAGCAATAAAAACATCAATGAAGAATTCATCCAAAAAGATTCCAGAGTACCCAACTCTAAAGATCAAAGATTCTTTCGAATAAGCACTAAACCTTAATCCTACTTATTTCAACCTCAGTAAACCTGCAACGAGATCCCGATCCCAGGACCAATACATAATACCTGACTCAACCCAACATCCAACCCAACCAAACTTCATGTAGGTTATTTGTAAAAATAAATGGTTGCGGAGAGGTGGGAGTGCTGATATTTTGATCTTCTTAACCAAAAGACTAAGTTTTAAACTTTTAACAGATTATGCAAGCGATAGGAAAGAAAGGAAGATAACTTACAAACATACAGGTACGAGTATATGTTGGACCCAAAGCTCAACATGCTTAATGTTATTTTCTCAATAAACTAGGTGCACAAAAGAAAAGAACCTTTCAATCAAAGGATTGAAATATATTTTCTAGAGGCACCTCCATTTTGTGAGAGAGTACACAAAACCTCGAACTACTTATGATGAAAGACAACTGCCAATTCTGGTAGCATATTTTTAACAGTTTCACTCACAAGTACAACAGGATATGTGATCCTGAGTTGCCTTCTTACATGATCTCTGGAAAAATTAACATTAACAAGAGATTAACACAATCTCCCAGTCCTATCTTCATATCATTTTTCATAACATTAAGCCACTAGAGTGAAATATAATAAGTTGCAAAGTAAATTAACCTCAACAATGAGCATCATAGAAGGGTGTTTTTGATGTGACAACCAACAGTTTGATTTTAATTGGTGTCAAGATTGTCACTTTAATAGAAAAATATAATACCTTCCAAGCATGCTAAAGCCATTGATAAATCACTTAGTAAATAATCATATGGGAAAAATAAAAAGGATCACCTAGTAAGATAGAAAAGATCCCTTTAGAAAAGTAGGACAATACCCTACAGATTTATTAAAGAATAATGCAGAGAGAGAAAAGATGTGACTATATTTTGAAAGAAATATATAATATACATATTCATTTGTGTATATGAATTGGCTAACCAGAAATGGTTGCTCTCCAGATGAAATTAGACTGAATACAGCTTCTGAATACGAGGTCAGGCACCATATCTGAAGAGTCAGATCCTTAAGATGGAAGCAAGTCCTCCGATAGCTCATTCTCATCCTCTGATAAACAATTCAAGAGATTATATTCCAAAATAATCAACTCATACAAACATGAACTTTCCGATAAAAGGGCAACCATCCAAAGAAAGTTCATAAAAAAAGCAGAAACTACCAAAAAGAAGAAGTCACTGCAGGAGTTAATAGCCATGTTAATGCAGTCATAACCCAATCTATACATTGCTACAGTAATAGTAAACCTTCTTATCCTCTCTCCTCTCTTCTTTTCCAGCCACATTTGAGAGAATTTTTTTTATAGCAAGGTAAAAAAGGATTTCCGAAAAAATGTGAACCTTGAGAGAATTTTAGAAGTTAGAATCTATAAAATGTCATCCTCAAATGCTAACTCATCAATGAATTATTGATAGGAGATAAGCATAAGGATAAATTACGAATTGATGCTTTCAAGATGATAGCATTCATGTCCACTTGGAGGAATTACTCACAGCTGCAGGACGGAATCCCAACTGCTGCAGATCAACTCCAATTTCAAGATACAAATTTAGAATATCTTTTTTTAAAATAAAATTTAGAATCTCTTTTTACAAATGACTATTGTTTAATGACCATGCAAGCTGGAACCTCAAACTTAATAACTAATTTTAGACAAAAAAAAATGTGAGATAGGTAAGCTTATGAAAGTTTCAAGGGATAACTGGATAAGCATATGGATAACTTACGAATTGATGCTTTCAAGATGATAGCACCCATGTCCACTTAGAGGAATTACTCATAGCCGCAGGACAGAATCCCTACTGCTGCAGATCAACTCCAATTTCAAGATACAAATTTAGAATCTCATTTTTTTAAAAATAAAATGTAAAATTATTTTTCTGTATTTTTCCATTTTCTGTCTTTTACAACCTGGCAATATAACAAAATGGATACTGCCAGGTTGTGCTGTTTTTTTTTACTTCCACTAGGGAAGTTTGTTAGTTTTTGTCTTTTTCTTCTTTCCTTTGCCTATAAAATATTGCTGATTATCGATGAATTAAAGTAGAGTGAGAAGAAATAGAAGTTTTTCTTATTCTCAAGTTCTTCATAGTATCAGAGCAAGCCTGATCCAAATTCTTCAGCATCCCTCTTGCATTCAATAGGCAATGGATGAGCAGACCCCTTCTCCGCCCGAAATTCTTTTGGGCTCTCACCTTCCGGTGCCTGACCGCCATGCTCTGGCTGATCAGGCTCCATCTTTCGTTACTGGCCATCAACTAAATGGCAGTAACTATTTTCAGTGGTCGTCCTCGGTGTTGATGTTCATCCGAGGGAAAGGCCGAGATGAATATCTCACTGGAGAGCTCTCACCTCCTCCCACGAACGATCCAAATGCTCGGATATAGAAAGTTGAGAACAATCTTATTATATCTTGGTTGGTGAACTCAATAACCACCAAGATTGGCGAAAATTTCCTCCTTTATGAGACTGCGTACGATATCTGGGTTGTAGCTCGTGAGTTCTACTCCACTCGCGACAACACTTCCATCATCTTCGAAATCGAAGCAAACCTTCACGACCTGCGCCAAGAAGAAAAAACAATAACTCAATATTACAATTTTCTTACTCGAAAATGGCAGCAATTTGATGTTTTTGAGGAACATGCTCGGAGCTGCCCAGGGGATGCCAGGAGATTCCGAAGCATCATGGAACATAGACGAATCTTCAAGTTTCTTTTCGTACTGAACAAAAACCTCGACGAGATAAGAGGACGCATCCTTGGAACCAAACCTCTCCCGAACATTAGAGAGATGTTCTTGGAGGTGCGACGCAAAGAAAGCAGGAAGAAAGTGATGATGGGTGACTCGCAACTCAACCCTAACCCCGCTGAAAGCATATCTCTTTCACCCAAGACTGGTACTGTTCTCACAAGTCGGGTGATTGAGCAAAAGGGACGGTCATGGTGTGAATACTGTAAAAAGCTGGGACACGTTCGTGGAAGATGCTGGAAACTTCACGAGAAACCAGCTGAGAAGGAATCGGCTAAGAAGAAGAAAACACGAAAGCAGGAAATTGAGGAAATTCATCGGGGCAATTTTATCTCAACAGAGGAGGGATCCACTGCAGCCGTTTCTACCGGAAGCTCCTTATTTAGTCCTGAACAAATCAGCTTCCTCCAAAAATTGTTTTCACCCAATATGGTTCTCAGTAATGCTTCTACAACTCACAAAGGTAATTTTTCTAGTTTCTCAACTTATTCCACAAAAAGGGGAATATGAATTATTGACTGAGGTGCTTCCGATCATATGATTGGGGATATCTCATTATTCAAGGAATATAGTAAGTGCAGAAATAAATTCTCAGTTAAAATTGTTGATGGCTCTAGCTCCCAGGTCGAAGGAACAGGAATAATTGCACTAACACCCAAGTTAATTTTGTACTTTGTGCTATATGTTCCAAATTTGGATTGTAATCTCCTGTCAGCAAGTAAATTATCACAGAACTTGAATTGTGTGGATACATTTAACTCTAAACTATGTGAATTTCAGAACTTAGACTCGGGGAAGACGATTGGCAATGCTAGTATGGATTCGGGTCTTTATCTACTGCAAGTTGACAACTCTTCTCTTAATAGACAAACTCATCATACAGTATGTACTAATCCTGAATCTGTAAACAACTTAAATATGGAATGCCCTATCATGTTATGGTATTATCGTTTAGGACATCCTAATTTCGTGTACTTGAAAAAACTATTTCCTACTTTGTTTCGAAATGAAAATCCAACTTCCTTTCAATGTGAACTATGTCAACTGTTCAAACACATTCGGAATTCATTTCCCAGTTCTGTTTACAAACCCACAAAACCTTTTTCATTAATTCATAGTGATGTATGGGGTCCCTCTCGGGTCACTAATATTACCGGAACAAAATGGTTTGTATCTTTTGTTGATGATCACACTAAAATTATCTGGATTTTTCTCATAAAAGAAAAATCTGAAGTTGACTAGATTTTTAAAAAATTTTACATTATAATTCAAAATCAATTTCACACCAACATCCAAGTAGTGAGGTCAGACAATGGGTGTGAATACTTTGATACCACTTTGAGCCAATATTTTTCTGACGATGGCATTATCCATCAAATTTCTTATGTCAATACTCCACAACAAAATAGTATAACTAAATGGAAAAATAGACATATTCTTGAAGTAGCCCGATCAATCATATTCACTACCCACATTCCAAAATTTCCTTGAGGGGAGGCTGTTCTCACCACTGCATACTTGATAAACCGTATGCTCTCCCGAACTCTCTCATTTCGAACACCCTATGATATCCTCCTCAGGGCCTTTCCGCAATCTCATATTTTTCATATCCTTCCCTATGAAGTTTTTGGTTGTTCTGCCTATATTCATGTTCATACTCACCTCAGGGGTAAACTTAACCCACGGACCATTAAATGTGTTTTTGTTGGATATTCACCAAGTCAAAAAGGATACAAATGTTTTTGTCCCAAGACCCGTCGTTTCTGCAACACTATGGATATCACTTTCTTTGAAAATCAGTCCTTCTATTCCACTACTGATATTCAGGGAGAGAATCCTAATCAGGAATATCAAGTATGGGATATAAGTACACCACCTCTCATTTTTTCTCCCCTCACTATTCTCGAGTCCTCATCAAATTTTCTTGAAACTAGTATTAAAGTCTGAAGCTGAACCTATACCTACTACTATCAACAAAGAGTTACGTGTCTATACTAGGAGACACAAAACTCCAGTTAATAAAGACTAGGAACCAATTACACATTGCCATGAGTCTATTCCAGTTTCAAACAGTAAGAACACATCAGGTAATGAGTTTTCAGGCACAAATTCTGATACGGTTACCACTACTGATCATGATACTAAGTTACCTATTGATTTGCGGAAAAGAACTCGATCTTGTACTAAATACTCTATACAGGATTACATTTCATTCAGCAACTTGTTCTCAAAGTATCATGCATATATAAGTAAACTTGATGGCAGCCCTACTGAACCTAAAACCATTCATGAAGCTCTTGCATTACCAATGTGGAGAGGTGCTATTCAAGAAGAGATTAGAACTCTTGAAAAGAACAAGACTTGGGAACTGACAGAACTTCTACCGGAAAAACATAAAGTTGGGTGCAAATGGGTATTTACTGTAAAACACAATCCTTATAGAAGTGTGAATCGGTACAAAACTCGTCTAGTGGCTAAAGACTTCACTCAGTTCTACGGGATATATTATCAGGAGACATTCGTCCCAGTGGCTAAGCACAATACTATCCGGATATTACTCTCTCTTGCCTCTAATCTTGATTTGCCTCTCTGTCAACTTGATGTAAAGAATGCATTTCTCAATAGAGATTTAAAAAAAGAGGTATATATGGAAGTTCCTTTAGGCCTTGAGACCACATATAAAACTCACAAGGTATGTAAACTCAAAAAGGCACTCTATGGTCTAAAACAATCTCCGAGAGCTTGATTTGACAGATTTACTTAAACAGTTAAACATATGAGCTATGAGTAATGCCAGTCTGATCATACTTTGTTTGTCAAGAACAGTACCTCTGGTAAGAAAGCTATCCTAATTGTTTATGTTGATGATATTATTTTAACAGGTGATAACATAGAGGAAATTCAAAAACTTAAAAGTTTTCTTACCATGGAGTTTGAGATAAAAGATTTTGGAGCATTCAGGTATTTTCTGGGAATGGAATTTACTTGTTCTAAAAAGGGGATATCTGTGTCACAAAGGACATATGTTCTTGACCTGCTAAAAGAAACAGGGATGCTTGGGTGTAAACCAGCAAAAACTCCCATGGAAACAACTACAAAAGTTGGATTTAAAAAGAGCAAGCCGGTTAATAAAGAAATATATCAAAGACTTGTGGGCAAACTTATATATCTTGCTCATACTAAACCTGACATCAGTTTTGCTATAAGTACTGCAAGTAAATTCATGAACCAACCTACTGATATTCATATGAATATGGTATATCGGATCTTAAGATACCTTAAGAAAACTCTAGGATAAGGATTGTTTTTCCGAAAAACAATAAACAGGAATATTGAAATCTACACAGATGCTGATTGGGCGGGTTCTATAACTGACAGAAGATCTACGTTTGGGAAAACTTAGTCACTTGGCAGAGCAATAAACAATCTGTTGTGTCACGAAGAAGCGCAGAAGCTGAATTTCAGTCACTTGCTCATGGAATATGTGAGGGAATTTGGTTAAAAAGAGTTCTAATGGAAATGAAATTCTTGGTTACTACTCCAATGAAAATATGGTGCAACAATAAAGCAACAATCAGCATAGCTAAAAATCCGATATATCATGATCGAACTAAATACGTGGAAATAGATAGCCACTTCATCAGGGAGAAGATTGAAGATCATACCATTACAATACTCCACGTTCCTACTAATTAGTAAACTGCAGATATTTTAATAAAGGCACTTTTCAAAGGACTTTTCAACGAATTAATATCCAATCTAAACTTACTAAACATTTATGTAACCTAGATTGAGGGGGAGTGTAGAATTATTTTTCTGTATTTTTCCTTTTTCTGTCTTTTACAACCTGGCAATATAACAAAATGGTTACTGCCAGGTTGTGCTGTTTTGTTTTCCTTCCACTAGGGAAGTTTGTTACTTTTTGTTTTTTCTTCCTTCCTTTGCCTATAAAATGTTGCTGATTATCGATGAATAAAAGTAGAGTGAGAAAAAAAGAGAAGTTTTTCTTATTCTCAAGTTCTTCATAAAATTTAGAATCTCTTTTTACAAATGATTATTGTTTAATACCACGTAAGCTGGAACTTCAAACTTAAAATGTAATTTTAAATACAAGAAAATGTGAGATAGGTAAACTTATGACAGTTGTACAACCTTTAGCAAGTACAACTGATGTGAGTATGGACAACATAAGCCATCCCAAACACAATTCAAACAGTTCAAATCAAGGAGGGAAAGATATGAGCAGCCAAGAGGAGATGTCGAGCGGCCAAGAAGAACTTTTGGACAGCCAAGAGAAGAAAGCATGCGGCGAAGCCCACTCAAGAGAGGAGACATATGGCCAAGGAAGAGCAAGGCAAGATCCAAGTAATTCGGATGGACTTGGATCACTTGCGAAGAATATCATGCCAAGTGGGCCCATTACAAAGGAATAGCTAAAAGATTCCAATAAGTCTTTCAACTCTTTATTCAAGAATGGATAAGTGAGGAAAAAGGGTTTGGATCAAGCAAAGAAGCCCATACGAGGAAGCAAGGAAGCCCATTAGGTCAAAGGGTATAATGGTACATGCATCCTAATTCAAATGGAAGAGGACAGCATGAGAAAAAGGAAAGGAAATCTTCCTATGTGCAAGGAATCTTCCCAACCCAAAAAGGACTCCCTCCCAAATTTTCCTCTTTCCTTTCCCCACATCTTCCTAAAACTACAACCAATCCATCCATTCAAGGAACAATCGACCAACACTTTAATTTCCTTCCTAAACCTCATGGGAATTCAACAAAAAAGGAAAAAATCTAATGCTTTAATGGGAGCTTAAACCTTATGGATTTTGGGAAGATATGGGGGCAATTAATATTTTCCCAAACCGGCCATAATCTTCCTTAAATCTTTCCTCAATCATCTCCATAATTAATTGAGATCTTTTCCATTTAAAAAATTTCCACAAATAGAGATCCTATTTAGTTTATTTTGGTTATAATCCTCTTAATGTTTATTGTTTCTTATTTCAAGTCAAGATTTAATTTTCTATATAATTTTTATAATTAATTTTAGAATATTTATTTTCTTATAATGCACATGGCCCTACACTATACATAGGCATTCAATTCATGATTGTAATCATTCAAGTTTGAAATCAACCAACACTTGAATTCATGGTTGAAAGCAAACCCATTAGGAAAATGGCATAATGGTACCTGCATCCTAATTCAAATGGAAGAGGAAAGCATGAGAAAAAGGAAATGAAATCTTCCCGTGTGCGAGGAGTCTTCCCAACCCAAAAAGGAATCCCCCCCAAATTTTCCTCTTTCTTTTCCTCACATCTTCCTAAAACTACAATCAATCCATCTATTTAAGGAAGGAATCGACCAACACTTTAATTTCCTTCCTAAACCACATGGGAATTCAAGAAAAAGAGGAAAAAATCTAATTCTTTAATGGGAGCTTAAACCTCATGGATTTTGGGAAGATATGGGGGCCATTAATACTTCTCAAACCGGCCATAATCTTCCTTAAAGCTTCCCTCAATCATCTCCATTATTAATTAAGATCATTCCCATTTAAAAAGTTTCCACAAATAGAAATCCTATATAGCTTATTTTGGTTATAATCCTCTTAAATTTTATTGTTTCTTATTCAAGTCAAGATTTAATTTCCAATATAATTTTTACAATTAATTTTCGAAAATTTATTTTCCTATAATGCACATGGGCCTACAATAGGTTTTTAATTCATGATTGTAATCATTCAAGTTTGAAATCAACCAACACTTGGATTCATGGTTGAAGCAAACCCATTAGACCAAGAGTATAATAGTACATGCATCCTAATTCAAATGGAAGAGCAAACCATAAGAAAAAGGAAAGGAAATCTTCCCATGTAGAAGGAGTCTTCCCAACCAAAAACGACTTCCTCCCAAATTTTCCACTTTCCTTTCCCCACATCTTCCTAAAACTACAATCAATCCATCCATTTAAGGAAGGAATCGACCAACACTTTAATTTCCTTCCTAAACCACATGGGAATTCAAGAGAAAGAGGAAAACAAATCTCATGCTTTAATGGAAGCTTAAATCTCATGAATTTTGGAAAGATATAGGGGCAATTAATCCTTTCTCAAACCGGCCATAATCTTCCTTAACTCCTCCCTCAATCATATCCTTAGTTAATTAAGATCTTTCCTACTTAAAAAGTTTCCACAAGTAGAGATCCTACCTCTTAATTTTTATTGTTTCTTATTCAAGTTAAGATTTAATTTCCT
Source organism: Carica papaya (assembly GCF_054855325.1). Lineage (NCBI taxonomy): Eukaryota > Viridiplantae > Streptophyta > Magnoliopsida > Brassicales > Caricaceae > Carica > Carica papaya. Next base: position 33,929,628 of record NC_142313.1, read on the forward strand.
ATATAATTTTATAATTAATTTTAGGAGATTTATGTTCTTATAATGCACATGGCTTACACTATATATAGGTCTTCATTTCATGGTTGTAATCATTCAAATTTGAAATCAATAAAATGCAAAACTTTTAATTTGACAACTTAAGAGATTTCTTCAACCTTTTTATTGAGTGAAAAATTAGTATCTACTTATCAAGATAACTTATTGCGTTTTTATCAAATTTTTTTCTTAAATTGATTTTAACATATCGATATCATTTCTTATAACGTTTTAATCAATTCATTTATTCTGATTACTTTTATTTCAAAAAAAAAATTATTTCAAAAATCTATCTCTATTACCTTAATTTCAATCACAGGTTAATTGCAGATTAAATAGGGAAGGTTCATCCAAAGATTAAGTTTTTGGTGCTAAATGTGTATGTCCGAGTTTTTGATCACCTTGTTAATCCTAAATTAAGAATCAACAAGTGAAGATATCAAGACGAATTAAAAAAAAAAAAAAACTAAAAAAGATTTTCAGAAAAAATTTGCAAGGGCTATAAATGTACATATATTTAATTGGGTTATGTTATAAAATTGAAAATCATACATGCTAATTTTTTAGTGATAACAAATTGAAAAAAAAATACTATTGTGAGGCTTTCCAACAAGAAACTCCATCTGGGAGGATATACTTAGGGTAAAAGAAAAAATAATACCATATAAAAGAAAAGTCATCAGGATTAACAAAAGTTTAGCCTCAACTTAGCAGTATCGAAATTGTTAGCCTGAAATATACATACCAAACAATCTGAATTCCTATGATAAACTGATACTTGGGATGATTTTGGGAAGAAGTTTGTACGGTGGCCGTAAACATGAATCACCACTACCTGGAAGGCATGTCAGCTCATTCTCCAAAAGAGAGTACGCCTCCGAAAATGCCTACACCATACAAATATTTTAGTTCTTCCTTGTAATCGAGAGTTAAAGAGTACTACTCTTTATAAGAAAAAGGATTTCTATTGAAAAGACACTAAGGGGTTGCCAACGCATGCTTAAATGGAAATTGTGAAATTAGGATTCGTTGCGAACTTTTGATTCACCTGCCATAATGTCTCACATGTTACCATATATTAAGCCTTTAAATCTACATTTGGTATCCCATATCATTTCACTCAGAACGACAACTTCTCTTGATGTGTGTTATTAGACATCTGAAGTAAGGCTCCTTGCTTTTACTTGAAGCCTGATTCAATTTCCAAAGTCTTACTTTCTTAAAAACAAGCGTAAAACAATTTTTCTTTCACATGCAATTCTTGCAGTATTTCCTCTAGCCCAGCATTCCAAACTGTTGAGTTCCAAATCTTGCAAGAAACCACTTTAATTTACAGTTATAGACCATGTTAAATGTGCCAATATTTTCCCAGGCTCCAAGTGCCTAAATCTATCAAAAAGAAACATATGTGCGACTACAGGAAAACATTTTTCATTGAGGCACATTGAAGTTTGCAGTTACTTTAATGGTTAAGCTTAAAATAGAAGGTGATTCAACATATCACAATGCAAGTCAATTCTGAATTTAGAAAAGCCTAACAGCTATAACAGGTTAACCCATCAGAGTATAATACATGCAGCAAAGGTCATGGGTTTACCTTTATACACTGATGTATTCGGAAGCAATTTCTCCCAACATTATTTGTCGGAAAAAGAGGATCATCAATGTGTAATGGATCAATGCTGTAACATTATGCAGTTGATCATTAATATATGATAGAGAAGTAACAATTCAAGGAAAAACCACATTTTATGCAGATTTTGAAGCAGGAAAGCAAGAATCACCATTACCTATAACCCCTAACACGGTTGACATAGATTCCACTTCCTTGCACAGATACACGCATTTGGCGAGGATCAAAGACATTCCTGTACAATGAGAGTATTATTTAACAAAGCATATGTCTGTATGCAATGATCAATATTTTCAAAATACAGTGGAAAATTCAGCTGCAACAACCAGCTTTGAACTATTAAATGTTGAAACGGTATCATCAGCTTTGACTCACCCAAAGAAGTAAAGAAAATCCATCAGAAGGCTTCCAAAATTCTGTGGGGGCAAAAATAAATTTCTCATAAGGCTAGAACTTTTTCCATAAAAAATACAATATAGAATAAAATCAGAAAAGGATGACATGAACAAAATTTCTAATATGAGCCCCTAACAACAGCACATCAAGCCACAAGTAATTTTACACAATTAAAAAAATCAACTATCTAACAGAATGGTCATAGAGCGGAGAAGGGATAACTTTGTCAAACCAATTTGCCCCGACTGCATAATTGTTTTTGAAAAGCAAAAAAGTAAAATAGCACTAATAGACACCAAGGGAGTTCAAAACTATTTACAGATTATTTACATGTCTATCAAAATATAAATAAAGTTGTCAAACTCCCGTAAATATAAAGAGGGAGATACTTAACCAAAAAGCCTAGAATCTGGAACCCCAGAGTAGATCAAAAATTTTTAATATAATAATGACATAATATAAAATTAATAAAATACGAAAATATTGATAAGAAAATTAAAAAAAAAATGAGAATTCTTTTTCCTGGTAGAAAAAGGATTAGTTTTCCCATTTAGACGTAAGGTCCAGTGCCTGTATAAAGAATGCTCTATTATGATTTAAGGACAACCCCACAATGATGATTAATTATCATACATTGAGCATTTTGAGAGTTAATTGAAATCCATGATTTTTAATTTTGTTCTCATTTGTTTACTTTGTTTTCTTTATTCTACATCAGTTTGTTTCCCATGCAAAGACAGACACCTTTTTTTTATATGGACTAAACACGTAAATTCACCTCAGTAGTGTGTATATATATATACATATATGTTCCCATGCAATGGAACTATAAAAAAGAATGAAAAATAATAATCTTTTGGTATATAGAATAAATGTATAAAAAAGATAATAGTAATTTGATATATAGAATAAATGTAATTTTCCAATGATAAGTAAACTGGTTAGGAGATATATAGACAAGATATCAAGTAACTGAACAGAAATAAAGAAAAAGGGAAAAAATGAGTTTACTTGGTTGATGGGTCGGCCGAGATGATGCTCATGTTGCAGAAAACGTGTAATGAGCAACACCTGCAATATTTGTTTTTTTACAAGAAAATTATTAGGAGGAAAAAAAAAGGTTCAACAACAGAGTCAAGAAATCCTTGTGAAACAAAGATCAAAACAACACCATAACCAGTCTCTTTGAAAATTTGTGAAAGAGACACCTCTAATGAAACTATGAGACTTGACCCACAAAGAAGAAAATAAAACTATCATGTTCCAAAGGAAAGACGAATTGAACTAACAATTCCTGAAAAGTCTAGCATAATACTCCAACCACAAAGCCCACAACCCAACAACAATAGCTTCTCCTAAATGCATCCTAGCTTCCTTCTTCTACCCACTTTGTGTAAGGGTCAGAGAAAAGAAATAGTACAAATTGAGCAAGGGAGAAGGACCCACATAAAACCAAAAAGTATCAAAAAGCTTAGAATAAAGCCTCCAAGCCACCTCACAGTACAAAAAAATAGCTAAGACTAAGTGCCTGAAAGCACATAGACATCCAAGGAGAGGTTACAATTATGTCTACAAACTTGCAACAGATCATCAGTACTGAACCTGTTTAGAATGGTTGTCTAAACAAAAACTTTAACTTTAATGAAGTTTAGCCTTCAAAAATGATTTATTGAAAGTCTTATTATGGCTACTAGAATTATGAGGTAGATGGGAAAAGAGATGCAAGTGCACAAATTTTGAGATATCCCAAGTCCAGATTTTGCTATCAGGTTATCAAGAAACATGAAAATGCCCAAGGATATTAAGCAAACAAATCATATCGTCATATTCTTGATCATTAAGATTTCTGAAGAAAAAGAAATTTTATGAGATGTTACCATCAAAATGGTTGAGAGAGTGACCAAGAGGTTGGTTTATGACATGAACAAAGGGCAGAATGCTAGGGAAAAGAATAGCAAGGGGAAGATCACCAATCCAGAGACATTCTCAGAACAAATGCAAGAAATATCGACCATTTTTAAATATGCATGAAGAACAAAAAAATCATGGGGCAGCTGGCTTTCTAATGGCTCATACCAGTCAGGGTACTCCTACCTTTACAATCTCAACCATTCGTGTGCAATCCATACTTACTCTTAATCACCTTGTACCACAAAGAACAAGATTCTAAAGGAAAAGGCCAAATTTGTTTAGCCTAAAGACAAATTTTTAGATATGGGAACCCCATACAACCGTCTTCTTTGGAAAGACAAGAGACACCTCATCTAACCAAATGATCTCTCAAGGTCACCGGCCCAAAATCATAAAAAACTCCTCTTTGTCCTCTCAAGTTTTGCAGCCATCCATAGGGATTTTAAACAAAGAGAGACTACACACAAGAATACTAGACCAACAAGCTTGGATAAGAGAAACTGTACCTCTTCGAGAAAACAAACCGCCCTCTCAACAATTGAGCCTCCTAGAAACTTTACCGTAGGATCCTAAAAAGACTCAACCAGAGGGTCACCCCTTAAGGGACATCTACATAAGTGACAGGTCAAGATAAAATATCACAACCAATCGATTCAGCAAACCTGATAGCCATATCCTCCTCAATATTAATCCCTGCTAGAGCATTATTACAAAGGTTCATGCATAATCCCAAAATACTACAAAAACTTGGGAGTAAGTTGAGCATGTTGTGGAGAATGAAGTGTGTCTATTATTGAGATATGAGGGGCCTATTTATACAAGTTTACATGAGCAATAAAAGAGAATATACTTAATCACAATGAGAGGAGTGTATTACTACTATGTCCTTTATTCTACTTTAATACACTTTACACTTCTCAACACTCTGCTTCAGCTGATGGATAGATATTATCCTTTCCAGCTTGGCAATAATATTTTGAAATCCAAGATCACTTAATCCTTCAGTTAGTATATTGGCAAGTTGCAAAGCAGTAGGCATATATGGAGTGCATATCAATCCATTATCCGGTTTCTTCTTGATGACAAATCTGTTTACTGCAATATGTTTTGTCCTATCATGTTATACCAAATAGTGAGAAATATTAATTGCCAACTTATTGTCATAGTAGAGTGTCACCGACCCCTCCATTAAATCTTCAAATTTTCTAAAATCATTTTCAACCATAAGAATTCACACACCTCTTAAGCTATAATCTTAAACTCCGGCTCTGCACTATACTAAGCTACCACATTCTGTTTTTTAGTTCTCTAAATCACTAGATTTCTCCCGATAAATGTTCAATATCCAGAAGTAAATCTTCTGTCAACTAGTGATCCTGCATAATCAGCATCAGTGTATATTTCAAATAGTCTATTGTTTCTCTTAAACATAATCCTCTCCCTATGAGTACCCTTCAAGTAGTAGAGTATCATGAATACAGCTTGCAAATGCACTACTTTGAGCTTGTGCATGAATTGGCTCATTACACTAACTGCATATACAATGTTTACCCTAGCAGGTGACAAGTATATCAATTTTTCCACTAGTCTCTAGTACATTTCCTTGTCCATCTTTAAGTCTTCTTCATCCCGTAGGCAACTTGCAAATGCACTTCTTTATACTTGTGTATAAACTATCTCATTACACTAATTACACATACAACGTCTACCCTAATATGTGATAAGTACATTAATTTCTCCACTACTCACTAGTACATTTCCTTGTCCACCTCGGAGTCTTCCTTTGTCAATCTTAGCTTATGATTGGGATCAATTGATGTGCTAACAAGTTTGTTTGCTAGCTTGCTAGTTTCCTTCAAAAGATTAATAACATTTTTGTTGTGTGATAAATATTCCTGAATTTGAGTAAAGTTATTTCGATTTTTGTAAAATATTTTAATTTCTCCAATTCTTAAATCTCGAATTCTCTAGTCAAGCATTACTTGAGAATTAACTCTTCTCCTTCATCATTCTTTGTAACAATTATATCATCTACATATACCAAGAGAGCATTGACTCCTTCTGACTCTGAGTGCTTAATGAACAGGATGTAATATCCTTAACTCTGTTTGTACCCCATGGATAGCATCACCTTTGCAAAGCCCTTAAACAATGCCCGGGGGAATGCTTAAGCCCATACAGTGTTTTCTTCAGTTTGCATACCTTATTTGGTCCTACTTCCTTAGCACACACGGGGAGGATTTCCAGGTAAATTTTTTCTTCCAATTCCCCATACAAGAAGGTATTATTTATAGCAAACTATTGCAATTGTCAATTGAAATTAGCCACTAAGAATGGTAGGATACATACAGTATTCATCTTTACAATGGCTGCAAATATTTTTTGACAATCAATCCCGTGTGTGAATACACCCATTGGCCACCAATCTTACCTTGTACCTCGTCTCTATGGTTGGACCATAGATCAGACTGTAGTGATCACTCATTTACGCCAACTAGTCTCTTTCCTTTAAGTAGGTCTACCAACTCTCATATTTGATTTTTTTCAAGTATCTACATTTCAACACTCAGTATTTCTTCATTCCTCACAGTTTAAAGTCGCAGATAATATTTTAGAGACGGATATTGCATTTAGATCATGAAAAATTTCTTGTGAGATGATAAACATTTTTCAAAAGCGACCAAATTTGAGATTGGATAGAACGGATGCTTAATGCCTTCTCTTATCCCTTTTTTAAGTGCACAGGCATATCAATATCAGAAGGAATGTGATTCTCAGTGCTTACCTCATTTTTGGTGTCCGGTTCGGCTCCTTGAACTTGCTTCGGATTACGGTCCAAGTTTTTTCTTCTTAAACACACCAGTGAAAAGTGTGGGTCTTGTATGACTTGATGTTCAAGTTCATTTTACGGCACTTGAGATTCATCTTGTGGGTTCTAGTTTGGCTCATTTTGTGGACTTTGGTTTTCTAATTGAGTGATTGTTTTAGAAGGTGTAGTATTTAAGGGTGAGGGAAGATGTCAAAGAACGAGTTCTCATTATCTTCTAGAATGGTCACCCCCTGAAGATAAGAGCAAGGAAAGGATTCGATTGTAACAAAGATAACATCAGTGAATACATAAAACTTTTTGGTAGATGGATGATAATATTTGTAACCTTTTTGCATTGGCAAGCATTCAACAAACACAAACTCGATAACCCTAGAGTCAATTTTTCCATTTTGAGATTGATGTATATGAACATTGGCAACACACCCAAAGACATGGGGATTTAGATAATTGGTTACTCAGAGTTCAAAGAAAAATGTAGCTAGAACTTCTGTTGGACTGCGAAAGCCCAGTACTCTAAATGGTAACTAATTGATAACATAGGTAGTGATTAATAAAACTTCACATTAATGGTGTTTGAGTATACGGTTTTGAAATAAGAAGACGTGTAGTGGTGAGCAAGTTACTATTTTTCCTTTCTACTAACCCATTTTGTTGTAGAATATTGACATATGAGAATAATGTCTGTTTAAAGTAGTCTCGAGCATTAGAAATACAGATATTTAATTTTGACACCAAACTAAGTTTTGACCACAATGTGAAACTAGAGAATGATAAAACTAAGCTCAATTTTCGATTTTAAAAAGAAAAGTCAAGTTACTCAAGTACAATCATTAATAAAAGAAACAAACCATTGAATCTCAAAAAAATTAGGAACATTTGAGGAATCCCAAGTATCACTGTGAAAAGGAAAATTGTCTCTTTTATATTACTAGAGGAAAAATTACACGTTTGTGTTTTACCAGTTCACATATATTTCAATGCAAGTTTTTATTATTACATTGGAAAATAGAAAGGAAAACATAACTTAAGGGGTGAAGAAAGATGAGTGCCCTAATCTTTTGTGATACAACCATAACCTTAACAGTTCATGGTATGTCAGGTGTATTCAAGAAGTATAACTCGTTCCGAACCTCAACACATCCAATCGTCCTCCCCAATTTTTGGCCCTTCAATTCACAAAGAGAAAAGAAAAAATCACTTTATAGTTGAGTCATGAGACAATTTGGTCATCGATATGAGATTGATACACAATTTTGAGACATGGAGTACGTAGTAAGAGTGAAATAAGGATCAAGTTGTATGTTTCAAATTCCTACTACTATAGTTAGTGAACCATCAGCAGTAACAATTTTCTTATTGTCTGAACATGGAGCATAAAAATTAAAAAATATGGAAGAGTTTGTTATGTGATTATTAGCTCCTGAATCCACAATCCATGACAATTCAATAGATTTATCCAGACATTTTCTTTTGAGATAGTAGGAAGTGTATCTCAACGTGCTAAGAGACCTTTACTTCTAACCTTTTCAAAATGCTCAAGTTGAGTCCTAAGGCATTCTATTTCTAACTTGAAGTCATTAATGTCTGTAGCCTTCTCTTCTTAGCCCATGTGTGCATGTCCTTGAGCCTTCTTGCACCCCTAGTTTTTACTAGAGGTAGTGGCTTTCCATAAAACTTTCAACATTTTTCTTGGTGTGTCGAGACTTCTTGCAGAAGGTATACCAAAGATTGTCTTTGCTTTCCCCGCCAATAGCTGAGTTCTCACTGTGACTGGACTCCTTTTCCTAGTGATGTGGTTTAGAGTCCATAATAGTTGTTGCAGTGCTATAGTTGTGCAAGGTCCAAGTATAACTACTATTTTATTTTCTTCTACACTGACAAGAGATATTACCTCATTTAGACATAACATCTCTTTTCTTAGGATCTGAACCCTTACTTGATCGTATCTTCCATTTAGTCCAACCATAAATTAATACATCCTACCCTTTTCAACTATTCTCTTCAATGTTGTTGCGTCTTTACTACACTCCACAGTGAGACTGTGGTACTGATCGATTTCTTACTATCAATTCTTCAAAAGAGTTGCCTATTCTATAGCTGGTTTATTTTCCCATTTGGTTATCCAAGATTCGACAAGATCATAAATCTAGGTTGCATTCTTTCCCTTCGAGTAAGTTTCTTCGATTGAGTCTCAAACCTCTTTTGTTGCAGGCAGGAACATGATTGTTTTCTTTATTTCCGGGAACATGAAATTCCAGAGTCTGGCCATAGTTATTAAGTCTTTTTCATCCTAAGCATCAAATGCTGGATCTCCTTATTTTGGTCCTGTGCCAAGACTAAATTTTCCTTTTCGCTTGAGAATGTTCAAATCAATGGTGACCAGCACAGATAATCTTTACCAGTGAAAATATAAACAGCCTAGATTGACTGAAGTTAGCTGGTGCTTTGTCTAAAATTTCCCATTTGGGAATTTGTACCAGAAATTGGGTATGTTACTTTCGACATAATCTACGACTTCTTATTGCAATTAAGGTCAAATAAGAGGTAACAGAAAGAAAATCACCAACTGGAATTCCCATGCTGTTTTGCGGCAAAATGCTTAGCATAAGGGGCTCTGCAAGGAGGCACAGCTGTGCATGGACCAACAACGGTGGATAGAGAGACAAGCAGGGACAGACACACAAGGGGGCAGCGGCTATGCTGTGTGGACGGGACCTGGACATGCTGCTGGAGAAATCTGGACGCATGGTTGAGGAGCGGCTAAGGCGCAGCTGAGGAGCTGGAATCAGCAATGAAGGCCGGTTTTGGTGCCTGGTTGACAATTCATGGTGGCTGGCTATTTTGGTGATGGAGGGAGGTGGAAAAGAAGGCTAACCTCCAAGGATTTTCTTATTTTGGCAATAAAGGCCAAGTAAGATTTGTAAAAGAAGCCTTGGGTTCTTTTTCCTGGAGTTTTGATACCATTTGGAGAATGAACTGTGTCTATTATGGAATTATAAGGGGTCTATTTATACAAGTTTACATGAATAATAAAAGGAAACATACTTAATTACAACAAGAGGAATATATACCCTTTATCCTACGTTAATGCACTTTACACTTCTCAAGACACATTATTTGACTAACTGAAATCTGACAGCAACAGAAAGGTGAAATTAAAGGAAAACAAATGCCAAATTCCAACAAATTTTAGACACGCTTAACTACGATGAGAAAAAGGCAAAATGGACAACTGAAAGAGAACAAGATCTCGCATTTACTCAACATTGGAACCTATGCACACGATATTTGTATAGCTTTACTCCCTCCTCAGTTTAGGTGCAGGTATGCAGAAATTTTAGTGTAAGTTCAGGATGACCATTCCATCATGAGGTGTTAGATATCATGCAAAAGAAGAACTGAGAGTAACTCACAAGGCAATAAGAACTTAAGCCCCCAGAGTATGATTGGTCTAAGCTACGATCTGCCAAGAACTGTTTTAGTACCAAAGCAAGAGGTGTGGCTGCTGGAAATTGCTCTGTCAGCCCTTTCACCTACAAAACAATGACAAAAAAAATAATAACACTGGCATTTTTCCACAAAAGCAAATAACATTCTCTTAATTTTAGATAATAAAAAAGCTTAAAACTTATAAAAATGAACTAAGTTCATGCAACTACGTACCAGCTCCGTAGTTTGGAGTCCTGTATGTGATGGACTCTTAAAACTAATATCAAGGCGAACTGATTTCACATCTATCATATCTTCATAAATACTGTGTGAGCACTTTGGTGAACTAGAATCTTCTATCATATCAGAGGAGACACGGTTGCCTCGATCAACATCCGTACAAGTTGACTGATCTTTCAGTGGTTGCACATTAGAGGTTGCAGTAGAAACCAAATAACATGGAACTTCAACCACAAGCATGATAATAGGAATCTGAAAGCAGATGAAATGGTCATGTCAAACGAAAGACATTAGAAGATAATAGTATGATGAAGAAGAAGAAGAAGATTGCAAGAGATGAGCTATACAGCAGTATTTTCCACGGTCTTCAGAGAATCATTTTTTACCCATTCCTGATTGGCAAGATACCTGGCTGCATGCTGAAAGACAAGCAAGAATAAATCATTTTTCAGGAATAACAGGAAGATGACAGCTACAAATAATTCCATTGACCTCGATAGAATGGAAATCAAAAGTAAACTTTCAGCTCCTACCAAATACAACAACCACTTTTTATTTCCATTTGAGATTGAGGGTAGTGGGAAATTTTTTTTAATGAAAAATATTGATTATTAGCTAAAGAGAGAAGAAGATTGCATCAATGGAAGACTCTAGGGATTCTCCAAAACAATGAAAAACAAACAGAGAGAGAGAGGACAGGGGAGAAATACAAAAGTTAATATAAAACCGTGGCCCATGAGCCATAGCCCAAAGGATTGTGGTAACCAACATCATAGATAAAACAAAATACATAAGATTATTTGGTGTTGTTTAATATTTTTTTGAAATAGATATGAATTACAATGATGAGAATAATGAGAACTAGATCCAAAATGTTTAGAAAAAAAAAAACTATAATAAAATACACAGTAACTGAACTTGAAACAGAACAAGCACTTTTACTTATTCCCGCAGAGAAATAAATGTGGTGGACTGCACTATAACCAGCTCTCATAAATTTAAAGAACACAATAGACCTGTATTGGGCAGCTTTCTCCGGATTTTCTCACAACTACTCAAAACAAACCTGATTTCTTCATTTTTTTCTTCTCATCTTTTCTGACGAACCTGAGTTGATAAGTTATAATACCACAACCAAAGGACCTAACATTAAACGGGGAATGAAATCTCAAAGACAAGGCAACAAATAGAACAAATTCCAAAATTATGGTGCACCAACTGTATCAAATTTTGTTCAAAGAGATGCAAATTTTTTATATTTAGCAACATAAAAATCTAAATCTCATCAACATGTGTAAAACTAATTAATCTAAAGTTCTCGATTCACCAAAATAATGGAATGAATAGTATCTATTGTTCCTCTATTATTCCATTTTTAAAAAGTATGAAAACAACATTAATCAACAGTCAAGAGAAAGTTGCCTTCTTATTGCAACCACCAAAGGACAATGGATGCTAAGAACGTACCTGAAGACAAGTTTCTTTAATACCATTGCGACCCTCCAAAATTCCAGCTTCTTTAATAGGCTCCTGGAAGAGGTATCTGAAAATTAGTCTTCCAGTATAAACATAAGTGCATGGGGAAGAAGTAATCGAGAGCATATTGGATCCTGACATGCTTACCAAGTTCCTCACAGGAGGAAGGCAAACAACAAGGTCCACGTCGCTAGAAGGAAGGGACAAACCAGTTGCATTTGAACCAAATACATTTGTCCTAGACCTGGGCCACAGGACCTGGAGAGAACGAGTGACCCTCTTGACAGCCCAATTAATGTATGGCTTACGAGCCATGTTCTCTGCTGCAACCTTGGATTTCATCATGTCATACAAATAATCAATGATTTCGCAACACCCATAAATGAATGGAAATTTGAGCTCAAAGCTATAAAACCCAAATACAAATTTCACATGCAAATCCTGCAGAAAATGTTTGAAGAAGATGAATCTAGCCTGTACCTGCTTGCAGAAATAGTCAATTTCATCATGAAGGAGGTTGTGCATCAAAGAGAAAGATGCCTTCCGTGTAGAGCAGTTAAACACCTCAGGTGGTTGCAAGGGAAATGCCACATCTGGCTGCAAAACAGAATTATGTGACTGCAACTCAAAATCCATTATCATATTCAGAATACATAATATGTATATATATATATATATATATATATATATGTTAAACCTACATGTTCCTGATCACGAGCTAGCTGGGACATTGCAATCAGACGATCCTGCAGCAATGCCCCGGGGAGAGGTTGAATCATTTGACAAGCTGAGAGACTTTTGTTTCTCCAAGAAGGCCAAACAACTTCAGCACCATCCATTCTTAAACAAGCTTCCTCTAAGTTAGTTCCATCATGATACCAACCTCTCACACCCCAATGTCTTGGGCTAGAGCTACCAGACCTAACAGTTGGAAAGCCCCTCTTCTTTCCAGAGTCGCTCACAGGAGAGGGTGGAGGTGGCCGTGGAGCACGCGGAACACATAGCACTACAGGTGATGGCGGCCGCTTTATCCGAGGTTGCTCGCGCCTAGTAGGGGGAACACACGGGCTTTTAAGATCAAAACCATGCTTAAATTCAGACCTTGGTCTTTCCCTTGAAATATTAGGAATGATGATAGGACGCAAGACGGGATAAGAAAGTGAATCTCCTGTATTTCCTTCAACATCAGCAGATAAACTCGCGAGAGATCCAGAAATCTCCTCGTCAGCTGCTGCTTCATTCGTAGTTGATGAAGAATGCAACACTTTGCCAGGTACTTCATTTCCTGAAACAACATAACCAAGTGGCTGGTGTCCAGGGCCCAAAGGATCAAAAGGAGAACAGAATGAAGCAGCAGTTGGAGAAGTCAAACCAGTTGTACTATAAGAAGAAGGGAATGCAACCATGTCATCAATTGCCCTATTCATATCCGCTTCATGCCAAGCCCATGAACTATCATCAGAACTAAGTGAAGGAGGGCGCGAGAAGCCTGTCCCGAGATGATCAGAAGGGTTCCAATACATCACGCCACCACCAAAGTATTGATTATAATCCATCCCAGAAACTGCATGCACCTCAAATTCTTCCTCTGATATCCAGTGACTGTCGCATTCATCCCCAACATCCTGAGTGTTTGGCAGCTCAGACAAATCTTTGAAATCCCGAGAATACTTGTGTTCATCATCAGTGGTTTTGGCACTAAATGGCACACTCTGACTGGCAAGGTTCTGCTGAAAAGAAGACTGCCTCCTGGTGATGAATCCAGAATCATAATTACAGGTCAACAATGCTGCTAATCCACATGAACTTCGAACCATAGGGGGCCAATCCAAACTCATTGGCATTGGTCGAGACAGGGTCGGGTTGCACCCACCTTCAACAGTAGTATTTCTTGTCTTACCCATTGCAGATATAAAAGGTTGGCGAACAGGACTACGCCAATTATGACCAACATCTAAATGTAATCTGTCAGTGGCAGCTGGAAGATGTGAATTAACAGATGGAAAATAAAAAGGAGCTACACTGGGCCATTCATATGAGAAACACTCTGAAGAGGTTGGAGGGCTAGCAGCATAACAACTTTTTTTCTCTTGTTTCTTAGTCAAAGAAGATTCTCTTCTTCCATCAAAAGCCCTAGCTGGTTTGTGAGGCAAAATATCTTTTGCCTCAGACTCATTTGCATGAAAAGAAGTCTGAGACTTCATGCTTTCACTGCTGAGAAGACCATCAAGCCGTGTTGCAGGAAAAATAGGATTATTTGCATCATGTTTTACTTCACAGCTCAAAGCTTCTACTTGAGAAGATGGAGTTTGATTCTCAATTTTACCCAAGGACTGTTTACACTCTGCAACTGTATGACAAACACCTTCAGTACACCTTAGTAAGATATTATCCAGGGTACTTCGGGCATTGATGTCCTTCCCACAAAGCAGATTAGGAGGACTATAGGGATTTGAGTTATCAAATGCACATTCAAACTTCAGTTTCTCATCTTGGAAAATAACAGAGGAAGGAGAATCTGGTCTAACTGATATTTCGGAGTTTTCCACCTCATTTGGAATCTTTAAGCTTGAGTTCTTTTTATTCTTGTCCTTCTTACTCTTCCTTGCAGTAGTTCTTCCTTTTCCAACAACCATTCCTTGGCCACGTTCCTGATACAAGCTAGAAGTCATAAACAATTTGAATTATAAAGAACTATTATGCTCTATCCAAAAAGAAACACAAGTAACCATTTCCAAGGGAGACAAGGTCTCTACACAAGTGTCCTTCCCGAAAGATATACAAGGCACTCCTTTGGACTCCATCAAATCTACCTTCTTGGCATAATCCCGAACAGAATGATTATCCTGGAATATCATTTGCAACAATTAAAACCATTTCAAAGAATTACCCATAGAGTTCTCAACATGCAGATATGAAGATAAAAATTGTTATATAAAATCTTACTAGAGAAAAAGTACCTTGTGAAGTTTGTTTGACGAGTGCCCATCCAAGCTCAACTTTGGGACAGGGGTTTGCCTTTTCAGGTTACTAGACCTGCTTTTTTTTTTACGACCAGAAGAACCAAGCTTTTCTTTGGATTTATTAGGTAAAGGCTTACAATTTGGAAGAGGCTTAGAATTCCCTTCTTCAAGTTCTTGTTTTATACAATCAAGTGAAATAACCATAAGAAATCCTCGCAATTTTCTTAATATACAATCAGATATGTTACTGACAGAATCTAATGAACTAAAAAATACCTTTCCTAAATCACATTCAATATGCTGATACGTTACAATCAAACTAACAATATCCTGAAGCACATGTAAGCCATTAAAGGCATCAGTTAAGGAACTAAGTTTCCTGGAAAGAGATGCTGGTCTAATAGCAAAGCCAAATTCTATGTCAGCTGAAAACGTTGATACTGTCCCTTTGGATGATTCAGCTGAAAATGTTGATACTGTCCTTTTGGATGATTCAAGATAGTTTAACCCCAAGCGTTCCCCTCTTGCACTGAAAAGCCACCTTCCATCCTCTGGCACAGAGTTTGTTCCCCTCAGGATCTCAAGTGTCTGATTCTCAGAAAAAAAAAAAAAAAAAAAAAAATGGAATCTCAAATGTTTGATATATTGTAACAATCAAATGTCAGACCACATTATTTGTAGAAGACATTCAAATTTTACTATTTAAATTTAAATGAAAGCCTCTCTAGCTCTGTTGCACAACTTCCAACGACAAACTGAAAACATTCTTTCTTTTAACTACATAATAAAGAACAAATTTGGATCAAGAAGTCATTCTTAAAATTTCTTGAGTCAATAGTGAATTCAATTCAATATTCAAATGTTCAGGAAAAGTTCCACATTCAAACACCGTTTGAATTTACTAAAAATCCAAGGAATAGCTATATATAGCGTCATCAAGAGCAAACTAGTAAAGATGAATCAAGTGCATGTACGATCCCTAAATCCCCATGAGAGTAGGAATAAGCAAAAACTACCAATTTTGAATGTTGTAAGAATCAGGGAGCCAAAACTAGAAGAATCAAGCTTGAGCTCGATAATAGTTCCTTTCTCGTACATCTTGCCGCTATGATATTTTCTCTTAAATTAGGAACTAGGATTTTTTTGAAGTGAAAAGTAGTAGAGTAGAATTAGTATAAGCACCAGAGGTGCAAAAAGAACATGTATAATTATTTACAACTTAGTCCTCCGTACCAAAAATCTTCCTAAAGACTCAAAATATACCAGAGGATGACCCGTAAGCAAAAACTTTAGGGTACTAAGATATTAGGAACTAGGATTAGGCCAGCTTTCCTTTCGTAAGTCAAGGTCAAGGGAAATCAGGAATTCAAGTAGCCTTATGCCTAGCGAAAACAAGTTCTTGCTTTACAGTTTTCATTTTCAAAAAAATAAATAAAAGTATAACAATGTATAAGAGCTACGGCACCAAGAGGGTGCAATCCATGCACAAAAAGTATTTACGCCTCAGAAATAATGTCTATCACGTGTCCAAAATCTTCCACACAATACATGTCATGCTTTAAGAAAATAGAGTCAAAATAATGAAACCATCTATTCCTAATTTTAGACATATCATCCTCCACCCTATCAAAAACCCTTCTATTTCTCTCTTTCACACCACCCAAATAATAGTCAAAGAAATAAGTTTAATATATTTTTTCTGTTTACAAAAACCTCCACACGCCTATAACTCATCCCTCACCGAGCTCACCCCAACCCAACAAACGCCCAGAAGACTATTTTTTTTAAATAAAAAAAAAGTATTATTATGCACAAGATAGCGAAGGAGTACCATCCATATACAAAATAGTTACATGTCAATCAAGTGATCCATGACAACACCAAAGTCATCCAAATCTTTGATATCATAACCCAATAAAATAGAGTCAAATGTATGAATCCATCTACCTCTAATTCTTACAAAATTAGTCTCTATACTCTCAAAACCTCTCTCATTTATTTCCTTTCACACTACCCAAAATATAGTAAGTGGAACAAGGAATAAATGATTTTTTTTTTTACAAAAGTCAACCCACGCCCACAGTTCATTACTCACACTATCAGCCATAACCAATTTAACCCAAACAGCCCAAAAACAGAGATCCATATGCTGTATGTCACAGGGCAAGATAATAATAAATGGTTCTATATTTCCTCAGCAGCACGGCATAAGTAGCATCTATTAATCAGAACATTCCCGTTCCTTTTTAGCATGTCCAAAGTCAAAATACATTCATTGGCCGCTTCTCACGCAAAAAAAGTCATTCTAGGAGAGGATTTAGACTTCCATATCTGCTTATAAGGAGCTGACTTACTGCACCTGTTATCATTCTTAGTTAGAAAGCTATACAAGGATTTCACCAAGAACCCTTTCTTCTCATCCAGCTTTCAAAGTCTTTTATCTCTTTCATTGTTCAATTTCATTTCATTCAGGCACGATAACAGGTCGCTATACTCATCTATTTCTCAATCTTGTAGACTTCCCTTCACCCTCACATCCCACACCCTTCCCTCCCCCACAATCTCATACATCTCCTCCACCTTGGCATCCTTGTTGCAAGCAATATCAAAAATTCTTTTAAATCTGTCCTTTAAGCTGAAGTTCCCCACCCATTCATCATGTCAAAACCAAGCCCCATCTCCCCTGCCAACCCGCCAGCCCACACAACCCTTGATAAAGTGGCTGTCATCCCAAATTTTCCTCCAAATGCTCAACCCGTGAGACTTAAATTTACCTCTTCTCCTACTCTCCCTTTCCTAATCACCCCATCTAGCATGCACCTTCCACCAAAGTTTCGCCTCCTCCCCAAGAGACCTCCACAACCACTTCCCATGGAAGGCTCGATTTAAATCCACAATTGACTTTAAACCGAGCCCCCCTCCATAATCGGTTTTTTAACCTCCTCCCACCTAATCAAATGATATTTCCTATTAACTTTCTCATCACCCCAAAGGAATCTACATTAGATACTTTCAAGTCCTTTTACTATACTGGCCAGAATTGTTAAGATGGAAAGGTAGTAAATCGGTAAATTAACAAATATACTCTTAATCAAAGTGAGTTTACCCGTTTTAGATAGGAAATTCCTCTTCCACTCCGCCAACCTCTTTTCAAATATCTCAATAATAGACTCTCGTGCTCTCACATCTTTATATTTGACCCCGAGTGGGAGACCTACGTACTTTATAGTAGATTAGTGACTTTACAATCCAATACCATGGTCAATCAAGCTTCATCACTTCTATCACCAATCTGCACCATTTCCGTCTTTTTCAAATTGATTCTAAGACTGGAAACCATTTGAAAGCAAAGTTGGATGCATCTCAAGTGTAAAATGGCATTAACATTCGGTTCACAAAAAATTAAAGTATTAGCCGCAAAAAATAGGTGAGAAACTCTCATATTTTCCTTCCCAATCTCAACATCCATTCTTTTCGACAATTCAAGTCCCCCACTCTCTCCATCAATCTACTAAACGCCTCCATAACGATAAGGAAAAGTAGTGGTGACAAAGATCCTCTCGGCAAAGGACTCTAGAAGTCTTGAAAAAGGTTCATGGTCCCCCATTAACAATGACCACAAAGGAAGTAAAAGAAATACATTTTCTAATCCACTTTCTCCATTTACACCCAAATCTCATCCTACCAAGAATATAGTCCACATGATCGTACGCCTTCTCCATATCAGTTTTGTATATAAGTCCTTGTTTTTTCTGCCCCACTAAATCATCCGCCACTTCATTGGAAATCATCACTACATCGAGGATTTGTCTCTCTTCAACAAAAGCATTCTGATTTTCACCAATCACTTCCCCAAGACCTCTAGATAATCTTTTTGCAAGCATCTTGGATATCAATTTATAAATACTCCCCACCAAACTAATTAGTATAAAGTCTTTTATTTCTTTAGCACCCACCACCTTAGGAATAAGCACTAAAAAAGTTGAGTTGATGGAGTTAACAAAAGTCCCCGACCTATGGAAATCATGGAACACAGCCATCACATCACTCTTTATCACATCCCAAAACACTTGGTAAAACTTCATATTGAAACCATCGGGCCCCGGCGCTTTTCTCCCCATTACATTCATCCAAGCAGGTTTTAATTTTCTCTTCCGTGAATGGCATCTCCAACCCATCCCTGCTAACATCACTTAACATCTTAAAATTCAGGTTATCAAGATTAAGCCTTTGAACCATGTCTTCCGTGTACAGATTCTGAAAAAATAGTTTTGCCCTTTGTCCCATCTCCTCATTACCACTAACAGTTTCCCCATTCCAGCACAGCTCATCCACATAATTGTTTTTCCTTCAATAATTGGCCAAACAATGGAAAAAATTAGTGTTTCTATTCCCCTCATTTAGCCATTTCTCTCTAGCTTTTTGTTTCCAAGAAATCGCCTCCAAGTTCATTATGGACGCCGCTTCCTTTTTAATTTAGACCTTCCCTACTCACATAACAGCCCCCCATCTCCCTGCTACCTAAGTCAGCCAACTCCACAAAATTCTCCTTGATAACCACAAAATTCTCCTTGATAACCCTCTCCAATCTGCCCTCCTCCTCCCTAGCCCATCTCTTAATTTTTGTTTTCAGGTATTTTAGCTTTAAGGCAAAAATAAAAGTACCAGTGCCCTCAACAACAGCCTCTTGCCAGCAGTTCTCCACCATAGGCCTCAACCCCTCCACTTTGAGCCACTTGTTATCAAGTCTAAATGAAGTAGGGCCCCAAATAATACCTTCAGGCACAAGGCATGTTGGGAAATGATCAGAGATTGGTCGAGATAAAACTTTTTGACTCAAATCTGCAAGCTGCATTAACAAACCATTAGAGATAAAGAAATGGTCAATTCTTGACCAAGATGGGTTATCCCTCGAGTTAGACCACGTCCATCTGCCTCCCCCAAGCGGAAGGTCCACCAACTCCAAATTATCCACCATCTCCCTGAACTCCTCCACCTCCTCACATCTGGTTCCTCCTCCCGATGTCTCATGCAAATGGAGTACCATATTAAAATCACCCAGTTTTCACCCCATTTCATTTTATAGCTTTGCAATTCCTCCCACACATATTCCTTTTCCTCTATGTTCCCTCTACAATATATGCTCGAAAAAGCCCATCTCTCCCCATCTCCTCAATTCTCAAACAAGCCCGAAAGAGACACTTTGCCCCTCTCTACCTCTCTGCAAATAAAGTTTTCTTTGTCCCATATAATAAGGATACCCCCAGCTGCCCCAACTGCCGGTAAGTACACTCAGTTCACCTTACTACCATTCCACAGGTTGCAGATTACCTACTTATTAATTTCCTCCATTTTGGTTTCTTGTAAGCAGACCAAATCTGGTTTCCATCTCTTCAAACAGCCCTTGATAATCCCTTATTTTTTTCCTTAATTAATTCCTCTCACATTTCATGAAATGATTTTCCCTATCATCACTATAGTTTACTAGACTTGCTTTCCTTCCCCCCTCCTGCTGAATTTTTACCCTCATAATTTAAAGACCACTCCAGTCTTTTAAATTCTCCATTACCCCCTTCTCCCTTTTTACTACTACTCTTTTTACCTTTTTTTCTCTCCCTTTTTACAGGTTATAGGTGACAGGACACCATAAAAAAAAATGATTGCAGGTCTCCGCCACTTGTTTACAGAAGTAGCACGCATTAGTCATCACTCTGCCCCTTTTCATTAAATTATCAATAGTTAAAACACATTCCCTCCTTGCCTCCCACGCAAAAAATAAATAAATAAATAAATAAATTCTTAGTGGCACTTGGGCTTTCCATATCTGCTTAAAAGGAAAATCTACAACCCCTGGTTCATTAGAACCTATCAAAATGTCATAAAAAGATTTTACCATACATTGACCATCTTTCTTTAGTTTCCACATCAACTTATCGCAATCCGAGCTTATGTGCACAGTAGAAAGCAATAGAAGCAAATCTTCATATTCTTTGATTTCCCAATCATTAAATTCTACTTAACCTCCACATTCCACACACCCCCCCCCCCCCACACCCTATTCCCACCCCCCGCCCCCGCGGAGCTCCTCCACCGCCAAAACCTCCCCCACCACCATATACTTGCTCTCAGCAATATCGAAAATCTGTTAAAATTGATCTTGAAGAATGTCATTCTCAATCCACTCATCAAACCAGAAGCGAATTCTATCTCCCCTTTCCCACCTCCCACTTGACATAATGAAAAAATTTACCATTTCCCATACTAATTGTCCTCCATAAACTCATACCATGAGGACGATCAGCAAAACACCCAAAATCCTTGTCCTCCAATCCTCCCCACCAAGCAACAAACACTCTCCTCCACATCCCCTCTCGCCCTTCCAGATGATGGTTCCCATTACCATGTCCTTGAGCCCCTATAAGGTAAATTGGGAGGATAGTTGGTTCGAAAATTTCCCATCAGCAAGTTGTTCACCTCGTCTCTACAACTTATCGCAAGCCCTCATTGCTACCATTTCCTCTTTTGTGAACTATTTTTAATGTTCCCCTTTTTGGAAAACATTTTTCTTTAAAAATCTTAAGAATCAGGAATCGGGTGACATGACTTATTTCATTCAACTACTTGATTCTGTTGTTTTTAATAATAACCATAACTGTAGAATCTGGTCTTTACAACCCTCAGGCATCTACAATTTCAGATCTTACTTTGCTTTCTTAACTCACAATCCAAGTTCCCAAAATGACATCATCAGTAGAAGTTTTTGTACTGTCTTATTCCCCTTTAAGTTTAAGTGTTGTTTGAACTGCGGTTTTGAGTAACATGAACAGTAATGATTTGATCCAAGCTCAATGGTCAAATTATGCTTCAACTCCTGGGGTTCGTGTTATGTGCTTTAGAGCTGCAGAGACTCATAACCATCTGATTCTGCATTATGATATGCCCTGAGGAATATGATGCCGGTTGTTTGACTTGAATGGAGGTAGCAATTGTGGATCGATGGTCAAATTATGCTTTAACCCCTAGGGTTCATGTTAAGTGCCTTAGAGCTGCAGAAACTCATAACCATCTGATTCTGCATTATGATATGTCCTGAGGAATATGATGCCAGTTGTTTGACTTGAATGGAGGTGGCAGTTACAGATCGAAGGTCGATGCGAGACACGACTGTGAAAAAGTACTGGATTGCGAGACATGGTTTCAGGTGGAGTTTTGTGGCAAGGCTCCTGGAGTCCGT
The DNA here is from genome assembly GCF_054855325.1 of Carica papaya. Taxonomy (NCBI): domain Eukaryota; kingdom Viridiplantae; phylum Streptophyta; class Magnoliopsida; order Brassicales; family Caricaceae; genus Carica; species Carica papaya. Next base: position 33,951,776 of record NC_142313.1, read on the forward strand.
CGATTAGGGCCTTCTGAAGTTATTGGTAGAGGCAGTGTCGACCATCTCCCGTTGGCAACTGTGAGTGGACTAGCAGCAGTTTCGACTGCTTAGGCTTTAGGATTTTTCTCCTTTGTTTTGGGTGATTTTCAATTTTTTTCTATTCTTTTCCAACCACATACACTAGTTTCGATGGATAATTCAAGCATTTTGGTAGCTCAGCAAAGTCTTGTTTTTATTCATCATGGTACTGCAGTGATCCAGTTTTGTGCAATGTAGTTCCTATGATGTTTACACATATTTTTCTAGGTCAACCTTTGTTGTATGGTCAAAATGCTCAACATGAAGAGACTACTAATACTAATCATTTTATCCTAGACATAAAGGATGTAGTTTTAAAACATTTCGTACTCAACAATTAAGTGTTTCCATTATGTTTGCTATTTAAGAGAATGATTATGCACAGCATTTGTTAAATTTCCTTAAGGATGCTCGAAGAGCAAGGTTCTACATCAGTCGTCACTTCAAAATTCATGGATAAGTTTCCTCCGGCCAAGGAAGAATGATGCAAAATGGGTTACATGCCTAAATAAATTAGAAATTACAATTTTTAAAATGTAAAACTACTATATTAGTTAGGAGCCTATTCTTGTGGTTTTAGTAATTTTAGAATTTTATTCTTATTAATATCTAGCTTTTCTATTTGTTTAATATTTTCTATTTATATTATAATTAGTATTCCTAATATTATTAGTATTAGTTTCCTTTCTTGTTAAGAGTAGTACTCTAAATTAGTTTTGGTATTTCTTAATTTAGTTGGGAAAGACTTATTTAGCATTTTATAAATATGATTGTAACTCTTGAGGGGATTCATTCAGGTATTTCCTAATAGATTATGAGAGTTCCTCAATTTTCTAGTTGTATGATGCAATCAAAACCTTAAGTGTAATGCTTAAGACTTCTTAGATGTGTTGTCTAAGAAATCCCCTATGTGTAATATCTAGATTTTTATCCTCAAATCTATAATCGGATAAATCAACCTTAATTGTCCTACATTAATTATCCTAAGGCAACTGCAATATATTGAACCTTAATGAACGATGGTACCAAGGATGAAAAATATGGTTTTGATGAGGTTACTTACATTGAAACTTACCACCAATCTATGTAAATTAGGGTAAAACATGTTATGAATTTTTTCTGTCAAAGACTTCATGTTCTAATTTTTACCTTTTTAAATTGGTTTTTTTGTTTTATTTTTTAAAAGATAAAAATTGGTTTTTTTAAGACTTTTTGTTACAAGGAATTCTCCTTAGTCTTTTTTAAAATGAGAAGAAATTCTACAGATTGTGAAACTGCTTATATTTCAAAATTCTTATCTTTAAAATTCTACTCTATTTCCTTTTTGGCTAGGTTTTTCTTTCTAACTTTAATTTAACTATCTTTAATATTTCAAAAATAATTCAACCATCTTTAAGACTCTAGCCTCTACATAAAAAGAAAACCTCAGCTTTGTAGTATTAACTTTCATATATAATAAAATTTGAACAGAAACCTATCAAATATTAATCGATAGCAACACATGTCAACCCAATACTCCGCAGAATCTTTTAAATACAAATACAAATGCCAATCAATACTCAACTCAATTTTATTAATTAGAATTTAAATCTAAAATAAAATAATCTAATTTTAAATATATATATTTATTAGAATTTATATCTAAAAGAAAATACTTGATCTAATTTTTTAACAGATTTTCTGATTATGAACAGCTGCAAATATTAATCATATTTTTTTATATTTTTAATTATCACCGCTTAGGTCTTTCAGTATTTTTTTAGAAAAAGAAAATATCATTAGTTAGAATTTCTACAATTTAAATCTAAAATAAAATACTAGTCTATTTTTTTCCACAAGTTTTATGATTATAGACAGCAATGAGTACTAATCACAGCTTCTTTTTTTTTTTTAAAGCAAAAGTGTAATATGTATTGCTATAAGCACCAACTGGTGCAGATCATGTACAATTATTTAGAGTTTAATCCTCCAAACAGAAAGTATTCCTAAACATTTGGACCATAATCGGAGGATGACCCAAAACCAAAAATTCTAGGGTCCTAAGCCATCTATTTTTCAGTACATCAAAACCCTTAATATCCTCAATTCCTTCAAAAGCTCTACAATTCCTAACTTTCCATACAACCCACAAAATACAAAGAGGAATAATGTCTGCCAAAAAACAGCAACTTTTCAAACTCTCCCAAGCCCCAATCTCCTCCCTTACCGATCCCGACATGACCCAGCTTAATTTTAATAATCTTTTAAACAAACTTTATTAGTTAGAATTTAAATCTAAAATGAAATACTCAATATCATTTTTTTTAAAAAAAATTGATTTTTTATCTAAACAGAAATATTAATTGAAAGATGAGAGAAAAGTACAACATCAAAGTACAAGAAATCCACTAAAACAAAGAAAAGAAAAGGAAAAACATTAAAACAACAATGCAATACAGGCCTTTTTTCGCATGGGAAGCTTGTAGAGAAAGTATATTGACCATAGATATGCTGATGAGGAGGTGCAGATGCATGGTTAACATGTGTTATATGTGCAAAATTAATGCAGAACCATGCAATCACTAACTGGTGTGGTGTCCGCTGATCTACAGTTTATGAACAATGATTTGTGGACTTTTGGGGATAAAATGGGCTATAGCAGGATCTGTGAAAGATGAATTGTGGGCATGGGCAGGGCTGTGTAAAAAGGAAAAAAACTTAATGCTTATTCCGATTTCGGTTATGTGGGCTGTGTGGAAAGAGAGAAATTCTAGAGCATTTGATGGGATTGGAAGGGATTTCAACATTATTAAGGATAAAAGGATTTATACCTTTGGTTTTTTGTTTTTGGGACATGATATTAAGGATTTAAATGATTTTGGGATGGTATTAGATCAATTGATTGAGATGCATATGCTTTGCAAATTGGCGGTAACCCCTTGGTACCGATGATATATACTATACTTTTATTTCAAAAAAAAAATACAGGTCTTGTGCTAGATAACTCTAAAATAACCATGAATCTTGGCCCACAAATCAGTAAAAGAAACCATCATGTTGCAAACACAGGTATCTATAAATTGCAACTGACCAACAATTTGTGATGGTATCCAGATAAAAAGTATCAAGAAGGAAATGAAGAGAAGGCTTTTCAAGCTTCTTATGTAAGTCAAGAATAAGCTATTCTGAAAACACAAAACTTAATCATATTTGGAAAGGTTTATTGGAGAAAGAATTTAGGTAAACAGTTCACATGAGGATGAGAAAATAAATGCTTATTCTGTATTCACAAGCAATGATTCCTAGGTGGATATTGAAAGCCTTTCTATAGGTGAACAATAAAAATCATTGGATCTACATGGAACACCCAGCAACAAAGGGTGAAAAGGCTTATTTTGGTAATCCCTTAGATCATGGCGAACAAAAACTGGAGGATAAAAACATTTATTCCCAACCTCAGTAGAACTAATGCATGAAAAAGTAAGACATGATTCTTTACATTTAAGCTCACTTGAGACTTTTATTTTCATAAGGGCAGCATTTCACCAAAATTCTTTGCCTTTCCTCAAAGTTCCATTAGTAAGAATTCTTTTCCCAGGCAAGCAGCACAAATTGAAGAGACCAACTAGTCACCCACTTGATGCCCAACAAACCATGAGGCAAATCCTGTACCTTTCTTCCCTCCGGCACCACAAGAGGAAATGTTAGGAGATTCATTGTCACATGCACACATCAGGCACACGTCGTCAATAATGCATTCCCTCTTTCTCAAATCGTCCATGATAAGAATTCGGCCCCAACAAGCCTCCCAGACAAAAATGGTCACCCACAGAGATGTCTTGCGTTTCTAAATGAGCTTCTAAGGAAAATTGTCCAGCTCTCATAACAGCTAGAGAGGCCATTGTAACACGATTTGACTGAGAAGAAGCCATTCTTGCTAAGGTTCTATACCCAATACCTTCACTGTTGGCTCAAGCAAGCAAGAATTTTGGCAGGCAAGGAAGGTTAAAATACTCAATATTCAGCTAAGTCTGTAGGGTGTTCCGAGTTGAGTTATATTATCCTAATTTAGTTAGATTTCCTTTTAGGATTTATCTTAAAGTCAAAGCTGAGAGTAGGAGTGGAATTACTAAAATCTTTTATTTTTCTATGTACTTTCCTCTTGAGAAGCATATACATGCCCAATTTGTTCAGGGACTTTTCTCTCCTTGTCCATTCAATGAATGCATTATTTTTCAACCTATCCGCAGAGTATTTCAATCCCCTATTTCTGTCCCCTTAATTACCTTATCTTTTCCCTTTGTCAAACATACATTATATCATTATTTTCTTCAATATATTTTCCTGAACCTATTTTTCTTCAAGAACAAATCTATAATGGTTCTAATTCTTTTCCTTCTGATCAAAGTATGAGATTATAATTTGACAAGAGGCAAAAGTAGCTGCTGTTTCAGCATGTTAGCAACTTTTTTTTTTTGAAATAAAAGTGTGGAGTTGTATTGATGTTAGAGTGCCAAGGGGGCACAACCCATTTACAATGTATTTACAAGCATGTTAGCAACTTCATGTCAATCATTCTCGGATCTTTCAAACAAATAATTAATCTGAGAGAATTCGCACAACTAATGCAGTCCAGCCTCATGCTTCATGCCATAATTGCAGGGACTTGCCTGATGTAAATGCTACATGCCCTCAAGATATGGAAATTTATAGGTTATGTCAATGACAGATATCCTGCCTTATCTTGCTATGCTAACACATAAAGGAGGTACGCAAAGAGAAACCCAAAAGAAGGAAGATAGCAGTGAGACAAAGACAATAACCATAAACAATCGTTTCCCTACAAGACACAAGAGTATAACTAGATTATTTATAATAATTTCAAATTTTTATCGTTTTGCAACTTCACAGCTACAGATGAACAGAAGATTACTTTTAGATTATTTATAAATTCCAGAACAATTTATGTGCAGTAATAACTACTAAAATAACGTAGCTAAAGCAAAAGCTAATCAGAAAATACCAGGGATTTTGCTGCTTTCCCCAATACAGCATTCCATATCTTCTTCCTCGTCGCTGCACCCAAGTTTACCCACCAATTCAGACACCCCTTTTTCCTCCAATACACATTCGCAGCTGCCCCCGCCGCATTCAATTTCTCTTTCAACTTGACCCCTCTCTTCTTCCCGTTACTGCAATTTAGCCATGCCAACCTCAAGTTCACCTCTAACTTGTTGGCGATAAATGCCTCCATACTGTAATATCCTTTTGCTTTTAACCAATCTAACTCCACCCATTCCGATATCAATTCGCTGCTATCGCCCCTCAGAAAGGCCCCATTTGATACCTTATCCATCGTCTCAACAAACCGGTCCACATCTGCTACAAACTCTTCACTGACCGTCACTGAATCAAGGCAATTAACCGAACAAGAAGCCTCATCGATCTTTTCATCTTCTCTTGATCCAAACAGCCGAGTCGACTGAAAAATCCACTGCTCCGATACATTCGACTCGGAAACTCGAGATAGAAGCCCATGTGACTTCTTGAAACAAAGGCCCGGGAAATGTGGTGGTTCAGGCGACGGGAGGTCTGGCAGGATTATGAAACAACCATGGCCTTGCGTACGGATTTTGCCAAGCATTTGCATGAGCATTCGCGTGAACATGGAATCAACGGTGGTAAGATGGGCTTGGCGTTGATCGACCGAGAGAGAAGAGAACCATTTGAGGATGCCGGACCTAGGATTGGGATTAGAATTAGGGTTTGAAGAGGGGATATGAGAGTGATAGAGAGAGATGTGAGAGGTAAGGGAGTCAATGATTTGATTCTGAGCCATGAAGGAGTTGGTGAGAGATTTTGGTAATGGGTTGAGAGGGAAACTAGGGTTCGATTTTTTGGACATTTTTAAGCTTCTTTTGTCTTGCAAATTCGTTCACAGAGAAGGAAGAAGCATGAAAGGAAGAGTAGAATAGACAACCGTGGCGAGAGAAGTCTCCGTGAGGAAAATTCGGATGCTGTCTCGTAAAAGCATATTCTGAGTTCCCGTAGGTCTCCGGGAAGCGGCGGTCAGCTGGCTCCGCTTTTTTATAGGAATAAAATATTATATCCAAATTTTAAGTTATCTCAACTACAAAAATTTATTCACAATGAAATGGTTTTTTATCAATAATTTTTTGACACTTAATTTAATTTAATTATTGTAATCACAATTAATTTTTAGTTTACTGTACTAATAACTAATATAATATATTAATAAAAGATTCACTGATTTCATTCACACACTAAGCTTGCTACAAGTATACTTTCTACTTTCATTCTACAACTACTTCACCATATGTTTTTTTATATGACCACAAGCATGTTAAAATTTAAGTTTTTACATAAAATTTTTTTTTTTTTTTACTTCTTCTGTATTCGTTAGTGTTTGCATATGTTTACATATGTAAATAATTAAGAAATATGTATAGAATATTTTAATATAAACAAAATAATTTTTAAAACCACCTAAAATAATATTTTAAAATTTTATATCAATTTTAAAAATAAAGTTACAAATATTTTCATAGGAGTTTCATTCTTTTAGCATTTTTCTTGAGTATCTCTCGAAAAATAACGACTGCACACTTCTTTTTTGTTACTCCTTAAATTTGTTTAAATAAATGCTAATCAAATATTTATTAAGTAAATTACTTGTTTAATCGGTTATATCATATCTAAAATTTTCATATTTTCCTCTATATTTTTTAAAATTATTACTTTTTGGTTAATATTGAAAAGAAAATATTATTAAATAAATATCGTATATTCATCTCACACTTTTTCTTCAACCTCTTAAAATTTTAGAAGTGATAGTGGATTCTGTAGCATCACTAAAAGAAAGAAAGAATACGATAGCAGATATGATATCAAACTCATACCTTATTTCTAAGAACTCAACTATAATTTTTCTTAAAAATGTATATTCTAACTCATGTTGATAAATTCTCACTTGTAATTCTTTGGGTATTTATTTTATTTTTTTTCAAATTAGCTTTCTAGAATTGTATTTTCGATCTTTTTATTTTAAGAATGATATTTGTGTTCATTATATCGTTCAATCAGTGTAACAATATCAATTAATTTATCGAACATTATAACTACACCTAAATATAGACAAATTGCCTTAAGTAGTTCCTAGTATGTTCCTTGTATGAAGAGGTCATTTGGCCTACGTGAAGAGAAACAATTTGGCTTCTACACATTAAACCTATCGACTTGTGTGAAGTTGTACATGAAGTCTATTGACTTTCGTGAAAAGAATTCTACTTTTAACTTTTAAACTCTATAAGGAAATTAAATTTGTTAGACAAGTTATAATTAAATTGAAAAAGTACATAATTTTTATTATATTCCTAAGAGAATCAAGTAGGTAAAGATGAAATTGATGACATCCAACAACTTAATCCCTATATAAAGATTCTTATTAAAAAAGCTTCAACACAACTGAAACTGTAGGAAATGCTTAAACATAAAAAAATTCTTCGAAGCAGAAGTCAAGGCTAAAACTTGATATTTTAACACGTAATTTTCTCATTTAAATACTGTATTTAGGAAAAGGATGAATATTATCAATAAACTTTTTAATAAGGAAGATCATAAATTTATATGTTCTCAAGATGTAGCTCAACAATTTATTAATGTCTATAATCATATCTATGGCGATCATTTTATGACTTCTGAAGGTTTTGCAATTATTACCAAAGAAAATGAGGAGTTAGGAAATGTTTAGATGAAATTGAGATTTTACAAGCTCTAAAATCAATTGGGAATCATAAAGCTCCATGATAAGAAAACATTTGGGGTCTTATATATATATATATATATATATATATATATATATAATGAAAACATCATCAATGATGATTTGATTAACTACATTTAACTTATCGTTAAATATTTTATTTTTTGTGAGTTAATTCAAATAAATGGTATTCTAATCCCTAAATGTAAGGGAGTGAAATATATTAAGCAATTTCACCATATATTTTTATGTAATGGTTAATAAGAGATCACTTTCAAAATTCTTACCTTTAGTCTAAGACCCATGATGCAAAACATCATACTCTCCATCAAGCTACTTATATCAAAAAAGGAAAATCTAAAGATATCACAATAATTGTCATGAGTTCATCTTATCTATAAGAATGGGGATAAAAACCCTCACATGATCGATTACAAGCTAGTATGACATAAAAAATGCCTTTAATAGAGTAGAATAAGAATTTCTAAAATAAACTTGTGGGAAAAAAAAAATTCAAATATATGGGCACACATATGTGATTTAATTATATTGTTGTCTCAAAGTATAGTTAATTTGATTAGTAGTCTAATAAAGTTGATAATTAACTTTAAGGTATTAAATTGTCATAGATTTAATGTGTAGAGATCAAATTGTTATTTTTAATTTGATGAGGGGCCAAATTATAAATAATAAAAGTATGTGTCTTTTAAGGGGTTATGGTCCCTAATTTAAAATTATTAAGAGGTTTTTCTTTCTCCTTTCATAAAAAACTTACAAACTTTAAGATTATTTTAAATTAAAATAATTAAACTCTAACCATAAAAAAACAATCAACTCTACAATTGATCAAGGTATGTTTCTGCTAATTTTTTTTTCTTTGTTCTCATTAAATCAAATATGGATGGTCATTTTGTATTGTAAATATTCATTTAAATCCAACAAATGGTATCAGAGTCACTCCATTGTTGATTCTTTGAAAATTTTCAAATTGAAGATTAGGATTAAATTTGGGATTAAAGTTCATATGTTATATGGTTGATTAAAAAAATTAATAAAATGGGCAGAATTCATGCGATACTGGCATTGCATCACGAGTATTTTTTTGCAATTTTTCAAGGAATTTTCAAATCTGTATTGTACCAATTTTAGAATTGATTGAATAAAAAACTATCGCAATATTGCAACACGCTATGTATGGGAGCACGAATTGGGCATGAAGCATGTTATCATCATCATGTGATTGTTGTTTTAATTATTCATGGCCCCTTTATATATATAGAGTTGTTGATGTATATATATATATATGGTAATATAGCCCATTAATATATTGTATCCTATATTTTGATTTAAAGCATAATTGCATGTCCATGATGCTTTTACTACTACTATACATTTAAGAATAATTCATATGTATATGTTGTATATGAAATGTCATGTATATACACATGTAAGAAAATTTAGATATTGTAGTAGCATCTTTGGTGTAACAACATTGTAAGTAGATTGAATAAATAATTTTTTATAAATATTTTAATTTATTAAGTTTGCCTAATATTTAATATAACTAATTGAAATAAGATGTTGTCAAAGTAATCTCTCTTGTGTATATTAGCTTATAAAAAATGTTAAGATGTTTGCATAGACTTTTGTAGTGATGAATGTGTAACGATGATAAGATTTTCAAGTGAATAATAAGTTGATTCAAGATAGACTCATTATTTGGCATGATTTATTGTTAATATTTGATTACTACATTAAGAGTATTACTTACAAGTTGATATTACTGTTCAAAGACTTGATATTAATGTTGTGCTAGGTATCTTGAGATGTATTCAAAAATTATTTAAAATCTAAAAGTTAATTATTTGGCTTATTCTATGAACATATATGCTTATTTGATTTGTTCTCTATATAACAATCATGTCTGCTACTACTATGTCCGCTAATACAAACAATATTATCATACTTAATGGGTCAAATTTCAAGGAATGGAAAGATAACATGTTAATGGTTCTAGGTTACATCGATCTAGGCCTTGCATTGAAAACTGAGCAATCGCATCCTCTCACGGCTAAAAGTACTTATGATGTTAGAAGATACTTCAAGAAGTGGGAATGTTATATCACTTGAGTCCAATAATCATTAAGTGCGACATTTTCGGAAGCCTTTAAAGGGGCAGCATCTAATAAGATTACTAATTCTAGTAGGTTCATTGTTAAAATTGAGAAATATTTTACAAAAAAATAATAAGGTTGAAACAAGTACATTTTTAGCTAGCTTGATTTTAATAAAGTATACATGTAAAGGCAAATATTCAGGAGTACATCATGGAGATGTCTCATTTTGCTTTAAAACTTAAGGCACTAAAGCTCAAACTATCTGAATACTTACTCGTGCATTTAGTGTTAATATCACTTCTTGCGTAATACAATCAATTCAAAGTTAGTTAAAACTATCGGACTCTCAATGACCTCATTTCATATTATGTGGAAGAGGAAAATAAATTGAAGCAAGAGAAAACTCAAAGTGTTCATTTGAGTAGAACCTCTAAAATAAAGGCAAAAAAAGAAAGAATAATAATGAAGCCTCTAATAGTCTTAGGCAAAAGAGACATAAAGAAGAAAAAATATGTTTTTTTTTTGTGGAAGACCTGGGCATGTAAAGAAAAATTGTGTCAAATATCATGTTTGGCATGTAAAGAAAGGTACATTTCTTACTTTGGCCTATTTTGAGGTTAATTTAGCTTATGTACCTAGAAACACTTAGTGGTTAGATTCTGGTACTACTACTCACATAAGTGTTTATATACAGGGTTGCCTGAGCTACCAAAAACCAATTGAAGCTAAAAGATACATCTATGTGGGTGATGAAAAATCAGTGGAAGTTAAAGCAATAAGGCATTTTAGGTTGTTGTTAAGAACCGATTGTTATTTAGATTTGAAAGATACTTTTCTTGTAGCGTCATTGTAACAGCCAGAATCTCAATGTCGGTGGATACGAATATTTGCTCAACATTTCTAATTAATATAACTAATAAATATCACATACACAACATCACTATGTATTAGTATACCTCTATTATAGCATAATAATTGCTTATTTACAGATACATGAGGCATGTAAATTACTTACAAATCTAGAACAAACTAAATAAGTTTTTTTTTCACAATTTTTCTTGATCTTTAATTTGTTTTTTATCATTTCTGATCTGAAATGGGGTGAGCTTCACAAGTTCAATAAGAAAAAAATTCTATAATAGAGATTTACGTATGTATATTCACATAAAATATAATATACAATAATATTTATAATCGAAAAAATATTAAACAATACATCTTAATCAAAATAAATAACAACATAAATCAACACATGAAACATATTCTAATCATCTGTCTTCTAATCTAACTCTTGTTCCAATTTCAACTTAAGCTTTCATTTTTTTGCTTATCACTCCTTTCTCTTACATATGTCTTATATCTACAAATTTTGTACACATATACACATAGATTTACATATTTCTCAAAACAAAACGGATTTTCTCACACACAAAAATCTCTCCACTCATATTCAATTTAGATTTCTCACCCACACATAACTCTCCACTTGAACTTATAATTTTACGTTATTTAGTGTTTTAAAGCTTATTTAGGTTCTCATCACGTAATGACATTATATCACTATCGATGAGAGACGAAAATGATCCCCCCATTGCATAGATAACACATACATACACAATCTCATAGCAAATATGTTTGCTAAGTGATCCACACATTTACAAATACTTATCTAAGTTTGAACTAGGTTTCACATAACTATCCGTGTGCAAGTTCACCATACTCGTTGAACTTCAGTCACATACGCACCAACCCCTCCTCAATTCACGACTAACGAAGTAAATATTTTATTAATTCTTCCAGTTTCTTATTCTATCATCAAAAGTTTTTATTGTTCTTCTATCTAGTTGCTACACGATTTATTTCCAAATTTATCTAAATTCTCTATTTCTAGAATTGTTTCGTATACTACCTTCATAGTGGTTTATTCAATTTATTTCTTTAACTAACTTCGCTTTTTTTTGTTGTGTTAGTTTTTCATATTTTTTCAACTTATTTAATTTTTTATTTCATAATTTAAATTTTATATTAATTTAAAATCCTAATTCCTACACACAATTTAATTCGTATATAACATATATACACGCACAATCTCCATAACGACATGTACACACAATCTCCATAACGATATACACACACAATTATACTTATACACATACATATATATACACACATATTCTACAATACAAATATGTATCATCACTACACGTCTCACGCAAAATATATATTTATATCCACACATAAAATTTCTATCGATACTTTCACACGCATCCATACTTAAATATTCACAATTATACACAACATGCCATATACAACCATTTACGTATTTATTCTTATCAGTTCTGTTCTTATTAATTCATATCTCATTTATCGTATATTTTTTTATATATACATCCATATACATGTATATACAATATAAATAAATACAAATACTAATTTAACATGCTAATTATATTTACATGCACACATATAAATACTTATACATTACACACACATTTAAATATTCACATGCACTACACCATATATAAGTATATTTATACAAACACATAATTTATATCTCCATACCAAATGCACATAATTCTTATCTACAGTGTAATCGAAAATGCTCTTCGAATCTTTTATATCTCAGTTTATAATTCTTCTAAAAATTCGGATATCATTGAGATAATTTTTCTCGTTTATAATAGAAAATACACATATCAAATTACAAACAATTTCGAAAACCATACACGCAAAAGGAGGAATGGGTTTTGTATTAGGACACGCGATCCTGATGACCAGCATCACAATCCTCCACCACCGAAATGGTCACGTGCTTCTGCATGCACCACTGCTGGGGTTCTCACTGAGCAGAACCGCGATGAACAGTGCACCAGCAGCCGATCTCGTCGCACTGAACTTCTTTCTTCTTCCTCTTTTTTTTTTCTTTTTTCCTTTTTTTCTTCTTCCTTTTTCTTTTACTTCCTTTCTCGTGACCTTTTTTCTTTATTATTATTATTCTTCTTCTTTTTCCTTTCTTATTATTCTTCTTCCTTTCCTGCAACCCTTTTTTTCCTTCTTCTTCTTCCTTTCCCGCAGCTTTTTTCCCTTTTTTTTATCCTTTTTTCCTTTCTTCTTCTTTTTTCTTTCTTCCTCCTTTATCATCACACACCCTGTAACCCAGGTCACTAGATTTCTCTTCCCTTTTGGCCTTTTGGTTACGCAGGTCGATTCTTCTTCTTAGCTGCTGAATTTCTCTCTCTCTCTCTCTCTCTCTCTCTCTCTCTCTCTCTCTATAGCCGACAATGGCTGATCTCTCCCTCCTCTTTCGGCCATCGAGTCGTGCAGCACTACGCAACTCTCTTATCTCGGCCATCGATGTTGCTCAGTCTTAACCTTTTTTTTTTTTACTTCTCTTTTTTTTTTCTTTTTTTTTTCTTTTTTTTAATTATTATATATATATGTATATATTTGCCATTTGTCTCATTTTTCTACTCCTAGAGGCGTGCACACATCTGGGCTTTTTTATTTTTTATTTTTTATTTTTCTTTCTTTCTTTATTTTTTTATTTGATTATTATATACATATATATGTTTCTATTTGCCATTTGTCTCCATCTTCTACTCCTAGAGGCATGCACGCCTGTGAACTTTTTTATTTTTTTTTATTTTTAATTATCTATATATATATATATATATATATATCTCTATATATTTTCTTTTTGTTTTCTTTTGTCCCAGCTAGGTACCAACTGTATATTATAGTCATTTAGCTGAAATTTGATTTCTATTTCCTTGTTGGAAAAATTAGGTTGCTATTATTCATTTGGAAATAATCAATATACTATTTCATTCAATTATAACAGAGTTGGTACGGTTGATGAAGTACATTTGACAACCTATATTTATTTGATACTATTGTATCATATAATGAAACCTTGCATGTGAATTCACATGGTACTAAACCTAAGCTAAATAACGATAATTCATCACAGTTATGACACAAGTGTTTGCATAACCAAATCTAAAATTAAACAACTTGTGTCCGAAGGTATCTTAAATTCACTTGATGTTTCAGACTAAGATGTTTGTAGTGCATCAAAGTAAAGCAAACCAAACAAAAGAGATTAGGTGTCAATAGATCCTCACGCGTCTTAGAATTGATACATACAGATATCTATGGCCCATTTCCTTCGGCTTCTTGGAATGCTCAATGATATTTTATATCATTTATAAACGATTACTCACATTATGAATACTTATATCTTATTCATAAAAAGTCAGTCATTGGACATGTTCAAAATTTTTAAAACTGAAGTTAAAAACTAATTAAGTAAGAAAATAAAGTGTCTTAGATATTACCGTGGTGATCAGTACTATGACAAATATGATGGTTCAATAGAACAACATACAGGGTCATTTGCTAACTTCCTAAAGGAATGTGGCTGAGCGATGAAACAAGAATTTTAAGTATATAGTAAGGAGCATGATTAGTCATTCTACCTTACCAGAATCACTTTGAGGAGAAACACTAAAGACAACAGCTTATACCCTTAATAGAGTATCAACTAAAGCAGCTGTCAAATCACCTTATGAATTTTGGACATACTGAAAGCCTAGTTTGAAACACCTTTATATTTGGGGATGTCCATATGAGACTAGACCTTATAGACTATATGAAAAGAAATTAGACTCGAAAACAATAAATAACTACTTTATTGGTTAATCAAAGCAATCTAGGGGCTACAAATTTTATGATCTCATAACAAAAATAATTTTTGAAACATGAACTACAATATTTTTAAAAATGTTATGTTTAGGGGGAGAAATAAGATTAGAAATATTATTTTTGAGGAATAATTAGTTTCGATCCCTACTACTACTTCTGATAATATAAAGTTTCCAATACCTGTCAATGCTAAAAAAAATAGATATGGAACCAATAAAAAACAACATTGAATAACTCTCTATTCAAGTTGAAGTGATTATTCATGGACAACAAACTCAACAACCTTAAGAGAAAATGTCACTAAGAAGATCTACGAAAGAGATGAGAAATGTTATTCTGGATGACTATGCAATATTTCTCCAAGAATATAAGAATGCTGATACAATAGTGAAAAATGATCCAATCAATTTTTATCAAGCCATGCAGAAATCTAACTCTAAAAAGGGATCAATGTAACAAATGAGGAGTATCAGTCTATATAAGACAATCAAGTTTGAGATCTTATCTCATTTCCCGCTGGTAAGAAACTCATTGGTTAAAAATGGGTATTCAAGATCAAGAGAAATTCAAAAGGTAATGTGAAAAGATATAAGACTCATCTTGAAGCTAAAGGCTTTACTTAAAAGAAAGACATTGATTAGAAAGAGACTTTCTCTCCAATTTTATCGAAATACTCTTTTAGGACAATCATGATTCTTGTTGCATATTTTAATCTTAAATTATATCATATGGGTGTTAAGACAGTGCTTCCCAATGGTGACATTAATAAAACAATCTATATGGTACAACCAGAAAACTTTGTATCTGGTGACCCATAGAAAATGGTTTGTAAATTAAAAAAAAATTATTTATGTACTCAAATAAGTTTGTTATCAGTGAAACCATAAGTTTTATCAAATAGTTGTCTCATTTAGTTTTGAGATAAATCTTATCGAAGATTGTGTTTATCATAAGTTCAATGGGAATAGGTATATATTTATGGTTTTATATGTTGATGATGTAAAGAAAATGGTTTGCAAATTGAAAATATTCATTTATGAACTCAAATAGACTTCTCATTAATGACACTACAAATTTCATCAAGTAGTTGTCTCATTTGGTTTTGAGATAAATATTGTTGAAGAATGTGTTTATCATAAGTTCAGTAGAAGTATGTATTTATGGTTTTGTATATTAACGACATACTCCTTACTATCAGTGATAAGGAAATATCGCACAAGACCAAGAAATTTCTATTAAAGAAGTTTGATATGAAAGATATTAGTGATACTTCTTTTGTTTTAGAAAGTCAGATACATCATGATCACTATCGAGGTATTCTTGGATTGTCTCAAAGGAGTTATATAAAAAAGTTCTTAAAATGTATGGTAGTAAGATTGTAAATCAAGAGATACCCCTATCGTTAAGGGAGATAAATTCAGTCTCAATCAGTGCCCTAAAAATGACTTTAAAATTAAAAAAATACAAAAGATTTCCTATGTTTCGACAGTTGAGAGTTTAATGTATGTTCATATTTGCACACATCCAGACATAGCATTCATTGTTGGAATGCTAAACAGATATTTAAGTAACCATTGGATGGATCACTGGAAAGTAGCCAAAAGGGTTATGAGATACTTATTGAAAACTAAGAGTTACATGCTCATATACAAGATGTTAGATAATTTAGAGTATCATTAGGTATTGGGATTCTGACTATACTGGATGTCAAGATAGTAGGAGATCCACTTTAAGCGACATTTATAAGTTGGCTGGATGAATTATTTCTCAGAAAAATGTTGAATAAACACTTATAGTTTCTTCCAACATGGTAGCTGAATTTATAGCATGTTATGAAACATCCAACCATTGGTTATTGTTGCAAAATTTTATCACTAGGTTGTGCATATTAAGTGGTATTGAAAAACCACTAAAGTTATATTGTGACAATAACTCAATAGTTCAATATTCCAACAATATTAAGAGCTCAACTCGGTCAAAACATATTGACATAAAATTTATAGTTGTTTAAAAAAGGGTACAGAGTGGATAGATTTTTATAGTGCATATTGGAATAAACTCCATGATTGCGGATCCACTTACTAAGGGATTAACACCGAAAGTCTTTTATGAACACATTACTCATTGGGTTTTATATCATTTGAGGATATTTTAGTCTAATGGGAGTTTATTTGTGTGTATTTTATTGCTTTGTTTTATATTATGGACATATTTTATGTATTTGGATATTTTTTGCAAAAATAAAGTATTCAGTTTATTGTTATTCTATCTTATTGTTTTAAAGTTTGATTTTAATAAAATTTAAAATAGGACTAGTTAGATCATGTTACATATAATTTTTATACTACACATCCATGATTGATTTATATCATTTGATTATATTGATATATATGACCACTGGTGAATTTAGTTACATTAAATGTGAGAAAATTCCTTTTAATCTCATATCAATATAGTCAATGGACGAGATTATTCGTAATACCTTATATGATAGCAAAATTTTAAGCTCATAAGGTTGTACGTATTTATAAGTCAACATATGTGGCCCAAGTGTGAAATCGTTGGAAAAAAATTCAATATATGAGCACACATATATGATTTAATGTGTATTACTATCTTAAAGTATAGTTAATTTGATTAGTGGTATAATAAAGTTGATAATTAACTTTCTAATAATACATTATCATGGATTTAACGTGTAAAGATCAAATTATTATTTTTAATTTGATGAGTGATCAAATTATAAATAATGAAAGCATTTGTCTTTTAAGGAGTAATAGTCCTCAATTTAAAACTGTCGATATATTTTTCTTTCTTCTTTCAATGGGAAAACTTATAAACTCTAAGATTGTTTTAAATTGAAAAAATCAAACCATAACCATCAAGAATAATCAATGTCACAATTGATCAAAATATGTTTCCGCTAATTTCTTTTCCTTTGTTCTTATTGAATTGAATATGGATGGTAATTTTCTATTCTAAAAATTTATTTAAATCCAAAAAAAAAAAATTTATTTTAGTGTTATCTAATAAGGGAATCTAGCTTAGTTAACAATGTATATAAACCAATTTAAATTTTTATCAAATGGTAGTCCTTCGTAATGGATTAATCCTGAAAGAGCTTTAAGATAAGAGGATTCTTTATCTTATTGTTTGTTTATTCTTTCTTTAGGAGGTTCTCTCTTAAAGTATTCTTAAAACTAAACGTATTAGTATTATTAAAAAAAAATTAAAAGTTAATAAGAACCCTCATCCTTTCACCATTTGTTATTTGCTAATGATCTTATTATTTTCTATCAAGTTAAAAAAGATGAGGTGCAAGTTGCTACGAGTTGCCTTAACCACTATTATGCGTGATTTGATCAAAAAAATTAACAAGCATAAGTCCTTTATTTTCTTTAATAACAATATGAATGTTCCTAAAGAAAATATTAAAATTTATTATGAATCCCAACCTTTTGTAGGATAGGCATAAATACTTAGAGTCTTCTTACTTATAGAGTCATTAAAGCTAAATTTTAAGCACTTTTTAGACAATATGAAAGCTAAGTTAGCCCGTTGAAAAATAAATCATTCTCATTATGTTAATCATATTGATTTTTACTCCAATGTTATTATATTTTATGTGCACATTTACGCTCTCTAAAAATCTTTCTAAGACATATATAATTGCTTTGAAAATCTTTGTAGAAGTTTCTAAACCTTTATATTAACCTCGTCAAGACTAAGTATTTACGAAATCCATAACTAGAAACTCATAACCCTTTTCTTGAAAATGAATTCTTGAAACCAAATACATTTCATTTAAGAGTGCATGTGAAATAGTGAATGAGAGTTCTTCTATTGACATTTAGGTAAGATCCTTAGATTCCTAGTTACATTAATGTGTATTAAAAACTAAAAGATGATGATTTAAACTTATTACTTACATTTAATAAATATACCAATTAATTACAGTAAAATAAATATATTAAAAATAATTTAAATTTTTGGAAATTTTTTAACAATAGTGTTTAGGATTGTTCAGATAATTGTAATAATTAAATTCTTTAATTTTTATACAAAATTTTTACCATTTCAACATTTAGTATCAAATTTATAACAAAATTTATCATATATAATACCACATTTTGAAAACAACATTTTATACAACAAATTTTACTAGATACTATATTATTTTTGCTTTAAATTTATTTTTACTGAAAGTTGCTCATGTTGCAGTTTTAACTGCTCACAAGTTGCTAACACAAGAGCTTTAGCCAATTGGTTGCTCTTCGAACACTAATACAGAACTTCTTGGCTTCTAATCACAAGGTAGGTGCTCTTAAGAAAACAAAGAAGAAACAAAAAGAAAAAATAAAATAAAATAAAGGCCAAGAGGCCTGAGTGTTTTTAGGTATCAAATTTCCTATAATTGTTTGATTCTTTCTCTTCATGTGCTCGCGTTTGTGCAAGAAAATATCATCGTTTAGACCTACTCTCCTCCAACCAAAGCATACAAATTTTTGTCTTCATGCTTATCTGCCAACAAGGACAAGAAAATTTTAGGGTGTTGTCAAACCTCGAAAGCTTCGGGGAAGAAATCAATATCTGTGGGCACAACCCTTCTAAGTTTCTCTAGGAGATCAATCTGCTTGGGCAACACAATTTCAGTTTCCTGGCCTGACATGGAGAAATATCTCTCCAGTAATATCTGCAACAGGAAGCAATAAGTAAGAAAAGCATAGAACATCATAACCTATACTTCTGATCAATTGCTCTCACTAGCTTCCATTCAAAATGTTTGTGCAAGGAAAGCATCAAGTACACTGCAAATACACCTATTCACAGGATTATGCAATTACTCTGCCATGAAATAAAAATTAAATTCAACATATACCACAGCAGCATAGGCATCAGTTCTTCTTTGCCGAGTAGACTTGCTGAGGCCCCTGAAAAGATACCAAATAGAATTATATCCTGCTCTATCATATGCTCCTTCTACATGGGCATTTTGGTCTTAAGCTTGACTAACTATATCCCATCCCATCAATAACATTACATAAATCACTTCAGCTACGAAATTAGAGCAGTAGTTGTTCAGTTTTTTATCAGTGGCAAGGCAAATTATCTTCCACCAATAGAAGAAAACAATAAAGTATAGTCCTTTTAAAGTCTGTTAATCATTGAAACTTACAGTAAACACTCTGTTTTCTTTCATTGCTGCACATAGCCTGCTTAAAATGAGGGACTTTTTTTTTTTGAGAAAATAAAATAAGGAATATTTGCCTCTTCTATTCAAGGTCACTTCCTTAATGTTTTACAGGTCTATATCACACATAATAGTTATCGTCTTTTTCAGTGTTTAAGGGCTGGAAAGACAAAGACCAGCTTAATGCAAAGAGGTAATTTACTCTTTACAAAATCAAGAACATATGAAACAAAATGACAGCAATAAATGGTCAATTTCAATGCAGTGTTTAGAAGTCTACAAAAAGCTTTCTTTCAGAACAAACATACATGTTAATCATGAGGTTGGAAGCCTCTGAGGTTGTCCCATGTTCATCTTGCAGGTACACTCTCCAACCTCTGAGTTTTAAAACCAAAATCAGCAAGTAAAATCTGGAAGGAAATAATGGGTGCTCCGAAAATTAACTGAAGCATTGTATTCATTACATTCCTTAACTAATACCTTCCCTAAAAAGTTTGAATGTGCATAGGTGAATTTTACAAACTGATAAACTTCAACTTGGGCATCGAATCCTTTAAACGTTCCAGCGAAAACAATTATTCATGCACCACTAATTTGAAGATAACAAAAACCTGAACCAGTTTATCAAAAGGGTACCAGCTTCACGATTGTTTATATGATTGAAAAAATGTCAAGAGAAATGTTTCACCTTTCGGCAGCTCGAACCGCGAGCCTTCCAGCAACAGAACGAACTTTGTTTGACTGAGGCGTCTCCTTCCCATCCCAAGATTTGGGCAACCCAATTATAAATTCGTCAATCTCCTACAAGTTTTCCATCATTTTCTATCGAGCACCACCAAAAAAAATTTTCGTATCTAAGAATTCAGAGACGAAATCTACCTCCTTTTCCGCAATCTCAATCAGCTGCATTTCAAGCTTTTGTCCTCTCAATCTCAGAACCTACTAATCAAATCACGGTTGTCCATAATTTTGCCTCAATCGAAAGCTTTTAAACCAGATTAAAAATCAACATAAAAATGAGAGACATATAAGAATTTGAGTGAAAAGCTTGGAAGTGATACGAATCAGTGGAAATCTAATCACCGTAAGAGGACGAAAAGCGAAGCCCTTACTTAGGGCAAGGCCGGTGCGGGAAAATCCCAAGTCGACTCCCAGACTGAATCCTCCTCGCCATTGCGGGTCGCACTTACGGCGAAGAGCATTCGGCGGAATTTCTTCTAGGGACGAAACAGTCGCTTCTCTTGGCCCATAATTACGGGTTCGAATTGAAGGTAAGTGAAGTGAGGTGGGGGGAAATTCGAACTTCAGAGACAGAGAGGTCTTGAGAGAGGGAGCTATTGAGACATTGAGAAAACACTGTTGTAGCGAACACATTTGTGAGAGAAAGCGAGACACAGAGCAGGAGAAATGGAAGCCAGAGCTAGAAGCTTCTTCTTGTCGATAAAACGGATGGAGGGTTGAGTCGAGAAGTTTTTGCCCTGTCTCAAAACGCACCGGTTAAGCAGCTAATTTGCCTGAACTCTCAAATGCTCTCTAGGACTAGAAATTTTAAGCATTCAATTCAAGTTTAAATTTAATTTCAATGATTATTCATTTTCTGGAAGGTAGTAATATAAATTTTCTTACAATCCCTAGACAAAATTTCATTTTAAGATATTAAACTCACATTTCTCTAATTTTTAAATATATCTTCTATTAATTTATAATTTTCCTTATATATTGTACAGAGCATATCTGATAAACAGCATTGTCAAAGTTAGAGGTGACATGTTGAGGTGATGTAGTATTTTATACACAAATAATGGTAAAAGACGCATATTCCCCATATTTGTTCCAAGAAACATTTATATTTTATAGTATTACCATACTGATCCAGAGGAGATTCCCGAGAATCATCCACTTATACTCGCTCAATCCTCTACACTCACTCACTCCTTTCCATTGCATTCGCACCTTGCATCACAAGAACGAACGGTTGAGATCTGCCACTACCCACTCGACTGACAACAATAATCTGAGTGCACGCCAAAGTCGTTGTTGATGGTCGTACACGACCGAATATGCCTGCGCCCAATTCTCTTTGAACAGACCAATTTACAAAAATATCCTTTTAATTCCAACATAATTGCAAAATAATGTCTTATTTTGTTATAACAATATTTAATATTTTTAATTTCACTAAATTTATATTATAAATTTTCACTATATATAATTCTCTAATGATAATTTTTTTTTTTTACATAATTCGAAGTGTTAATAAATATATTATATTTTCTGATATTAAAGGCTAAAACAATTATATAAATATTGCTAAACCTTCTAAAAATTAGTCAAAGAATTATTAAATAAAAAATTGTTTAAATAAGTACAAAAGAAAGGGTATTTTTATTATTGCATTTAATCGAGAGGGTAGTTTTGTAAATTAATGAATTTAGATTTGAATTTCTTTTACTAATTTTGTAACTCCCACTTCATCACGCCAAGCATATGCTCCCTAATATTCTACTAATCACTAATAAAATCCACCGGTTTGGTTAGTAATAATAAAAATAATGAGATGAAGTTCGGTAAGAGATTGAAGCAGCAGGTTGAAGAAACATTGCCGGAATGGCGGGACAAGTTCTTGTCCTACAAAGAGTTGAAGAAGCTGGTTCGCTTGATTTCTTCCGCCCCGATCTCCACCGCCTCATCCGTCGACTACGGCAAGGCCGAGGCCAAGTTTCTGTTCTTGTTGCACAATGAGATCGACAAGTTTAACGCGTTTTTCATAGAGCTCGAGGAGGATTTCATTATCCGCCATAAGGTTAGTGTTCTTAGTTTTTTCACTACTCGGATAATTAATTTTGGCGTGAATGATCTTTGTGTTTTAAGGCGAGACACGTATATTGATGGCTAAAAACTCGAGTCAGTAGATTTGCACGAAATTGTTGGTAACTCAACTCGGATTTCTTAAAATGGATGGTTGCTGTTGCTGCAACCAAGAAAGGGAAAAAAGAGGAGGAATTACACGTAGTTTGGCAACTGGAAAGGATATTTTCATTCTTTTACAATTTTAATAGTATTTCCAAGATAATTAAATTTATTATTTAAAAAATAAAATTAAAATTACAGGTTTGTTGAGTCAAATCATATATAATTTACTTGTATAAATAATTATTCATAAGCTCTGCTAAAAACCAAAATTTTCAACTCTAAGCTTTTAGTTTTTTTTTTTATTTTTTGTAAAATGATCTCCGAGCTTCTTAGTTGTTATAAACATATATATATATATATATATATATATATATTAGATTAGAGTTTGGGGAGACTGAATATATTGTGGACATTAATTGTTTAGTTGCAGTAATAATTTAAAAAAAAAATTATATTTTCACTATTAAAAATTAAATCTTATTTATTTAGTATGAAAATCTTAAAGTCATCAAATTGCAAAATAGAGAAATAATTAGCAAAATGCTGAAATTGTTTTTAGGGTAAACCTTTTGATAATCAAATCATAATAGTTTGGGAAGAATGAACTATTGGAAATATTACTTTTATTTTTATTCAAATATTGCAAGGTAGTATTTCAAAATTTGAACATCAACATATATAGAAGTCTTATAGTGATATCAATCTTCAAGTAATTTCTTGTCTGAGTATTGCTTGATCCTCATAAGATATTTATGCTATCAGTAATTTAAGTTAATGAAGCTAACAAAGAAATATGAAAATTGTTCAAGTTATCCATGAATTTTAAGGAATAATATCTAACTTTTAAGAGTCAATTCACAAATTGAGGATTGTTACGTACTTATTTCGTATCAAGAAATGTTGTGAGTTAATCGTTTTCGAAAATTTTTTCAAATGAA
Source organism: Carica papaya (assembly GCF_054855325.1). Classification (NCBI taxonomy): domain Eukaryota; kingdom Viridiplantae; phylum Streptophyta; class Magnoliopsida; order Brassicales; family Caricaceae; genus Carica; species Carica papaya. The sequence goes on from NC_142313.1 coordinate 33,975,461, forward strand.
TTGGCAGTTTGGAAATAAATTGATTTTTTTGTACGCCGGTAATATTCCTAACTCTACCACTGACCATTTTTTATATACATTGTAATGAGATGAATTAACAATGTAGGTGCTTCAAACTAACAATATAGGTGTTTTTATTTATAAAAAGAATATAATATAATATTTTTAACATTGATATTTTTTTATATAAAAAATATAATATACAGATTTATGAATTAACACATAAATAAAATGATTAATAAAGTGAATTATAGATTAATATGACATTCTTATCTTTACCTATCTCGACAAATAAATAGGTAGAATAAATTTTGATGAAGTAATAGTATTCTAACAAAAAGATAAAAATTAATAAAATATTAAATAGATAAGAATAGGATAAGAATATATTGTTATGTTCAATATCATACACAACAAACGCATAATCTTTGCTCACTTTCTATTTAATGATATATATTTGTCTTGTTTTGTAATACTTTATAAATACACTAACCCAGATATTATTACAGTACAACTTTTCTATATTAAAAGATAGTTTGGTTTCCTCAATAAAAATGGCATGATTGATGTCTAGAAAGCTACTGTGATTGATTATAATTATAATATCTTTGAGAATCCTATTTTTTATTTTTATTTTCAGTAAGTTATATAATACCTCAATTTCTATAATAAAATATTTAATGTAGAATCAGAAATACAAACAATTACTAAAGAGATAACAATTTGTAGATTTTAAGTTTTACCCCAGAAGAAAAATTCTAGATTTAAGTGAATTAATTATTTAATTATTTACAGAGAATTGGGATATTAATTAATGCAGGAATTACAACAAAGAATTCAGAAAGTGAAGGAAAGATGGGAGCCTTCAGAAAGTGAGTACAAAGAGGAAATGGGGAAGATGAGAAAAAACATTGTCAACTTTCATGGTGAAATGGTGCTGTTGATCAACTATAGCAACATCAATTACACAGGTTATATATATAAATACTTAAAACACATAATTAATTAATTTCAATCATATATGGAGTCTTAAAATTTTATTTATGATGTTTTCTGTTTAGTTCAATTATCTTTTATTTTCATTAAATTTTTAAATCTTATTTATTTCGTTTATGTTTTAGGTCCATAGCTGAACTAATTTAACTCAATTTTTTTTTTTATAAATGAATTATAAAAAAAACACTTAATTTAAATCAAACCTGGAATTGACTTGTGAAATAATTCTGCTTTTATTTAAACTTTTATTCCTTTTCATACTGTACTCTTATCTATGTTTTACTAAATTAGAATTTGAGCCAAATTTAGGATTAGCGTTGAAACTTTTATTTTATTTTTTTGTAGGGTTAGCGAAGATCTTGAAGAAGTATGACAAGAGAACAGGAAGGTTACTCCGGCTGCCATTCATCAAAAAAGTTGTGCAACAACCATTTTTCATGACGGAAGCCATATCGAAACTGGTGAAAGAATGTGAAAATACCATAGACTCAGTTTTGCCGATGCCGGGGAAAAAGGTGATGAGAAAAGACATAAGAGTAGGTGTAGAAGGAATATTTAGAAACACAGTTGCAGCTTTACTGAGCATGGAAGAGATTAGAAGAGGCAGCTCTACTTACAGTCATTTCTCTCTACCTCCCCTAAACTTGCCTGATTCTGATCTTATTCATTCATTTCAACTCAAATCTCCTATACCTATTATCTAACTATATATCATCAAAACTATAAATAAGTTGAAATACTCAAATAATTTAGTTATATTATTTATCTCCCACACATTTTATAATTAACCTTGTATTTTTGCCTTTTGTTTTATCTACGTACTAATGGTATTGATGAGTGCTTTGTCTCAAAAATATTGCAAGAATGTATTGTTCTTTAATTACCAAAGACTTTGGCCTGCAATTTTATTAAGTACAATATTTTCTTGAAACAAATCAAGAATTGTTATAGAAGTTATTTAGAATTTTATACATTATTTAATTAAGAAATAGTGAAATTTTAATTTAAGATAAATGGAGTTTGATGATATACTTTGAAACTAACTAAGAGTTCACTTTATAAAAAAAATTATGTTGATTATACTTGAACTAAATGTAAATGTTGAGATGTGTTTTCAAATATTTTGATTCGTTCCAAACAAAGCATTAGTATTGATAAACTTTATATGAAAGATTTAAAGCTTATTTAGTACACACCCCCAAATATTTTTATGTAGAAAATTAAATTTTATACAATCTAAATATATTTGGTGTTTTAATAATCATCTACATTCTTATAATACTTTTTCTCTTGTTCTAAAAAATTATATTCAGTGTTAGTAAATCTTGCGTTAAAAAAAAACATTAATATAATTTTACATAATCACATCAGATGGATTGATTCAAAATAAGGCTTGCTTCATCTTGGTAAATAAGGCCATCATTCCTAAAAAGAAAGAAAACTTTGAAGCCTCACCCTTATAAAGAGTTTGACAAAGATTTGACTAGCATTGAGAGAAAACATAAGTTAGGTTATTAGATTGTATCAAAATAGACAATTTTTGTTCTTCATCTCATAATATAGGTAGATAAATTTCTAGCAAAAACTTTATAAATACTGGTAAAATATTTTCAAAATGGCATTCAATCCCATTTTTCTCCATTAAACATGTCTAGTATTCCAATTGTTAACTTAGTGTTAAAGACATTATATTGAATTTCTTACCATACGCTTTTAAGTTATAAATTATTAGTATAAAATTCAATCGTCATGATAAAGATACTTCGATAATTTGGCACCTACTTTGAGGTTATGATTCCTTTTAAAGCTTTTATACATATAAGATTTCACTTTAGTTTGCGCTCATGGCATTCATTCTTAATAACTTATCCAAGATTCCTTTAAGTATTCCTTGATAAACCAATATTAGCCAAACTACCAATAGTTAATGGTGTTTGGTAAGGATGTAAATGATTGTTTTCCTTTATCAACACGTATACCACCTAACATGATCTTTTTGATATGAGGATACTTAAGGGCAAATATCACTTTTCCTATCTGAAAGGCTTGCCCTCAAAAGTAGAAAAAGAACAAGTAATACAAACCTATAAAGATCATGTAACTTCTTATAACTAAGTCCTTATCTAAAAGAGTTGCCAGCTCTGTAACAGCCCCGAAAATTTAAAATAAAATGTGTATTAAAAATATCAAATGCAGAAGCGAAGTCAAAATTTGGATTAACATCCCTTACGCTAAAACAAAAAACGTGCTCACAAAATATAAAAGATCAAACTAACTAAAGGAGAAACTCGAAAGTAAAAGTTATGAATTTGACTATGGAGTCTTTAGGCGTCCCCCTCGTCGTCCTCCTGCGGAACGAGCTCGGGAACAATGTCTTCCTGATCTGAAATGATTAAATAAGGAATGAGTTACACTAGCCCAGTAAGGACATCACGATATCTCACCGTCACGGAGGTAAAGGTGGGTAGAAAACACAAAAAGACCAATAGAGCATAATTTACAACAAATCCTTTTACCAATAATAAATCCTTTACCATCCACTTACCTCGATGAAATTCATAAAACAATATACGAAAGCAATAACATTATCATCATCATGAAATCATATAAACTGTATAACATAATACTTATCACGCCTTTTGTAATTCAATCATTACACAACATATTTTCATCATTTACTAACATACTAGTATCCATGGGGATCCATAGGGGTCCCGCTACCCGTTAACCCTTAACACTTGAAATCAGATTCCAGGGCCGTCCCCATACCCCGTCCGGTATGGGTGCCAAAACTATAAACCTCATTACCCCGTCCGGTATGAGGGTGAAACGGGTCGTCCCCATACCCCGTCCGGTATGGGCGCCAAAATACATAAGGTCTCCATACCCCGTCCGGTATGAGAGACCACAATTCCGGTAGGATTCCCTACGGACCCGGTCCGTCCACCATCTCTCCGGATATCTAGTCAGGCTGAACACATTATACAATTATCAATTTACATAATCTTTCATTCTCCTTTTTCCTCAGTCAGCATCATCAATTTACATACAAACAAGCAAACAGTAATTTATGCCAAACAAGGCAACATACAGCATCCGTTTCTCAGTCATTCAACCCATAATAAATAAAACAGTAAAATATGCACGCGAAACAATGAAATGAAAACATCAGACCTCATACTGCATTTAAAACTGTAAAATAGAACAAATAACAGTTAACCGACAAACACACTAGACTCGGGCTCCATTAGCGACCTTAATCAATTTCACACATTCGTTGATTCAAGAAATACCATTTTATCATTATTGAACTTTAATACCGTGATAGGAAATAGGGTGAGGGGTCCTTACTTGTTTCGGGGTCTGAACACGGCTTCACAGTGCGCCTACAGGCTGTCCCTAATTTTCCCTGGATTTTTTTCGAGGAACTGAAACGCACTACTGGTACCTGCATGTGTTCCAAAAAATCTCAAATTAGGCTCAGGGCCCCTTTTTGGCCAATATCGCAATTCCGGCACGGCGGCTCTGCCGTGATCCGGCGACGGCGCCGCCGCAAGTGGCGGCGATTCGCCTCAGGTTGGCCGTTTTCAGCCATTTCTGGTCGAATTCGGCCACACTTGCATCGGTCCCTGCGATAAAACAACCCTAGGGCCCTCGGGGGGCCAAAAAAATTACGAAAAACCGAAGCTTACCAGCGGCGGTGCTCTCGGGTGCGGCGGCTCTCCGGTGAGGTTCGTGTTTTGGTGATTCAGCTCCAATCAACCTGTAGAGAAAAGAATGGTGATCACGGTGATATAAAAATTGCATCAAACGGAGGCCGGGAAGGGCCTCATCGGAGGCAAAAATCGAGGAGGAGCGCGGCGGCGCCGCTGGGTTTCGACGGTGTTTTCCGGCCGTTTGGCCAGAATTTTGGCTCCGATTTGGCCACAGGAAAAATCAGTATGGAAAAACGAGTCGGGAGTATGAAATTTACTTCAATTGGCGGTCGGAAATCTCCCCGGTGCGGCGGCGGGTGGCGGCGGCCAGCTTCTCCGGCTTCTGGTTCGTCTTCTCCGGCGAGGGCAGGCGGCTAGGGTTTTTGTGGTGAGGTGTGGGGGTTCTATTTATACCCTTTTGCCTTTTGATCTCAGCCGTCCATTTTGTTTTAATTTGGGCCGTCCGTGCGCACGCTTGATCTGGGCCGTCCAATCGCGCGTACGCGGATAGCCAACGTGGCCCGTCCCCAGTCGACGTGGTCTTGCCACGTGGCAGATCCTGGTTGGCCAGGACTGCTGACTGGGTCTGCTGACATGGCTGCTGACGTGGCGCTCTTTTTTTTAAAAAAAACTTAATTAAAATACTTAATAATAAAATAACAAATTTTCCGGGCGTTACAAGCTCACCAAGGATAAAGCTTCTTTTTAAGAAACTAGAGGTCAAATTTACTAGGGTGTGACATGTGCTTCTTCATAAAGATACCCTAAAAGCAAGTGTTTAGGGAGTAACACCTACTTAGTGAGAACCGAAATTCATAAAGGCTATGGGACTGCCCCTATCAAGGTCACTTACTCTTTCTCATCCCTCTGTAAAAGTTCAACATTAATGCCAACACAAACAAGAAATCTATAACTCGCTCTTTAAACCTGACATCATGTTAACTTGAATGTTAAAGGTATTTTATCTATGCTCACGTATTTTATGGTTTTGTATCAAACTTTCTTTTAGAATTAATATTGGTTCGATTAATATTTGCAACGACTACCAAAAATTTCGAATGAGAATCACTAAATAACACTATATCAATTCTAACACCTGTTAATCAAGTAAAAATTATAACGAAACTAATTTCCAGTTACATTCAAGAGAAAGAATATATTGTATAACTCCTAACAAAAAAAAAAAAAAAACCTAAAAAATAGAGGATTCTTTCTTAATGATACTAGTTATAAGCAAAATATTTTAAGAGCTGATGTGTTATATTTTTATCTTAATTTTAATACCCTTATCACTTAAATTTATAATAAATTTAAATGCATTTTGAGTTAAAAAGATGATCTATGATATAACTTTTTTATACAAGTTGAATTGTTTAAAAAAAAGGTGAAAAAGAAGCTAACGAGAAAAGAAAAAAAAAAAAAAAGAAAAAAGTCAAACAGGCCCAGATCTAGAGCACCCGAGCCCCAACCTATTCAAATCCATTCCTAGCCCTCCAAAACAACGTTGTTTTGAGTTTGGGAACTAGACACCAAAGTGATGTCATTTTGAAGAGTGAAAAAAAAATATTGCAGAACAGGAAGAAGTAGTTAGACGGGAAAGAGGAGGCGTGCGCAGAAACCCTGCCTCCCGTAGCCTACAAAAGTGAGATTAGGTGGAAGGATTAGATCTGTAGAAAGAGATAGACAGAGAAACGAGAGGTAGAGAGAGGAAAAAGAACTCAAGCTAGAAGATTCGAAGCAAAAGCGCGAGTGCAGAGCTGAAACGGAAAGCATAAAGTTTAACGGAAGAGAAACTAGTGGAGCAACCTTGCACAAGTTAAGACGTAGAAGAAGAAGTGGCAACGACGAGCAGACTTGGTGAAAAGGAGAGGAACTGAGAAAAATAATTAAGTAATATATTTAATTATCATATTTTTTAATAAAAATTTTCAAAAAGATATTTATAATGAACCCCGAATCCTAATATTTGTTGAAAAATTTCTTTTGGAATTAGTGTTAGAATTAAACCAAATCAAACTAAATAGTCACTAAATTAAAAGGAATTAATACGGAAGTGAATCTGAATTTATAACAGAAGAAATCTTCGCGTAATACAGTAAATTTTCTTTTTCTTTTTCTACTGATGAGATAATAAGAAAAATAAAATCTACATGTAATTTGAGGACTATAACCACATTTTTATATCGTCAATTTTTGTCATTTTCTATTTTGTCGATTATAAAATAAAAAATTACAAATATGATATCTGCACATATTACAACTTCATACTTAAACCTGATACATTATGATCAATAACTGTTTAATCATAATTGATCATTTTTAAACGGATCCAATAAATTGATAGTCTGTTACATATATCAAAATCAATATTAAGTCTATTTGTTGATTAAAAAAAAAATTTAACAATTAGCACTAGTTTGATTAAGATTTGCAATAACTATCAAAATTTCTAATGAGAATCACTTAATAATACTATATTAATTCTAATACTTGCTAATGAAGTAAAAATTCTTACCAAACTAGTTTCCAGGTACATATAAGAGAAAGAATACATTGTATGACTCCTAAAAAAAAAAAAAAAAAAGACAAAACCTTAAAAATAGAGAATTTTTCTTTAACAATACTAGTTATAAGCAAAATATTTTAACACCTCATATTTTATATTTATATTTTTATTTTAATACCTTTATCACTTAAATTTATAATAAACTTAAACGCATTTTGGAATTTATGATATAAATTTTGGATGCAAGTTGAATTGTTGATGAAAATATAAAAAAGAAACTGAAGAAAAAAGAAGAAAAGAGGAAAAAGTCTAACAGGCCCGGATCTGGAGCACCCAAGCCCAGAACTGTTCAAACTCATTCTCAACCCCCAAAACGATGTCGTTTTGAGTTTGGGAACCAGACGCCAAAATGGTACCATTTTGAATAGGAAAAGGCGGCTCGAAGGGAAAGAGGAGGTTGGAAAAGGAAAGGGAGGAGGCGTGCGTATAAACCCTGTCTCTCACCGCCTACAAAAGGGAGGTTGGGTGGAAGGATTAAGTTTGTAGAGAGAGACATAGAGAGAGAGAGAGAGAGAGAGAGAGAGAGAACAGAACTCGAGCTAGCAGCTGACCGAGAAACCAGAGAGCAAAAGTGAAGTATCGTGTTGAGAGGAAAAGTAGATTCAAAGCAAAAGCGCGAGTGCAGAGTTGAAACATAAAGCATAAAGTTTAGCGGAAGGGAAACTAATGGAGTGACCTCGTAGAAGCTGAAACGTAGAAGGAGAAATGGCAGTAACGGGCAAACTTAGTGAAAAGGAGAGAAACTGAGAAAAATAATTGCTGAAACATAGGAGGAGGAGTGGCAGACTTGGTGAAAGGGAGAGAAACTGAGAAAAATAATTAAGTAATATATTTAATTAATTTTCAATTACTATATTTTTGGATAGAAATTTTTAATAATTTTTTAATGATGAAACCAAAATACCAGTGTTTGAAATTTTTTTTTTAAATTTATTCTTGATTATCACGTGATTCTATTTTTTTTTAAATATGATTGTTACGGCTAAGTTTTCTTCGTTGGAATAATTGACACAGCCTTAATCAAAAGTACATTTATCATTTAATTTTTAGATTTCTTCGGGTTATAATTTAACAATATTAAACTTAATTAGGTTGTGAGAATATATCAACTCACGATTTTATTTGTGATTGATTATTTTAGAATAGTAGGAGATAAATTTTATTAATTAGACATTTATTATTAAGCGTTAATTGCAATTTAAACATGAGTAATATAGTCGATTTATCAAATATTAAATTAAATTAAATTATTAAATACTATAAAAGATTAATAATTGTTAATTGATAGATTTATGGAATATTGAAGGAAAATAAAAAATACATTATAATAGTTTAACTATTACAGATTAGATTAAATCAATTACGAAATTAAAACGTGAATATACCCCAAAATTCAAGTAAAATCAATTACTCTAGTGTATTTACGTCGATAGTTTTCTTTAATTTAATTTTTTTAATAAATTTAATTTTGATTTCTATATAATAGTAGAATTTTTACAATTTTAGTATTTGGTAGTACAATCTCTATAGAACGATAATTTACTCATCATTTTATTACTTGAACTATTTTGTGCACTTGATAATTCGTCAATCAATACCTACATTCAAAATGAATAAGACCAAATAAAAATTATTAATAACTTGATCATATATGCTAAAAACTTAGATAATTGGCATCCATACTACAACTAACGAATATCGTAACTAATAATAAGTATTGAAAAGACAGGACATATGCATATTAATAAAAGTTAAAAAATTCATTTGTTGAAAAAAAAAATTTAAAGTAAATCTTGAATACTACAATAAATTTAAATTAATGTAAAACTTAAAAAGATAGAACGAACTTTGACAAGCACGCACCAATGGCTTCTTAAGATGTTAAGGCAAGTAATAACTTAAAAGTGCATGGTGAGAAAGAACATAAACTTAGCTTCAATGAGGCCAAAACAAGCGACATGTTAACTATTATTTAGTAATTTGCATGCATCAATCACCATTTGCATATATCACTCTCACTTGATCTCAGAAAATCATACTAAATTTTAATCGAACTTACTCTAATTGGTTGAGTTTGGTTAGGTTTTTTTGTTTAGTTTTAATTAGATTGGATCGGGTTCGAGTTTAGTGGAAAAAAATTCAAAAGACAATTGAATTAGTAGTGTATGTATATAACATAATATATTTTAAAATTTTAATTAAAATATAAGATTATATATACTGAAATAATTGAACACTTAACCCATTTTTTCACCTATATACACCCTAATCACTTAATTGCTCTTTGCTCGAGTTTTTTCCTCTTCTTCATGCCACCTCGTTGCGCACATCACCACCTTTTGATCTTCTTCGAGTAACCTCGCTTGTCATTGAGGCTCTCACTTACTTCAAAAAATCAATATGACTGTTTCTTACCTAAATTCTCACTAACAAACTTTGGGAGTGATTGTTTGTTAATGTTTTTGTTATCCGTTTTCTTTTGTTTTGTTTTAATCATAAATGCAATAAATCATACTTCTTTTTCCTTGAATATTACCTTAGAATTTATTTTATTATCAAGTAAAAATTTCATAGCCGGGTTGGGTGGCATTGGTTTATGATGAAATCCATATTGTACAAATAAAATAATATTTTTATGGACTCATCTCGCATATGGTGCAAGCTCAAATTTTGTCATTTCACATATCCAGATCAAGTTCGGGTTTAGCAAAATTCATCATGAACTCGGCCCGGTTTGTTCTATACCCATACATATATATATATATATATATATATATAAATTGCCCTCAACTCCGACGTTTCGATACTCATATAAACACATGAAGATCGCACAAAAATGAGTACTGGCGAGCTGCTTAGTTTCCAGCCTCAAGATCTCCAATTCCCTTGTGAGCTTCTATGAATTTTTTAATCTCAAGTCTGTTTTTATATCCATGATCTTAGCGTTATTGATTCAGTATCCATGTTTTCTTTCTGGGGAAATGGAAAGTTGAATTGCAGGAACGGATCTCTTGTTCTCTACAGTTGTCTAATAAGACCGAAAATTATGTGGCTTTCAAGGTGATAATTATGTTCCGCGATTCGATTTAATATCTCTTTTTGTGTTTTCGTTTGACATCGTAGGTGAGAATTCTCATCTGATTATCGGGTTTTTGGCATGTGAAATATTGGTTTTTAGGTTAAGACGACGAGTCCCAAGAAGTATTGTGTTAGGCCTAACACCGGGATTGTCCTGCCCAGGTCTACATGTGATGTTCTAGGTCTCTTTTGTCTTCTCTCTCTGTTTATCTAATCCTTGTTTCTTTTCTGAAAACACTCGTTTGTTTGGTTGGTCTCCTGCATTACTTTTCTCTTCAGTATTCCTTGTAAATCTTTTAATCCATTTTCAGCATATTTTTGTTTCCACTTTTTTCTCCAAATTATCTGGTTATTAACTGTGGAGTAATTGTTAATCAGTTACAATGCAAGCACAAAAGGAGGCACCTCCTGATATGCTATGCAAGGACAAGTTCTTACTTCAAAGTGTAGTTGCAAGTCCTGGAACAACAACAAAGGATGTAACTGCCCAGATGGTATTTTTGTTAATGATCATATGATTTAAGTTGTGGCTCTATATGAGGTTCTAATTACTGGCAAAGTTTGTGGCTTAAGACAATAGGTTTTATTAAATGTTATAGTTCAGTAAGGACGCGGGGCATCAAGTTGAAGAATCCAAATTGAGGGTCATTTACGTTGCTCCACCTCGACCACCATCTGTATCTCCAGTTCCGGAGGGATCAGAGGAAAGTTCTTCACCTAGGGTTTCACTATCAGACAATGGTAGCTTAAATGCTTCTAAATTTGCACGAGTACGTAGTCATGTTTCAGTTTCTAAATTGAAATATGGGTCTCTTATGAATTGTTTTAATTGCTGCTCATTAATGGATTTGTGTCATGACCACGTGAATCTACCTGTAGGCTTCAAGATCTTATGTCGAACGAGTTGAACCACAAGATAATCCATCTGAGGTATTTCTCTATGCTTGTCTATTCCTTTTGTTTCAAGTATCGAGCGTTGAATTTTTAATGGATACCTGCAATGGCAGCAGTTGTGCACATAATTAATTTTGAAAAAGAAAATTATTTACATTGGTAATTTTCTGTTAGTTCAGCCTTTCAGTAAAATTTCAGAATTGGTAAGCTTTTGATGCTTATGGCTTTGTTCCAACTTAAAGTGTGTAAAGGGATTTTCCCAAGTTTAAATAAAAAAGCACATTGGTAACTTGCCAGTTTCTGTAGCATAATCCTTGAGATTTGCAGTTCACTTTAGGTAGGAATAGGATGTCTTTGCAAGTAATGTATATATATATTTTTTTGAGATAAAAAGTGTAAGATATATATTAACAAGGTACCAAAAAAAGGGAGTACCACCCATATACAAAGATTTACAATTTCGTTAGTGTATTAATAATATTTCCAAAATTCTCATAACAAATAATGTCATGACCTAACAAACTAGCCCCAAAATATAGTATCCACTTATTTTTTAGTTTAAACAATTCTAATTCTTTACCCTCAAAATCTCTAGCATATCTCTCTTTCCAAAGGATCCAAAAAATTATCAATGGAATCAGTTTAGCAACTTTTCTTTTGACACTTTAACCTTCCCAAGCCCAGATTTCCCCACAAGTCCCAGACATAACCCAATCAATACCTAATAAGTCACAGATCATATTCCATATTCCATAAGCCATAGGACACCATAGGAGTAAGTTATTGCAAGATTCTTCCACACTCAGACAGAGGTAGCAACAGTTTACTATAATCTGGCCTCTTGCTCTTAGTTTATCAATAGTTAGGATACCTTCTCTACAAGCCTCCCAAGAAAAAGAAGCTATTCTTGAGGGCACCTTCACTTTCCAAATCTGTTTAGTCTGGAAATTTTGTAAACCACCATCGAACCCACCAATTAGCTGTCTATGGTAGGACTCTACGGAAAACACACCCCTCTTCTCCAGTTTCCAAGTCACCTTATCCGTAATGGGCTTTATTTCCTGTGCTGCCAAAATCTCTAACAGCTCTTCATACTCGTTGACTTCCCAATCATTAGGGTTTTTAGAAACATTCACCGTCCATTTAATACTATCATTACCGATTTGGTAGGCCTCTTGGACCAACATCTGTTTTGATTGAGCAATTTCATATATCCTTGGGAATCTGATCATAAGGCATCCTGTATCAAGCCAATCATCAAGCCAAAATCTGATGTTGCTGCCATTACTAAGTCTCCACTTGATACACTGCTGGAACCTAGGCCACTGGAATAATATTTTTTTCCAACTGCAAGTAATGTATGATAACCTAAATGAATCAATAACATATGAGAACCTTGACTTTCATTTCAATACATATATATACACATATATAAGAACTTTGACTTTGCTGTGAAGGACTACATATGTGTGGCGTGGTGCTGCTTAAAATTTAGGGCTTACAGCTTCCTAAATCAGTGAAGATCATCAAACTAAAGCCATTAAACAGTATTCAAATGTTTGTATGTGATTTTTTCCTCTAATTGGCAACTTTAGATGTCTCATGCTTCTGCCAAGAAAATGAAGGCATAAAGTTATTTATTTGGGCATATTCTCTTTAAAGCAATCAATTTTGGTATCTGTCAGCTGTCTTTTTCTTTTGAAATAAAGTATCTGTCGGCTATCTTAAATCATAAAGATTGTTGTTCCATTTAGTTTGTTCGAGAAAAGAGATTGTTTTGTGGGATTTTTTTTGCCTTACATACAAATTAATTAGAATTCATGTCTAGCTATCTTGGCTTTCAGCCTCAAATGGATGTCTGCAATTGTATTTGTGCAACTTCATTCATTTTTTCCCTGCCTTTTTTGGTCCACTGTATGATAAACTTTTTTAATCGTCAGCGTAATAGTCTTTCTGGAAATGGTGTTCAATAAGCTTTATTATTTTTTGTAACTAAGCGTAGGCAGTCATCCTAGTATGATCTCTAATATTATTATTCATTGTCAGCCACCAAAAAGGAACTGATATCAGGATCCCTCTCTTATTTTCTAAAAAAACTATTGATAGTATTTGATGCCCTGTTGCTTAGGTATGTGGAACTTGGTTTCTTGCTTTGTAATTTCAGGCAAGGGCTCTCATTTCAAAGCTGACAGAGGAAAAGAACTCTGCCATTCAACAAAATAGTAAGCTTCAACAAGAACTGGTAAGGGACTTTGATATTGGCATGTTGTCCATCTCGTAAAATTTCTTTTCTGAGTCCTCTGAAAGAACTCTGTTCACAATTCATGAAACGCTAGGTTTCAAGGTACATGTTTAATAAGGGAAGGATTCAGATTACGACTTTATCATTTTTTCTTTTAACTCAGAAACGACTGTTGGTGTCTGCTAGAATTTGAGGAAGCATTTTCTTTCCCTGTCTTCCCAGAACTAGATATCCAAATCTTTCATTTTGCCTTGATCTTGAACCTTAACTATGTCAATGGAGAAGTTAGTACGACAATATGGACTAATTATGACTGTCCCTTTGCCTTAACCTCGGATGTACTAAGCTTCATCCCACCCAAAAAACATTTATGCATCATCAGTTTGAATTATGAGAGTCGGTTGCATAGCAGTCATGCAAACATGAAAGTAGAGTGTATCTTTTTGGATCAACTTCAAGAATACTCTGCAAGTATTATTACGTGTTAATTCTGGAATAACTGATTTTTGCATTATTGCCCGGATAAAACTGATTCAAATGCGATTCTGTAAATTTTGTTGTATTTCAGTTAGATCAGTGTCTGTTGGAGTACTGCAGCATGATTTGGATCATGAACTCACTAGTGTTACAATGTGCAGGAGGTTTGGAGTGGTGAAGCCAGCAGAAATCGAGGTGGCATTTCATTCGTGTATGTTGTTCTTGTTGGCTTGATCGGTATCATTTTGTTATATCTTGTGAGGAGGATGTGACCAGGGGAGTCACCCTTGTATCCTTTTTGCCATTCCTTAGATGGAAACACGACGTACAGAGAGTTCAAAGCCAAATGCTTGACTGATATCTATGGCTTTTTCTTCTATATAGTATTTACTGGTATCTTAGCATGTCAAGCTTAACTCTCGCGAGGAAACATTTTTTCTTTGTATTGCGCAATTTACAGTCTGATGGAGGTAAGCAACTGAGAATCTCAGGTTTATGGATTCTATAATTTCAGGGTATATATGAGATTAATGACGTTGCCAATTTAAACCACTGGTTAGTTTTTGTTTCTCTTCATTCTTCTGTTATAGATTAAGCGTTGTTAACACAAACCAAATTGAAAAACCCAAAATATTAAATTTGCCTTTCTAAAAATTTTGGAAGCAAACCAAATTGAAACACTGAATGACCTATAACAATTATGGTAGTCAATATGAAGAATAAAGTAGTAAACATATAACAAAAATTAAATATTCTAAATAATTTCCGATAATGTAACTAATTATCTGTAATATACACTTATTTTCATAACAATTATAGTAATCAATATGAAGAATAAAATAGTAAACATGTAACAAAAATTAAATATTGTAAATAATTTCCGATAATGTATCAACTTAGAAATAATATACACTTATTTTCATAATTTATTAGATTAACATTTATATTCAAGATGTCTGAGATTAACTTCTTCAAAATTTTCTTTTCAATAATTGTATGTTTATGTATATATTAAATATATGTAATTGAAAAAAGCTGTAGTTATAGTGAAGTGGGGAATTGGAACTCTAAGAATTTGGAATCGGTTTTCTTAATAGTCATACTGATGAACAAATTTGTGTTTGCCCTTCAAACTCATACTCTAGAGATTAGGAGATTTAGGGCCAATCTGTTGATGGGATTTCTCAGTTAAAATTGTCTGTGCTCTACTTTGTTAAAACTATGGAATGAGTGATGATAAACCCAGTCCATTTTAGAATAAATTTTGGGCGCTGTATTAGTTGAACAAACTCAAAAACCTTGGGGGATTCATGCCACATAACAAGAGTAACTACTTACTAGTTGAGGTTAAATAGAATTATGATTGATTTAATCCATATTCTAACTGGAAGTATCATAATAAGGATGCTACTTTTTTTTCTTTCTCCGAGATTGTAATGCAGTTAAATAATTTTGACTATATCTGATACTGAGTAACTACAAAGGTATTTTCTTCTCTATGTTATTTGTGAATTGGACACACTGGAACAATTGGAAGAAAATGCTTGACTTAGCTTGTATTAGTTATGAACTTCAATTCTTGGTGCTGTTTGGATTATTTGGATTGTTAAGGATATATCAGTCTTCAAAAACTACTAGATTTGGTCAGAAAGAGAAAAGTACTTTCCCCGAATTCGTTAGCTATTAGTATGATCAGTGCATTTGGAAAGAAGAAAATATGATAAACCACAAGAATCCGTTTGGATTACTTGGTTTCTTCCTCTTGATTCTTGGATAAATATCAGCACTAATGCTAGTACTCCTGATATGTTTGCATTTGTAAGGGGTGTTTGTGAGGATGAACATGGTTCTTGGATTTTGGGTTTTACTTCTAATATTAAAGTTAGAGAGATTCTACAAGCTAAGTTAGGGGTTATTTGATAGAATTTGAACATGCTGCCAGAATGAACACAGATATATGATGGTGCAATCTTTTAATTCACTTCTTGTTAGTCATTTGATGAAGTAACAGATTACTTCCACTCACATGCTTCATTGATGATTGAGATCCAAGATCCAATCAATAATGGATAACTTTGAGGATACTGCTCCTAGACACATTCAGAAGCAAGGCAACCAATGTGCAGATTTCTTAAAACTATTAGGTAGTGTTCATCCTGGTGGTTACTTTCTATGATTGGTTCTACATAAAGAAATCTACTAATAGTTCATGCTTTAGAGATCAAGTTCTCTACCAGTTAATTTGATTTGTTTTGTGAGTAAATTATAGGAATCCCTCTTGGAATTTAGTACAGTATATAAAAGTTGGCTACACTTTTTAAAATTAAACATAAAACTTGATGTGTTATACAAACTATTATACACTTTTTACGTTTGAAATTATTATAAAATAACTTATAAATAATGTTTTTAAGATTATTGTAATTTGTTTAATGTATTTTATTTATGTGGAAAGATGGACAACTTATTTTTAAATAACTTAAATATTTTCATATAATTTTAGTATTAAAATTATATATATATTTTTAATATTTAAATAGATTATGGTGGATATTATTATAGTATTAAAAGCAGACAAAATTGGATTAAACCTCATTCATTGATAATGCTGCTTATGAGATGAAAAATACATAATGTAATGTTATAATCAAAGTAGTTGTAATATCCATTTGTATTGTTGATAAACAGGAGATGTTGTCGTTTTTATTAGAACCCATAAAATTTAAACTCCTTTGTTCAATGAAAATAAAAGATGTAACAAATCTACTCCCTGAATTAGAACAAGTAACACCATCGAATGTTATGGATGACAACTCTTTCGTTTTTTTATGTTTCAAAAAAACTATTGTGTATTTAGAGATATTTTATATTCTATTTTTTTTAAAAAATCTTATTCCTAAATATTATAATATGTCAACTCCTATTTTTACTGGGAAAACATTATTTATATGCAAAATATTTTTTAATTGTACAATAATTTAGTCTTTTTACTTGAGCATGATGAATTTTCTCTCTCTTAATTTATGACACTATCATTTTCTTTTAAAAAAAAAATAGAATTTAAACGTGTGTTATAAATTTTTAAGATATATATATATTTTTTCAATTTATATATTATATCGAAACGTAAAAAAAAAATAGTATCCTTAACAATATTCGCACCACTTTTTTTTATTAAAGAAAATAGTAGTACTACTTGTTTCTTCAATTTAATTCATATCATATTTATTAGTATTTGTTATTTAAGTTATAATGTTTGTATTTACTTAAATTAATCTTTTATCTAACTAAATATAAAAAAGTTTATGTAACTTGAATTATAAATACAATTTAAATACTAACTTTTATATTTTATCTTATATTATTTTTTATTCAAGGTAATAATATGATTTTTGTTTTCATATTAATAGTTAATGAACAAATATATTAACAGACTCAAATCCAGGTATCTCATTATATTGACTTCCAGAATTTTCTCTGTCAAACCTATTTTGTATTAAAATTCGAAAAAATGAAAAGACAATTCTGCCCTTTGAATCCAAATGAAGTTACCGGAAAACCTGCTACCGGTTGGAAACCTCCAACCAAACAAACTCGACCATCACTGTCTCCCGTTCTTTTACATTTTCTCACTCCCACTCTCTGTCCCTCTCTTCTGCCGTCGGCCGTAACCAGAATCGCAGTCTAATTCGGGATCTCGGAACTCACCGGATCTGCCAATATACATATATTTATATCTCAAGATCGCATAAAGATGAGTACTGGCGAGCTGCTTAATATCCACCCTCAAGACCTCGAATTCCCTTGTAAGCTTCTATGAATCCTTCTTTTTTATTAAAAAAAAAAAAAAAAATCTCAATATGCTTTTAGATCCGTGATCTTCGTGTTATTGATTTTGTGTATCCGTGTTTTCTTTTGGGGAAATGGAAAGTTGAATTGAAGAAACAGATCTCTTGTTCTCTACAGTTGTCTAATAAGACCGACAATTATGTGGCTTTCAAGGTGATAATGCTGTTCCATAATTTAATTTAGTTACTCTTTTCTGTGTTTTCTTTTGACGTTGTAGTGGATAATTCTGATCTGATTTTCTGTTTTGGCATGTGAAATTGGTTTCTAGGTTAAGACGACGAATCCAAAGAAGTATTGTGTTAGGCCTAACACTGGGGTTGTCCTGCCCAGGTCTACATGTGATGTTATAGGTCTCTTTTGCCTTCTCTCTATCTATCTTATCAATTTTGTGCTTAATCATTGTTTCTTTTTTGAAAAAGCTTTTGTTCGGTTGGTCTCCTGCATTACTTTTCTCTTCATTATTCATCTTTCATATTTGTTGAGTTCATTTTCAGCATTTTTTTCTTTACTTTTATCTCCAAATTTTCTAGTTATTAACCGTGGGTTAATCACTAATCAGTTACAATGCAAGCCCAGAAGGAGGCACCTCCTGATATGCAATGCAAGGACAAGTTCTTACTTCAAAGTGTAGTGGCAAGTCCTGGAACGACAACAAAGGATATAACTGCCGAGATGGTATTTCATTGATGGTCCTATGATGTGTTGTGGCTCTTTGTAAGGTTCTAATTACTAGCACTTAGACAATTGGGTTTTTTTATTGGATCTTTATAGTTCAATAAGGAGGCCGGACATCAAGTTGAAGAGTCCAAATTGAGGGTTGTTTATGTAGCTCCACCTCAACCACCATCTCCAGTTCGGGAAGGATCAGAGGAAGGTTCTTCCCCTCGGGTTTCAGTATCAGACAATGGTAGCTTGAATGCTTCTGAATTTGCACCGGTACATATTCATGTTTCAGTATCTAAATCAAAATATTTGTCTCTTATCAATTGTTTTAATTGCTGTTCATGTTAATAGATTTGTGTCATGACCACGTGATTCTGCCTGTAGGCTTCAAGATCTTATGTCGAGCGAGTTGAGCCTCAAGATAATTCATCTGAGGTATTTTTATGTACTTTTCTATTTCACTTTGTTTAAGCATCTAGCTTTGAATTTTTAATAGAGACCTGCAAGTGACAGCAGTTGTGCGTATAAATAGTTTTGAGAAAAAATTGTGCACACTGATAAATTTCTGTTTTTTTTCATGCCTTTTGTAAAATCTTCAGAATTGGTAAACCTTGATGCATACTGCTTAGTTTGAAGGTTGAATGCTTAACGAGAATTTTCCAAGTTTACACAGAAAAGCATATAATGCCTTGCGAGTTATTGAATTATAACAAGAAGCATGCATGTTCTAGTCGTGTAAATATTTTTTTGAAAATAAAAGTGTAAGACGAATATTGATGTGCTGCCGCCAAGGAGACGCCATTCATTTACAAAAAATTTACATGTCAATAAATATATCTACAATGGTACCAAAATTTTCCAAACTATCAAGGTTATGTCCCAACAAAATGAAACCAAAATAATGAAATCACCTATCCTTGATATTGACAAAATTATCATTTTTTCCCTCAAAAACTCTATTGTTTCTTTCCTTCCAAATGATGCAGAAAATGATAGCAGTATTAGCCTATAAAACGCATTCTTCTTACACAGCCCCTCCCAAGCCATTAAGTCACTTTTTACTGAAACCGCAATAGATCAGCAGATTTCCAACAACCCATTGACCAGTGTCCAGAGATTACATGTAACAGGGCATCAAAGCAGAATGTGGCAGCAGGTTTCTGCATTGCTTTTCCTGTATACCAGTCGCGTAAATGTTGTATGATTTCCAGGTCACTTTAGGTAGGAATAGGATGTCTTTGCTAGTAATTTATGATAACGTAAACGAACCAATAATATATAAGAATTTTGACATCACTGTAGAGGATAATTCATAAGTGTGTCATAATGTTGCTTAAAACCAAGGGTTTACAGCTTCCTACGTCTGTAATTTCATGCTTGTAAATATTTGTACTTTCAGGCAAGGGCTCTCATTTCAAAGTTGACCGAAGAAAAGAACTCTGCCATTCAACAGAATAACAAGCTTCAACAGGAACTGGTAAGGGACTTTGATATTGGTCCATGATGTCCATCGCCTAAGATTTCTTTTCTGAAATCCTCTGACAACAACTCTGTCACAATTCGTGAAACACTAGGGTTCCTATTACAAAGAGATTTTTGAAGTTTCTAATTGCATTTGTATTTTATAAGGGAAAGATTCAGATGACGACTTTATCATTTTTTTCTTTTCATTTGGAAATGACTGTTGATCTCTGCTAGGATTCGAGGAAGCTTTTCTTTTCTTGTCTTCCCAGAAGTAGATATCCAAATCTTTCATTTTGCCTTGACATTTGTTTTTCACTTAGAATTAGGCTCCACAGTGTTTGAATCTAAACTCTCTCCATGGAGAAGTTAGTGACAACGTATACAGTAAATGCACCATATAGAGTAACTGGGCTGCTCCACTTTATGTTGACCTCGAATGTACTAAGCTAATCCCACCCACTAAAAACAGTTATGCATCATCAGTTTGAATTACAAGAATTGGTTGCATAGCAGTTCGTGCAAACACGGGATTCGAGTGGATCAACTTTGAGAATTCTGTAAACAAGTACTTGTTATGTGTTAATTTTGGATAACTAATTGCTGCATTATTTGCCCAAATAGAACTTGTTCAGATGTTACCTCATAAAATGCAACGGATTTCAGTCAATTAGATTAGTATATGTTGGTAGTGTTGCAGCATCATTTGGATCATGAATTTACTAACTAGTTTTACAATGTGCAGGAGCTTCTGAGGCATGAAGTCAGCAGAAATCGAGGTGGTATTTCACTCATGTATGTTTTTCTTGTTGGCTTGATTGGTATCATTTTGGGATACCTCGTGAAGAGGACATGATCAAGGGGGTAAACACTGTATCCTTTATGCCATTCCGTAGATGAGAAAAATTAAAATGTAGAAAGTTGAAAGCCAAATGCTTGACTGATAAATCCAGGACTTTTTCTCCATGTATTATTTACTGGTAACTAAGGCGTCAAGCTTAACTCTTGAGAGGAAACTTTTGTTCTTTTTATTACCCAATTTATGGTGTGAGCGGGGTAACCAACTCAGAGTCTCAGATTTGTGGCTTTTATAATAGTGTATTTATGATGATTAAGGGCTTTACCAATTTAATTTACTGGTAAATTTTTCTTCTCTTTCCATCTTCTATTGTAGATGAAGCAACATAAACATACGATTCTTTATAAACTCATTTTACTCTTGAGAAGCTATTTAGTTAATTGAAGAACTCGACACTTCTAAGGTTTTAGAAAATGGAGCAACTTGAATCAGTTCCAGAAGTGAAGGATCAAAATATTATATTTGTTTTTTTTTTTTTTAAAGTTTTGGACATAAACCCAATTAAATAACTAAATTACCTATGGTAATTATAACCATCAGTATAAAAAATAAACAAGTATATAAAAATAATTAAATATCGTAAATAATATCCAATAATATTTTGATTTTGTGTATTATATACATTTTAATTGTAACATATTTTAGATTTAATTCTTTAAAATTTGTCCTCTCAATGATTGTTTATGTATTAAACAATTATAATTTAGAAACTCTGAACACAGCAATCTTTTTACGGCTTAAACAAGTCAGAATTTACTGGTTATTTTTTAAATCCACCAATTAAGTGGCCATGTGGCTGGATCCTGTCATCCTAGACAAGGCCAAGACCATACTTGATCATGAATTTTGATGCATTAATTTAACGTCTAAATTCAGGACATCAAAGTGCTTTCGCACAACCAAGAATCATTGGACTTCATCTGGCGAAAAAAGTTAGACAATCATTGAAACATAGATCAAGCATTTCAGATTTCTCCGCATCTCAACCTTCTGAAAAACCATTTTACCAAATTTGATTTTTGAATAAATCCATTGATCTTCACTTCCATTATAAGCCTGCAAGAAATATGTTTCAGTTGCAGCAACTCACTGGTATAAGCTCTTGTGAATTTCCATCACCAGAAAACTACACGAAAAGCTAAATTTGGACATCAAGAAGTGTCAGATCCTCTTAACATGTTACATCGACTTATAATCTTCCGAAAGTCGTCAAGATTTAACTGCAGTAGAACCATGGGAAAAGTCAAGTTAATACTCATCCTAATATTTGAAAGAAGTAAATTTTGAATGTCCATAGGAAAAAATTAATATAACAACAATCATCAGTCTTCTATGTCAAATCTGTGAAGAAACTAGCAGGAGCAAAGACTAGCATAGTAAACACAACCTGAAAATAGACTGCAGAGAAGTTTTTCTTGATTACTGTAAATTGCAATAGCACTTTTATGTTGAGATAGGTCAGAATCAATAAGAATTAGTGCAGGCCACATAACATGAGATCTAGGACAAATTTGGATTATTTTGGCTACTAGGGAATTTGAGAATAAAATTGAAGTAACACACTTAAGAATTCGCTTAACAGTTTGATTGCACCATACAGCAAGAAAAAAGGACAAAATTCTCAGAATTTTTTTTGGATATTTGCACTTTCTTGAAAAGTGAGTAACAAAATATTCATGATGATTCCTTGGTAACCTTTCCAAAGTAAGGTTAAACTAAGAAACAGTAGTATTAATAAAGATCGAAAAGCTAAATACTTAAAAAGAATAAAATCCCCAAGTTGTTAACAATCATAACAGACTCATCAACAGGATAATATTTCTATATCTGAAACAAAAAATAATTTCTAATGTAAATATAAACCTAATCCATTCTACATTATGCTAGAAAAAACTAGTCCATGAGTTTTGACGTGGAAAAAGTAATGCAAAAAAAACCATTCTTCAAGCTTGATAATTGTTAGAAATGGTTGAATATGTATTTTATTGAATATCACAACCCAATATGTATAGATTTTCTAGAACAGAAGAAAATAAACCATTAATTACATTAGTTACAAAGGGTGTACTTTACCCTAATGCCATTTAACTTAAACACATGATATATTCTCTTTAACACTCCTCGTTAGGTAAGAAATAAACATTATCTATCCTCAATTTGCCAATGATAATCTGAAATGTTGTATTATTCAAGTCTTTGGTCAACACATGCAAGTTGTGAACTAGTCGATGTGTATGTGGTATATATTAAATCATTGTTTAGCTTTTTTTTAATGAATTGTTGTCAACCTCAATATGTTTGATTATATCATATTGTACTAAGTTATGAGCAATGCTTACAACCAATTTATTACCATGATATAAACACACAGAGGCTATCCCACTTAATTTTTAGATCTTCTAGTATCCTCTTTAAGCATAATAATTCATATACTTCTTGTGCCATTATTCGAAATCTTGATTCTGCACTCAATCTCGCAACTCTATTTTATTTATTACTCCTCAAAGTAACTAGATTACTCCCAAGAAAGATACAACAATCCGTCGCAAATTTTTTGTCCGCCATTGATCTTTTGTAGTTTGCATCGTATAGGTTTTTAAGAGCAACTTATCATTCTTTTTAAACATAATCTCTTTTCCAAGTGACGCCTTTAAGTAATGCAACACTCTTTAGGCTGTTTGTAAGTCTATTTCTTTAGAGCACACGAATTGACTTATTAACTTATTGCATAAACAATGTGTTTGATCTTATGTGTGATAGGTATATTAGTCTCCCAACAAATCTTTATTGTAGGAAATAAAACAGATTTAAAATGAATATGAATAAAACCAACATTTTCATATAACACCAAATGGATTTAGAACTGAAACGGAAGTGACGCGATAACCGCTGACAACACACCTAAACTAGAGGAGTGCAAGAAACAAGCAAGTATAGATTAACTTCCGGGAAATGAGAGAAAACATTTGCGAGGTAACGATACTTCAAGTTACTCTGTTCTCGACCAAGTATCAAACAACGAGACTGAATCCATTAGACACAATTCCCAGCCAAGGAAGAAATGACACTAGAAGGTGCCAGAAACTCGAAGGGTAACATGCTTTATTGCTAAGGAACGACTCGGTCCGAAAATCCCGACCCAAGACGAAAGCCCAAATGTAATATGGGTTTGGGTACTCATGGGGTACACATGCATTGCAATGCACGCACAGGATACTTGGCCCGCATATCCACCGGTATTCTCCGGTCCTGTGATAAGGCAGCCAAGGCGACCTTATACTCCGCAGGAAAACCGGAGATAGGCAGCCTTCTCAAAGTAGAGATCTGGAGGCCCACACATAGGCAAGGAGGCCCACATGTGTGCCAGACATGCGGCCCGGCTCACACGATCTCTGAACGTGCATGGACTGCGGGCACAAGCGCCCGGAAGCGCCCACGGACGTGGCCCTCTCGGCCTGCGCAGAACCAATCACGCACGTGCAGGCCCAAGGGCCGAACACGTGCATCCCGTGCGGACTGGGCCGCAGACAGCCCAGCAAAATGGCCCGAGCTGCTAGCCCGCGACTCCCGCGGGCTTTCTCCCTCGCAACCCGCGCGGACCGGCCGGCCCAGCCCATCCGGGTAGCCCAACCGGCCAGCCCCTCTTTTCTTTTATTTTAAAATATTATTTAATATTTATTTTATTTTAAAACCCTTTTAAAAAGGCTTGAGACCCAATTTTTAAATACCGTGTTAAAATTAATTTACATGTTTTTTTTAATGAATTTCACATTGAATAAATATCGATTTAAATTAAATATTATTTTATTTATAACTCCATTCCTTAGAATTATTTAACTAATTTATTTGGGATATAATAATTATTTTATTTTGTATTTATCCTATATTAAGATAGAATTTTATTTAATATATTATTTTATTAATTATTTCAAGATTTTTGTACTCATCTAGATTGTTTAGAAAAGACTATAAATAGACGTTTGCCCCTAAAATGTAAAACACACATTTGAGAATAAACTTGAGAGAATTTTTGAGAGCTTCGGCTTTTATTTCTTTTACCATTTTGCTAAAATTAGCTTCTTCAAGTTATTCGGGAAGCATGAGTCTTTAGAAATCTTGTTGAGTTAAGGAGCAAGGATCAACTTATCGGTAAGTTCGTGACGTTTTTCCTTTTCCTATTTTATTTCCCTACTCTTTGTTTTTGCTTTCCTTTTAGAATTGTAGATTCAATTAAAGGGATGAGTTTTATTTTAGGTAGTTATTGTTTCGGTATTGCATACATTGAGTAGGTTTCAGGAGTAGATTCAATCTTCCCCCATACTCTCCTATGTCCTTTGGTATCAGAGTTTTGGCTCTTATAAAATCCAAATCTATCTTTACTTGCTTTAGCATTTTGTTCTTAAATTAACACTCAAATTTATTTGATTATTAGTTCATATTGCATCATTCTTGAATTCATATATATTCGTTCAATTTAAATAGTTCGTGTTATTATTTTAAAACAAAATTTATATATTAAAAATACCAAAAAAATACCCCAGTTGTACCCCATAGGGTAATTGACACATTATTTGTACTTTATATCACAAAACCAGAATAGTCACCTAATTTGTGACCGGAAATCCTTTGAGAAATTGAAGGCAAAGTACGTTGTATAACTGGTGTGAGCGAAAACTTTTGTTTTCATTCCGCACACTATCCACATTTAATTTTCGAATTGCATTTCTGTAATCTGCATCAACGTTGCATAAAGAAACTTGACCGATTGTAAAGTGTAGCCGACAAATTTGGGGTAGTATAGGAAGATACACCTATCGATTATATTAATCGGGATTGATCAGATCACTACGCATCAGTCCGAATTGTCATTCTTTGTAATATACGTTTCATTCTTTATTTTATATTTGTTCTATTACATAGCTAAGCGGCTAATTGTTACTAGTTGCTTACCACACAAGAAGCACACTAGTCTTTTTGTGTGCTTATTTTTGAGCTTCCGTAGAAATCAGAATCTTTTAGGGTTCTTTGTTGTGTCGTAAAGACTAACGTGCAGACCCGATTCAAATGATTCCGATTCCAACGCTCAACTCGACAGATGAAACTATCAATCGAAGGATTGCGAGGTAAACACGAGTGAAGGTGAGAGAGACATATTGTTTTCACTAACTCTTGTCTTTGTAGGAACTCCGTAATGTTTCACCAAAGCGCCAACAGCCGACCAGCTTACCAGCCACCTTAGAGGAAAGAGTCATGGTTAATGCACCCAGTTAAGTGTCAAGTTAGGAAACATGGCTGCCCACATGGATCGCTAGGAGCGAGGCGAGCACTGCAGTCGCACCCGACGCCAAATAGTGAGACAAGATAGGATCGTGTGGCAATGATGTTGGTGACAGACAAAGAGGCTGTCATGAAGAGGCGGACAGAGACCTTCATGACTTCAAGTTCCAAATACCAGCCTTTCAAGGGAAGAATGACCCCGAAGCCTACCTTGAGTGGGAACAGAAGGTCGATCGCATTTTTAGCTACCGCAACTATAGTGAAGAGAAAAAGCTCAAGTTGGTCACTCTTGAGCTTACCGGCTATGTCTCAGTATGGTGGGATCAGTTAGCTCTTATCCAAGAACGAGATGGAGACTTGCCTATCACCACATGACGAGAATTGAGATCCATCACGAGGAAACGGTTTGTGCCAGCTCATTTCGACAGGGACATGAATCTGAGATTGCAACGCTTGACTCAGGGTTCTAAGTTAGTGGAAGAGTATTATAAGGAAATGAAAACAACTATGATTAGGGTCCGAGTTGACGAACGTCCAGAAGTCACCATGGCTCGGTTCTTGGAGGGTCTAAACAAGGATATCGCCAACATCCTTGAACTCCAAAACTATGTCAACTTGGACGAGATGGTGCACAAGGCCACCAAGATTGACAGACAATTGAAGAGTAAAGGAACTAATCGAAGGTATGTTAGTAATGCTCCCAGGGAAACCAAAGATGGACCCGAATGGATGAAAGTAAGAAAGTGGACGACAGTAAGGGAAAACCACCTGCTGGCAATCCCACAGTTAATCCTAAGGCACTAGCCATCCGCCAGAGCACTGTAAAATGTTTCAAGTGCTTAGGAGTGGGGCATATTACATCCCAATGTCCTAATCAGCATGCCATGATTCTCCGAGATGATGGAGATATCGTCAGTGACCACGAAAGCAGTGATGAGCAGGAAGATCTACCATTGGTGGACGCAGAGAGTATAACTCGCCTAGTATAGAGAGATGTATTTGTGGCTCAACAAGCACTAAACATACAGGTTAAGCACAAAGACAACAGTCAACAAGAGACTATTTTTCATTTTAAGTGCCTGGTCAATGAAAAAGTCTGTAGTGTGATAGTTGAGGGAGGCAGCTGTGCTAATGTTGCCAATACCTTGCTGGTGGATCGGGCAGGGTTAACTTGTAAATCGCACCCTACTCCCTATAAATTACACTGGTTGGAGGATATCGACATCACCTAGCAGGTATGTGTCCAATTTTCTATTGGTGACTACACGGATGAGATATTGTGCGATGTAGTTCCCATACATGCAGGACACCTGTTGCTAAAGAGGCCCTGACAATATACTCGCGATGTCAACCATGCCAGTGAGAAGAATTAGTACTCCATCCGAATGGATAACCGCACCCATGTTTTAACACCTTTGCCAAGAAGGGACGCTTATGAGGATAAGCTGAAAATTAAAAAGTCATACAAGGAGTTCGCTAAGAGACAGGCGAAGGACCAAAATCTAGATCTGGGCAAAAGTTGCTTCTTCATCCAAGAACAGCACGAGCACCTCGCCGGATGTCTGGTAAAACCTCTGTCCTCATTGACCTTAAATAAAAAATTTATAATCTCTGCAGATTCGAGAACGAATCCTTTCGAAGAAGGGGTAGATGACGCGATAACCTCTGACAACACACCTAAACCAGAGGAGTGCAAGAAGCGAACAAGTGTAGATGAACTTCCAGGAAATGAGAGAAAGCAATTGCGAGGTAACGATACTCTAAGTTACTCTGTTCCTGACCAAGTATCAAATAGCAAGGCCGAATCCATCAGACACAGTTCTCTGACTAGGAAGAAACAACACCAGAAGGTGCCAAAAACTCAGAGGGTAACAAGATTTACTGCGAAGGAACGACTCGGCCCAAAAATTCCGACCCAAGACGAAAGCCCAAATGTAATTTGGGTTTGGGTACCCCTGGGGTACGCATGCATTGCAATGCACG
The DNA here is from genome assembly GCF_054855325.1 of Carica papaya. Taxonomy (NCBI): domain Eukaryota; kingdom Viridiplantae; phylum Streptophyta; class Magnoliopsida; order Brassicales; family Caricaceae; genus Carica; species Carica papaya. The sequence goes on from NC_142313.1 coordinate 34,003,501, forward strand.
TACAGGATACTTGGTCCACACATTCACCGGTGTTCTCTGGTCCCGTGGTAAGGTAGTCAAGACGACCTTATACTCCACAGGAAAACCAAAGACAGCCTTCTCGAAGCAGAGATCTGGAGGCTCACACGTAAGCAAGGTGGCCCACATGTGTGCCGCACATGCGGCCCGGTCAGCACGGTCCCCGAACATGCACAGACCGTGCACACGAGCGCCTGGAAGCGCCCACACATGCGGCCCTCTCAGCCTGCGCAGAACTAACTGCGCGTGCACAGACCCAAGGGCCGAACATGCACATCTTGTGCAGACGGGCCTGCGGACGGCCCAACAAAACGACCCGAGCCGCTAGCTTGCAACTCTCACGGGCTTTCTCCTGTGCAACTCACGTGGACCGGCTGGCCTTGCTCATCCGGGTAGCCCAACCAGCCCGTCCCTCTTTTTCTTTATTTTAAAATATTATTTAATATTTATTTTATTTTAAAAATGCTTAGAACCCACTTTTTAAATACCCATGTGTTAAAATTAATATACACGTCTTTTTTAATGAACTTCACATGGAATAAATATGAAGTTAAATTAAATATTATTTTAATTATAACTCTATCCCTTATGATTATTTAACTAATTTATTTAGGATAGGATAATTATTTATTTTGTATTTATTTTAGACTAAGATAGAATTTTATGTAGGATATTATTTTATTAATTATCTCAAAATTTTTGTACTAATCTAGATTGTCGAGGAAAAGGTATAAATAGACCTCTGCTCCTAAGATGTAAAACATACATTTGAGAATAAATTTGAGAGAATTCTTGAGAGATTTGACTTTTCTTTCTTTTAGTATTTTGCTAAAATTAGCTTATTTAAGTTATTCAGGAAGCAGAACTCTTATTGAACCAAGAAACAGGATGAATTTATCGGTAAGTTCGTGACATTTTTTCTTTTCTTATTTTATTTTCCTAATCTTTGTTTTTGCTTTCATTTTAGAATTGTAGATTCAATTAGAGGGAGAAATTTTATTCTAGGTAGTTATTGTTTCGGTATTACATATGTTGAGTGGGTTTCAGGAGTAGATTCGATCCTCCCGTACCCTTCCGCGTCAGAAAGCATGCCTGAATCTATAGTGGAAGAAAATTACATGTCTTGCGATAGATATTCCAAATTAACATGTAATCGTCTGAAGTTCTCTTACTCTCTCTATTTCTGGTAATGGGATATTACAATAAAAAATCTTACGTATAATTTAGGGATCATAATCGTATATTTATTAACAAACCTGCCTGTCGATTTTCTTTATTGCTAATTTGACCAATCACAAAATTAAAAATTACAGATTTGGTCTCTATACATAAAAAGAAAATCCACATTTTAATTTGATGCATTAAGACGCACTATATTATTAATTATATCATATCACTTTTTTTTTTTTTAAAATAAAAATATTATTATGCACATAGGTACTAAGGGGGTACTACCCATATATAAAATCTAGTTACAAATCAATCAATTGGTTCATGACAATCTCAAAATCCTCTCAATTTTTAATGTCATAACCTAATAAAATAGAACCAAAAGTGTGTATCAATCTATTTTTAATATGTATAAAGTTAGTCTCAATGTTCTCAAAAACTCTATTATTTCTTTCCTCCCACACAATCCAAAAAATAATTAGTGGAATAAGAAATAAATGTCTTTTCTTTTTACAAAAACCTGCCCACACCCACAGTTCACTACTCATATTCTCAGCCATAACCCAATTCAGCCCCAGCAGCCCCAAAACAGAAATCTAGATGCTATAAGTCTTCGAGCACCTCAACAATAAATGGTTACATGTTTCCTCATCAAGATTTGCAAAGATAACATCTGTTAACCATGTTGTTTCTTCTCCTTTTAAGTATATCAATAGTCAAAATACATTCTTTTGCTACTTCCCAAGTAAAAAATGCCAATATAAGAGGAGCTCTAATCTTCCAAATCTGCTTGGAAGGGTGCATTATTGCTGTTGCTGCTGTTATCATTCTTACAGAGGACCTTGTACAATGATTTCACAGGAAAGCCATTCTTCTCATTAGGTTTCCACACCCTCTTATCTCTGTCATCGCTCAATTTTTTACTGTCCAAGCACCATAACAGATTGCCATACTCATTGATTTCCCAGTTCTGTAAATTTCTTATCACTTTCACGTTCCAGACCCATCCCTACCCCACCTTATCATAAATATCCTTCACCTTAGCCTCTTTATCACTTGCAAATTCAAAAATTCTAGGAAATTGATCTTTAAGCTTGAAGTTACCCACCCATTCATCATGCCAGAAATTGATACATCCACCCCACCCCCCCACCCCCATTACAGGCAGCCACCCAACACAGCCCATGAATGAGAAACTGTCATATCTAATTTTCTTCTAAAGGCTCATGCCATATGGTTTGAATCTCCCCCTCCTGCCTCTCTCCTTCTCCCAATTCCCCCACCTCGCCTGCACAAAGCCCCCCTTCCCAAACTGGTTTCTTCACATCCTTTCACCTAAGTAAATGGTATTTTCTGTTCCTCTCTTTATCACTCCAAAGAAATCTACATTAAATTTTTTCAAACTTATTAGCAATACTAACCGGGGATGGTTAAAATTGAGAGATTATATATAGGTAAATTTGACAACGTGCTTTTTATCAAAGTAAGTGTACCCCCTTTAGAAAGAAAATTCATCTTCCATCGCGTCAATCTTTTTTCGAACATATCCACAATAGGCTCCTAAGTTTTCACATCTTTAAATTTGGCCCCAAGAGGTAAGCCTAAATATTTGATTGGGAGTGTAGTTGTCTTACAACCTAACACCAAGGCCAAACTCTCCTCATCCCTTCTATCACCGATTCTAACCACGTTCGTCTTCCTCATGTTTATTTTAAGCACGGACACCAGTTGAAAGCAAAGAAGGATGCATCTCAAGGGCAACATAATATTAATAGAAGGTTTATAAAAAATTAGGGCATCATTTGTAAAGAAAAGATGAGAAATTCTTACTTTCTCCTTCCTCCTCCCCACCTCCACACCCTTCAATAAATTCAACTCCCCCACCCTCTCCATCAATTTACTAAAAGCTTCCATAACGGTAAGGAATAATAAAGACGACAAAGTATCCCCTTAACGGAGGCCTCTATAAGCTTTCAAAAAAGTTGAAGGACCCCCGTTAACCATAACCGCAAAAGAAGTGGTAGAAATACATTTCATGATCCAATTTCGCCATTTACACCCAAACCCCATCCTCATAAGCATATAATTCACAAAATCCCAGTAAACATGATCATAAGCTTTCTCCATATCAATTTTACAAAAGAGGTCCTCTTTTTCCTGTCATACCAAATCGTCCACGACTTCATTAGCAATCATCACAGTATCAAGAATTTGCCTATCTTCAACAAACGCATTCTGGTTTTCCCCAATCACTTCACCCAATACCCTAGAAAGTCCTTTTATCAGCACTTTAGAAATTAATTTGTAAATACTTCCCACCAAACTGATCGGTCTAAAGTCTTTAATATCTTTTGCACCAACCACCTTTAGAATAAGAATCAAGAAAGTCGAATTGATTGAGTTGACAAAATACCCCGTTCTATGGAACTCATTAAAAACAACAAGCATGCTTTCTTGACCACATTCCAAAACACTTGATAGAATTTCATATTGAACCCAAGACCGAACTCGGAGCCTTCTCCCCGTTACAATCATCAAGGTATCCCTTGATTTCCTCTTCCGTGAACGGATCCTCCAAGCCATCCCTACTCTCGGCATTCAACACCCTAAATTGCAAATTATCAAGGCTGGGTCTACTAGACTCATCTTCAGAATAGAGTTGCTGGAAATACTGTTTTGCCTTCCTCCTCATACCCTCATTGCCTTTCACCAGTTCCCCACGACAGCAAAGTTCTTCCACAGTTATTTTTCGGGAGGAAATTGGCCATACAGTGAAAATATATTGTGTTTCTATCTCCCTCCATTTCTTCCTAGCTTTTTGTCTCCATAAAATTGCCTCCAAATTCATCACCGCAGCCACACCTTTCCTTAATTCCTCCCTCCTCATCCTTCCTTGCTCACACGAAATACCTTCTATCTCTTTATTGTCAAGGTCAGCCAGCTCGTTAAGATTCTCATTCAAAGATTTCTCTAATCTGCCATCCTCCACCTTTGCCCATCTCTTAATTTCATTTTTAAGGGCCTTCAATTTTGTAGCAAAGACATAACTGCTTGTACCCACTACAACCATTTCCCGCCAACCTTTTCCCACCAAACTCCTAAACCCCTCAACATTCAGCCACTTATTATCCAATCTAAATGGTGTAGGTCCCCTACATAATGCCTTCCGGAACAAAATAAATTGGGAAAGGATCTGAAATTGGATGGTTTAGGAGTTTTTTGCTTAAATCTACAAGCTGTATTAACAAACTATTAGAAATTAGGAAATGGTCAATTCTTGACCATGAATGGCACTACCTGTCACTCGACCAAGTCACCTCCCACCCCCAAGTAGAAGATCCACAAGCTCCGGCTTATCAATCATCTCCTTAGACTCCTCAATTTCCCCCATTCTGGTACCCATCCCTGACCTCTCACTCATATGTAGAACCATATTAAAATCTCTCCCAACCACTCATCTCTCACCCCACTTCGTTTTAGCCTTCCCTAAGTCATCCCATAGACACTCCCTTTCCTCTCTGTTACCTTTGCAGTAGATGCCAGAGAAAACCCACCTCTCACCTCTCACCATCCCTGCAACTCTCCAAACAGCAAGACAAAGAAACCCTTCCCCTTTTCACCCCCCTACAAGCAAATTTTTCATTGTCCCACATCACCAGTATCCCACTCATAGCGATAATAGTCGGCAAAATTTCTCACTCCACATTTCTGTCTCTCCATAAGCTATTTATACATCTTTTGGCATTTTTTCCATTTTCGTCTCTTGGAAACAAACCACCTCCGGTTTCCACTTTTTTATACAGCCCTTAATCACACTCCTTTTGTTACCTTCATTCAATCCTTTCACATCCCATGAAATAGATTTCCCAATCATAATTTACATTTAATAGAAAACTCACCATCTTCCCTTCTTCTGCTTTTTTGTCCCTTATAGTTCATTGACCACTCCAATCTTTTTAATTCTCTACTCCCTCATCCCTTTTTATTACCACTCTTTTTTTTCTTTTTTTCTTCTCCCTCTTAGCTTCTAAGAATTTAATTTCAAGTTCAGCCAGCAAACTCAACACCCTCTGTTTCAGCCCCTCAAAACACATCCCAAATATTTTACTCACCTTGACAAAATTCTTTTGAATCCAAGCCGAGTATTGCTCTGCCAAATCACCATCAGTCATAACCATCAAATTGCTATTAAGGCTGTCAGTCTGAATAGAAGTCACATCCGCACACCACCCTCATCATCCTTCAACATCTCGGACTTAGTCAGAGCACGGTCATTTCCGAAACAATCTCAACTCGCCCTCACCACTTTTCCAGCATCTCCAGGATCTCTGACATCTCCTCCATTGCCAGCAAACGCGGTAGTGCCCATTGAAATGCCGGAAAGAACTGAGCCATCTATCCCGAAGTCATCCTCCCTCTCTTCTCCATCTGACTCCGCTTCTTCTTCGACGATTTCCTCCTCAACATTTATCAGGTTTTCAGAACATATCCCACTTTTGCCCTCCTTAGCATTCTTAATCTCTCATTCTTTTGTTGCTGGCGAGCTGGGCTTAATTCTTTTGGGCTGCCAGATTTTCTTTGTTTTTCTCCTAGCCCTTCTCTTGCTTGTTTCCGAGTTGTCCACCTATTTTCCATTTCCGACCCAAGAGTATTTTCTTTTTAAACCATCATTTGGCCCACGATAACTCCCCTCCATTATTTTTTCCCGCTTGCTTACCCGCACGTGACACCCTTTAGCTTCCGATTTGAAATTTGAATTGCCTCGACCCATATCATTTCGACTCGGAAGGGCTTCCTGCCCTACCCAACTCAGCTTCGCAATTGGCAATCTCAGCACCTCGGCAAAAGTAGTCATCTTCTTCCCCGTTTGGAGTTCCCACTCTAGGTTACAGCCAAGACATTTGAACTTACTAGCCGCTGGTTCAGTCGCCTCGACATACTCTTTCTCCTTCAACGATCTTTTTCCTTTCAACCATTCCGGAAGGATCAGCTTCATGCCAACAACCTCATGTACAGCTTCCATTAACTGCCACCACCCCTCGGCCTTGTCCCTTTTCGGTGGATATAAACTATTTATTCTACCACTAGATTCGTCTTTCTCCTCCGAAAACACCAGAAAATTACCTTGCCTGTTTCCATCCAATGTCATCCGCAGGGACCTCCAACTACTCCTCCGATATCTGCTCCGTGCCCCTTCTGACTTTAAAACTCTAGAGAAGCCATTCCACATCCCCCTTTTGGAAAAAAAATGAACTTCCAGTAACCTCTTCCGTTCTTGTACACTTGAACTCCATTCCCCTCCACCACGTCGAAAACTTTTTACTCTACCACTAAAAATTTCTGTCGACCCACTGGCATGGTCAGCCAGGGGTCCGTCGTCGCGGGACAACCCTCGCTAAACAAGTATATTCTCTAGGACTTTCTCTCTCTAGATCATTTTAACCTGACTCAATTAATTTGATAGTTTTTTATGCACAATAATTTTCACACATAAACCCACAAGGTAAATTTAAAATCCAACATTTGATGCGTCTTCTTAGCTACGAGTGTATCATCTTCTAACAATCCCAATTTATGATTGGGATCAATAGGAGTACTAACTAATTTACATGCTACCTTGCCTATATTTCTTACCACGTCATGAATGTATTTCTAATGAGAGATAAATATTATGGATTTTGAGTGAACGATTTCAATTCTAAGGAGGTATTTCAACTTATTTAACTCCTTGATTTTGAACTTTTTTGCCGAACATTGCTTGAGTATCAAGTTTTCTTTTTCATCATCTTCTGTTACAATAATGTCATTAACATATATTACGAGTGTTGTAATTCTCTTATCTTTGAATACTTGATAAACATAATATGGTCTCCCTGAGCCTACTTACATCCCAAGCCTGTCATCACCTTTGCAAACCTGTCAAACTATACTCCAAATGATTGATTGAGTTCACAGAGTATCTTTTTCAGTTACAAACTTTATTTGATTCTGCCTCTCTGTCAAATTTTCATGGGAATTTGTCAGGAAATTAAAGGTAAAAAAAGAGAAAAATAATAAAAAGAGTAAATTAGTCTTTTACAAGAATTAATTAGAGTTAGGTTTAAAGTTAATGTTTTGAATTCACTTTACAGCAGTCACTCGCTGCATTGATCCAGTCATGATAATGGCTGCTTTAGATACTTATAACTTATAAAAACTCAATTTTTATGTTTAATCAATTAAAGAAAAAAATAAAATTATTTTTCGGATTTCTCTCTTAGTTTCTCTTCTATGTCTCTCTTCTCTCTCTCTTTCTTTTTCAAGACCAGGTAGCCATGTCAAAGGCTTCTGACAAGGTGGCATCAGAGCAGTAGATGTTGATATCTATATATAATAATAAAAAAATTGATTTTATGAGGTAGAAGCAGAAGAAAACTGCTTCAGAAAAAAAAAAGATATATATATATATAATAATTAACACATATATATAACTGTTTTAAAACATATATATATGTAAAAGAAAAAAAAACCTACTTTATAAAAAAAATATTTATATAATAATAATAATATTAATAATAATAATATTAATAATAATAATAAAATATATTTTAATTTTGGGGACAAAGTTGATGCTGAAGGAGATGGTATTGTGAGGACATTAAGGTAAAAAAGAGAAAAATAATAAAAATGGTAAATTAGTCTTTTACAAGTATCAATTAGAGTAAGAGTTAAATTTAATATTTTAAATTTACTTCATAGCAGGCACCGCTGCATTGATTTTAATCATGATAGTGACCGCTTTACTTGCTTATAACCTATAAAAGACTCAATATTTATGTTATAATTAATTAAAAAAAAGAATAAAATTATTTCTCAGATTTCCATCTTTGTTTCTCTTTTATTTCTCTTTCTTTCTCAAGATCAACTAGCCATGTCAAAGACTTCTAACAAAGTAAGTCGGAGTATCCGGAGGCGATTACCATGAAGAAGATCGACCTAAAACTCACCGTGTTCATGTAAGAATCGCGACGGCAGTTCAGTATGATCCTAGATCTGCCTACTAGACTGAAGAAACCTTGGCACACATGCCAAGGGTATTCCCGTAAGAGGCGTGGCCAACAGCTCAAGGGGCTGCACCTAACGGCCAACCGACCCCTCTTACGCGTGATGAAAAGGAAGAAAAGATTTGGGGTTCAGATAAAAAAATAAATTCTAAAAACGGTTCAGTTATTAAACCGGGCCAAACAAGACAAACCGAACAAGGTTCGCTAACTTATCCAATTCGAACAGGTCCAGCCAATATTTTGAACCGAACTTGTTACCTGCTCCTCTTCTCTTTCTTTCTCAAGCAATAGTGGTCGGGAATGAACACCCTAGAGGTCTCTCCCTCATTCGCCTCAGTCAACCAGTCGGAAAGAGCTACGTCCCAGAAGCTTTGCTTTGGTTCCACTTTAATCTGCACGAGATCAAGATGGAAACTTATAGGTCTCTTGTTCTCCAGATGAGTTCTGATCTAGAAAAGGAGAAGCGGAAGGAGAAGCGAAAGAAGAAGAGGTGGAAGAAGAAGGCGTTAAAGCAACATGATTACAATGCCCGACAGCAGCTACGTCGGTGGTGTGGAGGGCTAATCCGTGAAAATCAAATTTTTATGGGGGTGGAAGTAGTAGAAAGCTGCTTTAAAAAATATATATATATATACACATCTATATATAATAATAAAAAAATTGATTTTCTAGGGATAGAAGCAGTAGAAAACTGTTTCAAAAAAAAAAAAGACATACATATATAATAATTAACATAAATATATATACATATAAACTGCTTTACAATATATATATATATATATATATGAAAAAGAAAAAAGACTTGCTTTAAAAAAGATATATATATATCTATATAATAATAATAATAATAATAAGCTATATTTTAACTTTGTGGACAAAGTTGATGCTGAAAGAGAAGGTATTGTCAGGACATTAAGAGTTAACAAAAGAGAGAAATAATAAAAGGGGTAAATTAATCTTTTACAAGTATTAATTAGGGTTAGGGTTAGAATTAATATTTTGAATTTAATTCACAACAGCTGCCGCTGCATTGATTCCGGCTATGATAGTAGCTGTTTTAATTGCTTATAACTTATAAAAGACTCAATTTTTATGTTATAATCAATTAAGAAAAAAAATAAAATTATTTCTTAAATTTTCCTCTCTGTTTCTCTTCTATTTTTCTCCTCTATCTCTTTTTTTTCCCCCTAAAAATCAGACAGTCATGTCAAAGACTTTTGACAGAACTCTATATAGATTTCTTCTTGTAGGTTTCCATGCAGAACAACATTCTTCATATTGAATTGTTACAGTTGTCAATCAAAATGAACAGCTAATGATAGATTTACATTGTATCCATCTTAACTATTAGTGCGAATATCTCTTAATAATCTATTCATAGGTTTGGATATAGCCTTTTGTCACTATCTTTACTTTATACCTCTTGAATATCCTATTTGTCTTATATTTTATTGTGAACACCCACTTGTACCCATAGATTTTTTTCTCTTAGACAAATCAATCACTTCCCATGTCTGATTCTTCTCTAGTGCATGCCTTTCAACATTCATGACGTTTTTTCATTTCTCACAAGATAATGCCTCATACAATATTAGGGATAGACTAAATACTCAAATTTATAAGAAACTTTTTATGAGACTATGAACGTTTATCAAATGATACAAACTATGAGATAGGATAAAAAGGATGTTTAATATACTTCCTAGTTCCTTTATGAATTGCAATGAGTATGTAATTATCAGACCATGTAGGGGTTTTAGGACTTACCTTAGGCTCAGAACTCTTGTCGGATGTTTGGACCTACTTCAGCTTAGAATTCATATTCTTTCTCCTTGTATACATCTGATTGAATATGACATTAAGTATAATTTTTTGAGTAGGCAGGGTAAGGTCAGTAAAGAACTCGATATCTTTATCTTCCAATATATTCTCTACCTAAAGATATGGTTGAAAAAATATGATTCTTGTTTGAAAAAGGTGAAATCTGCAGATACATCAAATTTTTACGTAGACAAATGGTAACATTTATACTCCTTTTGAAAAGATTAGTATTAAGAATCACACATTTTAAGGTTCTAGAATCAAGTTTTCCCTCGTTGATGCGAATGAATGTGAACAAAGACTACACACCCGAATATTTGTGGCACTGAATGGTTTGTGACACTTACTTTTGAGTGGAATCTGGAAAGAATTTTTAGGGTACCTTTTAACTCTAGAGCACTTGACAGTAAGCGATTAATAATATTTGTGGCAGTAAGAATTGTGTTCGTCCCAAAATTATTTTGGAACGTGGTTTTGAACAAAAAAACTCTAGTGGTTCTAAGAAAGTGACAATTTTGATGTTTTATTACTCTATTTTATTGTGAATTATGAACACATGATGATTCATAAACGATCCATTCTTGGTGGACAAATGATGAGATGGTGTGGTTAAAGAAGTTTTTTTGACTTGCCAGTGCAAAACTGTTTTATACAGGTTCCAAATAAGCTTTAATTATATTGCTAACTTAGAATGTTATATGATTAAAATCTTATTTGAATTTGAGTAAGAAAAATCATGTAAGCCTATTGTAATCTTCAATAAGTGACCCAAACCATCAAACTCCAAAAATATTAGGAATGTGAAATGGTCTCTAAACATCACAATGAATTAAGAAAAATAAAAACATACTTCTTTTATTATTAATAGAAAATTATACACTCTTGTGTTTGACAAGTTGATACATGCCTATCAAAATCTACCCTCACCACCACCCCAGGAACAAAATCGGGATTTCTCTAATTGCATTCCACACTTCTTTTGTTGTAGACAGGAACAAAATCATTTTACTTATATATGAAGACATAGAATTCTAGAGCCAAGCAATAATCATTGAGTCTTTCTCGTTCCAAGCATCAAAGTTTGGATCACCTGGTTTTGGTTTGGTGCCCATTCGGTGACTGAGTTATCCTTTTCCCTTGAGAGTGATTCGGACTAACAATCACCAACTTAAACAATCCTTCCCAATGAAGCAATAAGCAGCCTGCATTGGCCGAAATTTGCTTTTATTTTATGTTGAATTTCGCATGTAGAAATTTAGTCTAGTGATTTGGGATGTTACTTCGAACATAATTTTAAGGATTTAAGGCAATTAAGGTCAATTTAAAGTTGAAAAAATAGAGATCACCTATCTACGGCTATGGTGTGGCTGAGCAATGGTGGTTGTGTGACCTTGACCGAGCTAGGCAGTGGTGGCTATGTGACTTGGACCTGGCTGGAGTTGAATATATGACAGAGGACAGGTGCGGCTAGGCAGTCTACGTGGCTGAGGTGGGGCCCGCAGCTTGGCTAGCTAAGATAAGTAGGTGTCGCGTGCAGCCTTTCTTGCCAGAATAAGCTGATCGCGGCTTTTTCCAATGGGCAGGGGCAGGTCGCACAACTGATGGCAAAGGAGGTTGCAATTGACATGCTTGCCGGTGAGCAGCTAGGAGCAGCTGGTTGCAGGAGAAGGAGCTGCGGCTTGCGGCTCTAATTTTTTTTGCTGCCGGCAATAAAGGCCCACTTGGCTGTTGATGGCCCGTGGCTGGATTAGGTGGCCAACTATGAAAGGTGGCCTCTTCTCTTTAGGGTTTTTCTTATTTACGCAATGAAAATAAAATAGAGTTTGTAAAAGAGTTTAAAGTTTCTTAATATAGGACTCCGATACGATGTTAAAAGGAGTTCCTCTTTTTATTCTTACCATTGAAGGTGTGCTCTCGTGGATGTTGATATTCTTACATCCTTGTTAGGTTTCAAAACTATGTTCTTCATGCTAAATATAAGATAATACATATTGAAGTCTTGTTATGTTGAACATGCTGATCATCAAGTCAAGACTAACCAAGAAGAGTAAGTTTAACGTTGTAAAAGTTTAGATTACACATGATGTGAATCAGTGTAGATATACCATAACCAACATAAGCAATATATTTTTGAGTTCTCAAAGTACTTATGTTGTCCATCAAAACTAAGTCTGCATGAGTGCGGATGTATTTGCATTAAAGATTAATGCAACCTTCTTATCTTTATTTCCACAGTTGGCCAGGGTTTGAAAACTTGGAGAATGCTTCCAATTTCACTCCACTTTAATTGCTCTGTTGTGCTTAAGTAGATTCTATGTTGGAGAGACCGCAAACAGTAGAGGGGAGAAAAAAGAGAGAATTTCAGGAGAGTGAAAAAGAGATCCAAGGAGGAGAGATGTCCAAATCCTAATACAAGATTCATTTCGGGAGAGTGAGAAAGAGATCCAAGGAAGAAATACGTCCACATCCGAATCCATCTTGTAAGTACTATAATTAGTAAATTTTTATGAATGAATCATATAATCACATAGTACAGAATAGCTAGACCATCAAATCTGCATGTAGAAGACGTTTAGTTAATTAGTCTACAGTAGGATATGTGTCTCACACATTTCTATCTTATATCCTTTTGAACCTTAAAATTTCTGATTTTGAATAGTGCAGTATATTGCGTCTGATCCCGCTTTAATATAGGATCAATGACGATTCTGAAAGAAATCTAAAATTTATCATTTTATGGAGTTTTGGCTCCATGTCACCATTGTGACGAACAAAAAAAATAGAATCATTAAGTCTACCATCTGTAAGTGATGACTCGTTCTCTTCCTCAATATTCCATATAAATTTTTTAATTAAATCGTAGAAAGTGAATTTGGTGAAAATGACTGCAAAAATTAGAAAAGCAGGCCAAAAATACTTAGTGACCAGCCTGAACCCATGAAAAAGGGTCTAGGGAACTGGTTTGGTCCAACTTGGTTTAAAAAGTCAAAATATAGCAAATTTGGTGTTATCCACTCATGAGTCACACACGTGCGGTCCAACTGCCTATCTTTGATTACCAAAAGGCATCAAGGTTCCAGGGAACAACTCATCTAGCAATGTTGGTTGCTGATTGGGGCTGGGTGCGGAAGGTGGTGATATGGTGAGGAAGCTGTGGTTTGTTATCTTTCTGGCGAGTGCACATAATCTGGTAGCTGTTTGCGATTGGAAATCAATTGGGAATCAAGAATGGGGAGATCTAACTTGTTTGAGGCAGGATATGGTGGCGGTAGAATCAATTCCAAATGGTTATAGTTGAGTTACAATTGGCAGGTGATAGACGTTTAAGATTTTGTAATTCTTTTTCTTCCTGATGGGTATGGGAATATTTGAGTGTAGGGTTTTGGGTGCTTGGCGCAGGAACTTTTAGCTATGTAGCAGCTGATGTGAGGTAGTTCAAATTAGAGTTAATATGGCTACTAAAGTTTTTGGGTATAAAGCCTAAGAATCACTCCTAGAGTTTCTTAAATATTAACCTAAGAACCTATTTGAGGATTTGATTGCATAATTCAACCAAACAGATCGATAATTTTTTTTGAAAGCTACTCTTTTATTGATTTACTGTACTTTCTCTGAAGTGAGATTACAAGTGTATTTATAGGGATTTCTACATAACCTTTCCAAAATATGATTGAATTAAGAAATACAAATACTAATAAGCATACATAAGAAAACTAAATACTTAAAAAAAATAAAATCCTAAAGTTAGAGTACTTATAAATAGAGTATATTTGATCTATTTAGTATATCTGAACTTTAATCCATTATGCATCAACAACTTAATGGGTTTCTGCCTGATATAAAATAAACCCATGTGCTACATGTACCCAAGTTTTCAATTTATTTACAGACAGGAAATAATTCGGAAGGATCAGTGGCTAAGTTCGGCATGTAGTTTTCAATTCAAACCTTTGCCCAACTCTTCTGTCAATTCATTAACATACGATGTAATTAACATGTACATACTTATGAAGGAAAATTGGGAATATAAGCAAGAACTGACCATCCCATCTCCATCACCATCAAAGCAACGGATCATATCAGCCAACTCCTCATCTGTCCACATAAAATCATGTGCCAATGCTATCTTTTGTAAATCTCTTACAGTTATGCCCCCTTTTCCAGATTCTGCAAGTAAACAATGTTCTTTATCAACACTTTAAATGGAAAAGGATGCCAGTGTTGTTGGATAGTGGATAATAAATAAAAACTCAGCTCAGTAATTACCATCAAACTGATAGAAGTGTATGACCAATTCATCTTCAGTCATCTGTACCCGGCTGGTAAACTGCTGCCCCAAAATGAAAGTAACACAAAACAAAAGTGGTGGGAAAAGCTAGACAATGAATATTTTTTCCTTAATAAGATAAATGAGAGAAATTGTGGGTAATCTGTAAACCTAGTAAGGAATTACGCTTAGATATTTCATAAAGAATTTTGAGATAGTACACCTATGAATTTGAGATTTAGGGTACTTTTGGGACGAATAGACTTTTTTTATGGAATTCATAACTTAATTTACCCATCAGACAGTAAAAATCCATCTTTAAATGAATTTTAAATGGAATAGAATAATATATTTTAAATTCTATCACCTAGCAGAATTTGAATGTACTGTTTCAATTCTAGTAGGAGTTCATTTAGAGTTCAATTTTCATCTGCACAATTGAATTAACAATACATTCCAGATAAATCCTATGAAAATAGGGCAGTTGTTTTATTATGCACTTAACAATTTGACAGGTTCTTAGGTAGAAATTCATTAGCTATCACCTAGAACCAATTAATCTTCATTCCTAAGATGAGATTTGATTGCATCACAACCATGATTGCAACAGGAAATCATAAATCTCAAATATTATATTCTCTTGAAAGAACTAACTCTGTTGTAATCCCAGTTTAATTATGACTAGGCTCAGAGGTCCCTTTTTGGCTTATTTCTTATTCATTTCCAAACTAATTCCTCATTCTAATTTTCATATTAGCTTTTATATGCAAATTAGAACATAATTGTTTGTCTTTCATTTACTCCAATCCCCAACTTGAATTCCTCTCAAACAAAGTATGATCCTCATTCCAGAGAAATTCTAAGGTGAAAATGGAATAAATCAAACACCGAAAAACTATTTGCAATTATGCATATCAGTTAACTAGAAGTAAATGGAAAATGAACCAAACGGCCGTAATATGGAACTGGAAAGAATGTCAACCATAGAGAAGATCCTAAACTACTAAAATTGTAATTTTACCCTTTGTATTACCACACATACCAGATTTGAAAGCAATCTCAGGTCTGAAGATTAATATGGAAAAATCTGAATTGATCAATCTGGGGGAAAACTTTGCTGGTTCTCTTGCTAATGCTCTTGGCTCAATTCTGGCCAGCTTCCCTTAAAATATTTGGGTCTTCCTCTAGGTGCTAAACATAAAAACAGCACCAGTTGGGAGCCAGTTATTGATATGTTCCAAAGCAGACTGGCTTGTTGGAAAAACAAATTTCTCTCAAAGCAGACTGGCTTGTCAACCTACCAATCTACTACCTTTCAGTGCTCACTATTCCCAAAAAAGTTGCTAAAAGGCTTGAATCTATTCAATGCCGATTTTTTTGGGGGGATGATATCACGAGCAGGAAGTTTCATTTGGCAAAATGGGAGCATCTTCAAAAACATACCAAAGACAGCGGTTTAGGCATAAGATCCATTATGTGTCTTAACAAAGCCTTGCATGACAAGTGGATTTGGAGGTTCTGAACCGACAATAATAGCCTGTGGAACAAAGTTATCGTGTGTAAATGGTTTGGCAATGATATTACTGATCTTAATTGGATGAACAAGAGCCCTCTTGGTTTCAGTCTCTGGAAGAGTATTCTGAATTCCAAAGAACTTGAATTGAATAACTCAAATTGGGTGGTTGGGAAAGGGGACAACATCTGGTTCTGGTAGGACATTTGGTGCGGTCAGATGAGTCTTCAGAATCAGTTTCCTCACATTTATGCTATTGCCAAGGACAAAACTATACTTCTGGAAAATGCTTATCGGGCCAGCACCCATCTGGTGTGGGATGTGTTTGTCACCAGAAATTTGCAATATTGGGAGGCGATGGAATATGAAAATCTACTCTGGCTGTTTGCTGATGCAAAAGTTGGCACTGAACCCGATAGATTAAGCTGGAAATTGTGCAAAAAAGGCTCATTTACAGTAAAATCCCTATATAGGTACCTGAATGATAGCACTGATACTGCTGCTGTCTTCCCACATAAGATTATCTGGAATTCCAATGTTCCTCCCAGAATTTCTGTTTTTGCTTGGGAAGCTGCTTTGGGATGTATTCTTACTTTGGATAGCTCATGAAAAGAGGTTTTGTCTTGGTCAATTGGTGTACTATGTGCAAGAGGAACTATGAGTCTTGCAATCACCTTCTCTTATGGTGCCCGGTTGCCTGTGAGTTACAGTCTATGATCTACAAGCTATTTGGCATCTCCTGGGTTATTTCCAGATCTATTAAGGATGAATTGCTTGCTTGGGAAGGGCTTAAAACGAGGAATAGATGGCATGGAGTAATCCCATTAACTATTTTATGAATTATATGGAAAGAAAGAAATTGTAGGATTATTGAAGGTAAAGACAAATTTTGCCTTTATCAAAGATAGGTGGCTACATTTTTTTGGTACTATTGTACTCGGCCACAACCTTAACTCTTTTGAGGATTTAGGTTCGATTGTAGATATTCTCACTGAGCTGTAAATCCTTCCTTCTTGTACATGGGTTACGCCCCCTTGGCGTCCATTTTAATATCATTTCTCTCTTTTAACTAAAAAAATATACCAGATTTGAAAGAAATACAACTACTACTTAGAAAATCGAAGTAACTAAAGTACTAAACCTCCTGCATCAAAATGTCAGTCAAGACGGAACACAAACCGATTTTTTTCTCTTCTGCCTTCCTGTATCTTCTGCATTTTTCTTTCTTTCATTATGTGTTAGACATGAAGCTCCAGCAGAATCTTGCAATGAGAGTGCAATTGCCTGCATGTAAATCCTCAAGAGTTAATATAAAACTAAAAAATTTAAAACAGCTAGTTTGTAATATATAAATAGCTGAACAATTGTATCTAAGTTTAATTAGACAACAATATTGAGAATGCAATTATTAAGTTCTTGAATACCTTCATTAATTCATCATCATCTTCAACATAATCCAAGCCACTCAAACTCATTTGACCAGCAACTTTCTTACTTTTTGAGCCTTTACTTTTTCCCTGGATGATAGATTAACAAAAAGATCGACCATACGTTTAAACCAATCAGATCCAATCTCACTGACAAGAACACACTTTTGTGTTAATTGGCTATAAATGAGACATGCTCATAGAAGTAAGCAGTCAAGATAAAGCTGTACGTGGACAATTGTATTCTTACAGTGGAATGATACTAGAGCTATCACAGTAAAGATGACATCGAAGCTGTTGCCTGATAGACACACCCTTAATTCTGTTCTTTCCAGTTAATGATGCTCAAGTCTCACTGAGAATTAACCAAATCTAGGTCCTTTCTGTTTTTTTTTTTATTAATAGAAGATCAATTAGTAGCCAAATTCACAAACGATTTTCGGACAGGGAAACAAAGAACTAACCAGCTAAAATCAGACACTTCCACACAAGATTATACATCAACCAAACTTCGAATTGACCTTTAACAAAAAAAAAAAAACCACTTTTTGAGCAACAACAGTTAAATATAAGCAAGAACAAGCAAAAAATCTCAATGTAACAAAAAGTAGCACCTTTTTTTTACGAGTCCCAGAAGATTTTTTCCCCAAATGTTCCTCCTCACCATCGTCGTCATCGTCATCAGCGCGTTCATCCTGATAATTGGGCATATACTCCTCATCTTCTTCCACAACCTTGCTTTTCCCTTTACGCTTACTTGAACCTCGAGATGAACCAACGAAAGAAGAGGCCAGTTTGGTGAGACCCAGAGCCTCCATTCTCGCTCTGTTCTCTGCAATTCTTGAAAGCCTCTGTTTCTCGTACTCTGTCATCCCCTGCTGCAGCTGTTTTTGGCCATGGAAACGATCCTCGTGCTCTGTGTCTTCATCTGAACTTGACCTCTCTTCGGCTTCACTCTCTTCAGATTCTGTTAGCTCTTTTCTTGTCATTGTTCGTGAGAAATGTGAAGATTGGGAGACTTGAAATCTGAATTGTGGAATGTCTAACGGGATGATTAGGCCCGTACTGGTTCAGTGACTTTTTCCCTCCAAGTTCTTACTTACGCTCCCATGTCCAGTTGTTAGACTCCCCTCCGTCTTCAGCTTGCTCTGATTTATTCTGGAGGCGAGCCAGACGCCGCGTCTTCAATCATGGGTTATATCATTCATTTTAAAATTAAATTATATTAATCATCCAAATGCGCTACCCTTACCTTCTAATATATATATATATATATATATATATAACATTTTAATTTATTCTGTAATTTTTAATTTATTGAAATTAGCTTTTAAAGTATTTATGCTTGTTTTATTATTAATTATTAATTGATTAGAGTATATAATGAAAAATACTTTTGTAAAATTATAGACACATATAAATATATATTGACATAATGTAAGATTATATGTTACTATGTTTATCATATTTTAGAAACATATGCATTTATATCATAGTCCAATTATATTTTCCAATATTTTTAAATATGATATAATAATTAATTCATTCATTAATTGGTTGTAATATAAATATGACAAAAATTTTAAAAAATAAATATATTAACTATAATGCAACATTTACTAAATAAATATTTATTCCAAATAAAGAGTTAACTTTAATAAATAAATTATTTTATTTTCACTACATAATAAATATTTGAAACTTTAGTTTTATTGAAAAACTTACCATAACAGAAGTGCAAAATGCCTCATTCATCAACAGAGTCTAAAAAAATAATCAAAGAAGGTGTTTATGATTGCTGAAAAAAATAATAAAGCCTTTAAGTTGTTTAAAGAAGATAAATTTTTATTCAAAAATAAATTATATATTTTTCAAAATGCTGACTGAAAAAAATAAAGATTAATAAAGATATATTTATCATAAATAATTTTAATTTATATTAATATAATATTTGTTAATTTCAGAAATTTTGACACAGTGTCACTTACTGCGAATAATATGACAAAATTCTCTACCATTTTTATTTTTACAAAATTGCAATAAATTATTTTATCAGTACTTTTTAAGCTTTAAATTTAATTTTCCCCCTGAAATTAGGAGAATGAAAAATGTAGATGTATTGTATTAATTTAATTTATTATTAAATAAACATGCCAGGCTACAATGCAGGCGCGTAACAGACAAATTTTCATAACGAACAAATTTGCGCTCATCCCCAACATTCAACAAATCCTCGAACAAGAAGCTACTCTCCCAACTCCCTCCGCCTCCTCTTCTCTCGCTCCTTCTAAATTATCTGATACCATAAACACTAAACACAAACATGAACCCTACTTTTTTATCCAGTTTGAAATTGAATACTCTATAAACCTCTTCGTCTTTGTTCCATCTTTCGTTGTTTATGGCGTCTGTCCTTGAAATCGATCATTACCATTTGATACCGCTCTCGCTAAATTCTCTTTGTGCTTTCCCTTTTCGTCCTCTATCAAAGAAAACGCTGGTTCTCTCACGTCGTTGCTCCAAACTCAATCTAGGGATTGTTCTCGATGAATCCAAAGTTTTCTTTCCCGTACACCGCACATGCATTTCAGTGAATCGGCGGGTGATAACAGCTGTCGCAAGAGCTGAACAGGACTGGCTTGGAAACGGAAATGTGAAAGAGGTAATTATCCTATTTCATTTATGTTATTGTATTTATGCCTGCAAGTGCTTCCGATGTGTGTTAATGTTTTTCTTGGAAGAAAAAGGCGCTCTTATAAAATGTTGTCAAAATTCTGTTTGCTGAACAAGGACTATAGAATCGCAGATAAACAGTGGCTTTTGTTAGTTAGAGGCTTATTTCAGAGAATGGCTTCTATCTTTGGTTATAGGGATATTCTCATTTGAGGTCGTGTTGAAAGGTAGTTCAAAGCTGTACCCTTCTTAATGAAAGTTTTCGTCATTTGGCGGGGGAAGGACGCTTGGTTAGATTTTGTAGCATAATTTAATTATAGCCATAAACTAAGCCGTGAGAACCTTCTTGGCTTTGATAATCTGGAGCATATTGGGCAATATTGTTGATAATGTTGAATGCATTTGGTGGTGAGGAACCACACGCTGAGAAGTAAAGAAACTGCGTTTCTTAGTTACTAGCGGTTGATCATTCTTAGTATCGGGACAAAACTAGGAAATAGAAAATGTACATACGAATATTGAAATTGTACAATATATGTCAATGTTAAGCTGCTTTCAAAAAATATATATGTTAATGCTAATTGCCAGTGATGCATCAAAATTTCTTTTTGCAGTGATACTTGACAGTTGAAAATTTTCATTATAAGGTATTCATGCATGTTACGGTTTGTTATGGAGTATACTGCAACAATGAATGTAATGACTGAAACAGATTATCTTTTAGGAAGTTGAAAAAGGCAATGAATTGCCAACCAAAGAGGATTCTGCTTCTGAGCACCTGCAGAAAGCAAGTCAGTTACAGAACAGAATTATTTTTGGACTTGGTATTGGAGTCTCTGTTGGAGGTGTTGTATTGGCTGGCGGATGGATTTTCACAGTGGCCTTGGCAGCTGCTGTTTTTGTCGGTTCACGTGAGTATTTTGAGTTGGTTAGGAGTCGTGGAATCACTGCAGGAATGACGCCTCCTCCTCGATATGTATCTCGAGTTTGCTCGGTTATCTGTGCTCTGATGCCCCTACTTACCTTGTAAGATCTATGAAATGCCCCTAATATTGATACTCGAAAATCTAAAATGAAATAATCAATGTAGTACCAGTGTCCTTTGGGTGTGAATGTTTCCTTCAATCATCACACCAATCAGGTGGAATGTGAGGGTTGGGAGTTCTTGTCTTGCATGAACTCTATTGTCCCATTTCCTACCATCGAAATGGGGGAAAGAAATGTCTGAAAATACCTGTTAGGGAGGTGGAGTAAGAAAGTAACAAAATTTTCGATTAGAAATAACTGAGTATTATTTATACGGTTAATACATTTCTCTAAGCTTTGGATTTTCGTCTTGGATCTGCATTTATATCATATAAT
This sequence comes from Carica papaya, assembly GCF_054855325.1. Taxonomy (NCBI): domain Eukaryota; kingdom Viridiplantae; phylum Streptophyta; class Magnoliopsida; order Brassicales; family Caricaceae; genus Carica; species Carica papaya. The sequence goes on from NC_142313.1 coordinate 34,024,795, forward strand.
AGTTTCTCTAAGCTTTGAAGCTTGTTTTCTGGATCTGCAAATCTAATTAATTATATGCTTGTAGAAACTACTTGAATCTAACCATCTGGAATATAAAGTAATGTCTTAACTTATCCTTAAAGTCCGAATGTGATGCACCTTGTGTTTTTCTCCTAAGTAGCAAACCTAAGGGCTAGTATTGAAAATCAGCCAAAGATTCAGTAAGATCTGCCTTTTCACATCTTGAAGCTGAGAGAACAGTGAATTTTAGCCATATGTTGGTTGCATGTGAACTCCCTTACAGATGATTGAAGGCTGGTAATTGGTCTCCAGAACAGTTTCATAGGAATTCACTGTTTTTGTAGATATGGTTACTAGAATATTTTTCTTTTTCCAAATTGAGATTGTACAGAGATTAATATTTGTTTTAAAACCCCATTCTATATTACATGCAAATTTTCACATGTATCTGATACTCTGTATACCTTAAAAATTGTTATTTCGAAATTCTGTTCCTTGTATTTTGTCAGAGGCAGGAATCAGACATGTTATCCAGCCTCTGAATGTTGAAGTCAAGATCTAGGATAGTGATGGATCTTGATGTGTAAAAGCATGAAGTTGTTGGACCTTTTATGCACACAAAGAACTTATTCATTAGAGATTTCGAGAGAACCACATGCCCATTGTTCATTTCATTAGAATGTCTTAAACTTTGTATTCTGCATGTGATTAATATATTCATATTTCATTGGAAGGCATTGATCATGGACCATGTTTTCCAAATACGTAACTAACAATCCTACTGGTTGCTTACTAATTTTTCTAATTTATGATCAGGTACTTTGGTCACATTGACGTTTCAGTTACATCTGCCGCTTTTGTTGTTGCTATGGCCTTGCTTGTACAGAGAGGAAATCCTCGTTTTGCTCAGCTTAGTAGTACCATATTTGGGTTATTCTATTGTGGTTATCTCCCATGCTTTTGGGTTAAGCTTCGTTGTGGTCTAGCAGCCCCAGCACTCAACATGAGTAAGAACTTGAACATTTACACTTATCTGCTAGGGAAGACCTATAGGAATAAACTTTTATTCTTCCTGCGTATCAATGGGATGAATTATATCTTGTAATTTTTTGAGATTTATGTAATGTTCATGCCTTGCTAATGAGTTAGGAGACCACTGTGGAAGAGTTGTTTCAGATCTGATGGAATAGACAGTTTTCTTCTCCTAAATGTGTTTTTCTCTTGTTTATTGCTTATCTTCTCATTCTCCTTGTTTTCTTTTGCAACTTGGAAAAATCGAACAATTTTTCCTTCTTGTCAAATGTGGAAAACATGAGCATTCTAATAGAATAGAATCTTAGGCACATGTGGCTCGAAAATGTTAATTCCAGAGAATAAGAGTAGGAATTGCTTATGCTTCCATAATACATCAATATCTTGTCTAATAAATTAACTAACATTTAGGATTGTAGTGATGTCAGTTATAAAAATATGCCTGCTAATGATTGTACCAAGAGAGGAAGAAAAAGTCGTAAAGAAGGAGCTAAGTAGTTTGTTAGTTTGTCTTATGCAGCTCTTCCATATTCTGATATTATTTAGTATCTGGTGTTGTAATTGTTCTCATTACAAGAGATCCAATCTGCCAAATTTCAAGGTTGATCACTGGTAAAGTGTTTCTCCAACGTTGCCTCTTCTTCGAAAGGGTATTCTCATTCCTACTTCACAAAACTTGCTAGATGCTAGCTGCGGGATGGGCAACGAGGAGTTTTAATTTATTGCCAAGGCGAAATTTTGTATTAATTTTCTGTTTACTGAATTTTTATTCATAATACTTAATTTATAATAGTTTGATATATATAAGAGAATATTAGAGAAAGTTTTAGTAGAAAACTAAGTATAAATCAGTACCACAAAAAAAAACCTCTACTTATGGAAGTCAACTATAATTCTGCTTTATAGGGAGATTTATTTGGAAAAAATTAATCTGTATAGGCAGTGGACTTCCACAAGAAGTCGAATTCCTATGCTCCCCCTCAAACTGGTTTGAAGATGTTGAGCAAACTAAGTTTGGAACTCAATTTTTTGAAAGTCTTCCTAAATAATGTTTTGGTGAAAATATCCGCAGTTTGATGACAAGATTGAATGTGCCACAAGGATAGTGTTCTTGACTCTATCTTCTTTTCTTTTGGCACATAGTGTTTTTCTGTGTTGCTCTGTGTGCCAATGCTCATGGTTATCTCTAGAGGTGTCTTTTTACTATCTTGGGAAGGGATTGGGTTGCTTTGTTCTTTTGATGTATTCATTTTTCTTTTCTTTGTTTTAGGAGGATTTCTTGTTCTCTGGTATTGTACTGACAATCAAATGAAAAACTGAACTAAACTTGTTGACAAAGTGAAAATTTGCTGGCATCATTTGCTGACATTACCGACAGGGACTAGTTTAAGAGTCTGGAACAGTACACTAGGTCAACAGATGTAAGAATACTTTAGTGATTGAATGGTATAGTGGAGGACAATTAAATTCAAGCATAACCTTATTCTTCCTATTTATTGGTAGAGTGAATTGTGCGCATGGTAACAATGTGGATTTGTTCATTGTCTCATTCCCAATGCTTACGAAGTTCAGAAAGCATTGAAGAAAAATTATTTTGCTTCTTGCAGGGAATTTATAGTTTTCGTCACGTATTGTCTCCAATCTCTCTTTCTGTAACGGCCCCGAAAATTTAAATGAAATATATGTATTAAAAATGTCAAATGCGGAATCGTAATAAAAATTTTGATTAGTATCTCTTACACAATAAGTAAAACGTACTCAAAACATGAAAGAACAAACTAACTAAAAGAGATACTCGAAATAAGAACTATAAATATAGTTATGGATTCTTTAGATGTCCCATTCGCCGTCTTCCTGCGGAACGGACTCGGGAACAATATCTTCCTGATCTGAAATAGTTAAATAAGGAATGAGTTACACCAGCCCAGTAAAGACATCACACTATCTCACCGCCACAGAAGTAAAGGTGGGTAGAAAACAAAATGACCAATGGAGTATAATTTATAACAAATTCTTTTATCAATAATAAAATCCTTTACTGTCCACTTATCTCAGCGAGATCCATGAAAACAACATATGAAAATAATAACCTTACAATATCATGAAATCATACACACTTTATAACACAACATATATCACACATTTACATTTCAATCATCAGGAAACAGATTTCCTTTTTTACCAGTCTACTAGTATCCCTGGGGATCCATAGGGGGTTTCCTCTACACGTGAACCATTAACATTTCTAACCTGATTGCAGGGCCGTCCCCATACCCCGTCCGGTATGGGCGCCAAAACCATGAACCTCAATACCCCGTTCGGTATGAGGGTGAAACGGGCCGTCCCCATACCCCGTCCGGTATGGGCGCCAAAACACATAAGGTCTCCATACCCCGTTCGGTATGAGAGACCACGTTCCCGGTAGGGTTCCCTACTGACCCGGTCCGTCCACCATCTCCCAGGATATCTAGTCAGGCTGTCCATATTTTTCACTTATCAATTCACATAATCTTTTTGCCATTTTCCTTGGTCTCAATCATCCAATCATACACAAACATGTAAACCAGTCATCGACACCAAACAAGACAACACAGTATCGGGTTAAGCATAATACCAACCATAATAAAAGAAACCATGATTCATGCATACGAGACCATAATATAATTATATCAAACATCATGCTGCATTTAATATTGGAAATTAAATCAAACAATAACAGAACAACACAGTATCAGACTCGGGCCCCATTGGCAACCTTAATCAATTATACATCTATAAAGTCACACAGTACAGTTTAATTATTTATTTAGCTTTAATACCGTGATAGAAAATAGGGTGAGGGGTCCTTACCTATTTCGGGGTCTGAATTCGACTCTACAGTACACCTACAGGCTGTCCCTAATTTCTCTGAATTTTTTTTCGGAAAACTGAAACGCACTACCGGTACCTGCACGTGTCCCAAAAAATCCCAAATCAGTCCTAGAGCCCCTTTCGGCCAATATCGCAATTCCGGCACGGCGGCTCCGTCGTGCTCCGGCGACGGCGCCGCCGCAAGTCTCGGGTTAGCCGTTTTCGGCCGAATTCGGCCACACTTGCATCGGTCTCTGCGATAAAATAACCCTAGGGCCCTCGGTGGGCCAAAAAATCACGAAAAACTTAAACTTACCGGCGGCGGTGCTCTCGGGTGTGGCGGCTCCTCCAGCGTGAGTTGCGTTTTGATGTTTGGCTCCGATCAACCTGTAGAGAAAAGAACGGTGATCACAGTGGTATAAAAATTGCATCGAACGGAGGCCGGGAAGGGCCTCATCGGAGGCAAAAACCGAGGAGGGGTGCGGCGGCGCCGTTGGGCTTCGGCTGGGTTTTCTGGCTGTTTGTCCGGTGGTTTGGCTCCGGTTTGGCCATAGGCGGACTCAGCATCGAAAAACGAGCAAGAGGGAGAAAATTTACCTCGATCGACGGTCGAAAACTTCCCCGGTGCGGCGGCGGGTGGCGGCGGTCGGCTCCTCCGGCGTCTGGTTCTTCTTCTCCGGCGAGGCACTGGCGGCTAGGGTTTTTGTGGTCAGGTGTGGGTGGGGTTATTTATACCCTTTGCCTTTTAATCTCAACCGTCCATCAAGATTAAATCTGGGCCGTTCGATCGCAATTTAATTGGAATTAAATCTGGACCGTCCATCGCGATACAATCTGGGCCGTCCGTGCCTGATTGAATCTGAGCTGTCTGTGCGTACGTTTGATCTGGGCCGTCCGTGCGCGTGGGAACGGATCTGGGTCGTCCGATCGCGCGCACGTGGATCGCCCACGTGGCCCGTCCCCTGGTCAGTGTTTCCTTACCACGCGGCACGTCCTGGTTGGCTAGGGCTGCTGATCGGGCCGCTTACGTGGCTGCTGACGTGGTACAACTTTTCTAAATTGCATTTTGACCCCCGGTTTTCGATTTTCTTTTCAAAAATACCTCCAGAATTCAAATTTTCACCCATTTTTCCCAAAATCAATTTCAATTAAATCCAAATAATATTTTTACCCAATTTTATCATTATTATTATTTTTATTCTCATGAAATTAGATTAAATAAAATAAAATAAAATTAATTAAAAATAAAAAAAAAATCAAATAATTACAAAATAAAAATAATGATACTTGAGTGTTACACTTTCGTATTTTGTAATGCGGGAAACATAAGTAGTTTTTTAGAGAACATAAAAGAAACATCGTTTGTATCTAGCAGGGACTAAGTACTTTGTTCTTACACATTATTTCCTATCTCTCCATCCTGTTTGTTTGTAATGCAGGAGACATAACTAGGTTTTTGGAAAGCATCAAAGACATTGTTTTGCATCTCACGGGGAACATATACTTTTTCCTTGCACAGTATTTCCCATCTCTCTGTATTTCCATTCTTTTGTAGTACAAGACACAAAGGAGTTTTTCTTCTTTAATATCTTACAAATTGAATAGATTGTCATGTTACAATAGAGCTCCATTAAGAAAGGAGGATTGCTTGTCAACTTACAGGGGACTGGATGTGTCACACTTTCAAAAGCTATCTAAATAGTTTTTTCCCCTCTATTCTTAGTGAGAAGTTGTAGATTTTACAGTTTTAATATTCTGGATTAGCTGTATAGTATTTATTTCTTGCTGTGGTTTTTAATTTCTCTTACTCATGGTAATATCACTGAGTTTTTGCTATTGGCTTCATGAGAATATTTTTTAACTGGTTGTGTTTGGCAGAATCTGGGGCACAGTGGCCTATTATTCTTGGTGGCCAAGCTCACTGGACAGTGGGTCTTGTGGCAACATTGATTTCTTTCAGCAGTATAATTGCAGCCGATACATTTGCTTTTATAGGTGGCAAGGTTAGGCTCTAGAGTTATTATACATACTGTTTTCATTATAATTTCATTGATACTTGAAAGATAATTTTGTGAGTGCATCCATCAGATGGACGAATGTTTATCTTCTCAAATATTCATTCTTCTGCTTTTATACACACAACTAATGAAATCAAATGGCAGTCTGCATTTGATTTGGCTCTTTGTGACAAATATTCAATTTATGAGCCATTCGAGTTTATCATCTCTTCAATGCTCAGCTTCTCTGTTTATGAAGATTTAATTAACAATTAGTTGCCTATGATATTCCAGGATTTGCATGCTATTAATTGGATGGTTATAAGTCCAGCTTAAATTATTATCTAAAAAATAATAATAAATCAGTCCAGCTTAAATTCAGTGTTGATGCCTCATATTTAAGAGGGATTAAATTCAATAATGATGCCTCATTTTTAAGAGGGATTAAATTCAGTGTTGCACAGGTTAATATACCTTTTCAGGATGACGATAATGATAGACTAAGTAATGGCATAAGGTCTTATCAATCATTTTTATGTTTATATTATTTAATTATTTTATTTTTGAATTAAATGTGATGTTTATATTTTTTTGTCATTTTTTATTATAATTTTATTTTAGTGTTAACTTTTTTAAAATAAATAATATTTTAAACATATCAGTTATGATTTGGGTTCACTCAAACATATTAACTGTGTTGGGTATGGATTTGGTGATTGTGATTATTAAACGTGTTAGGTTTGGGTTTTGGAGTGGAATCATTAGTACTTAACAATGACATGACTTGTTTAGATATGAATTTCTATCCTATATACCATTACAAAGATTGGGTGGGATTTTTATTTATTTGCTTGAGTTCCGTTTTTGGCAGGACACCTCTTAAAAATGTTGTTCTCAAAAAGATTTAGGAAGCATCTGTTTTAGTTGCTTATGGTTGTGTAGCCACCTAAAACATATCAATTATGATTAGAGTTAATTGAAAACATATTAATTATTTTATGAATAGGTTAAACTTGTTAAATTGGTTGATCAATTAACACTTAATGTAAATTTCTTGATAAAACGAGTCTAAGTGGATTTAAATGGATTAATCTATTTACAAGTAGGTTGGTTTTTGGTTCGGAAATGGTGAAAAATGCTAAACATGTTAGGTTTGTGTTTGGAGTAGAGTCATCAGTACTTTATGTTGACATGATCTGTAACGATTCCGGAATTCTAAAGAAAATAAATCATTAATTTAGTGCTTAGTTAGGGTTTACATTTCTTATACAATAACTTAAAGTATCAAATAGTGTTACGGGAATTACCCTTTGAAAGAAATACAAAAAAAATAAGAAAATAAACAGAAAATAAATAAAACCGGTATTCTACTCGTAACCCTCTTGTGGATTGAGGTTTGGATCCTGATTTTCTTGATCTGAAATGATTAAATAAAGGATGAGCTACATTAGCTCAGTAAGAATATCACGCTACTCATCGACACAGAAAAGAAGTTTGGTAGAAAAATCAAAACAACTAATGGAACTCTTAATTAAATAAATTCATTTATTATAAACAAAATATTTTACCATCTACTTAGCGTAGTGAAATTTATAAAACAACTTATAGAGACAATACATAACTCAAATCATGATTTCATATGTAATCGATTTGAGCAACAATTCTATCCTTAATCAGCCTACTGGTATCCATAGGGGTTCATAGGGATGTCCCCACAACGCGTGAGCCATTTCCTTTAACATTTCAAATTAACAAGCTGTCCCCATACCCCATATGATATGAGCGCCAAACCATTAAATCTCAATACTCCGTCCGGTATGAGATGTGAAACGGGCCGTCCCAATATCCTGTTCGGTATGAGCGTCAAATTATCAAATCTCGATACTCCGTTCGGTATGAGTTAACGTTCACGGTAGGGTTCCCTATGCACCCGGTCCGTCCACCATCTCTCAGGATATCCAGTAAAACTGCCGTTTTATCCATTCACTTAATCACGCTATTTTCTTTTTTTCTTTAATCTCATTTTTTTCCAATTTAATCGTAAACCCATAAACAAACAATACATACATTCAAAACTATAAAATTGATCAATAAGATATTATCATGCATTCAAACTGTAAAAACAATAATCAGAAACAACAGTAGATAATTTTCGGTTCTGACTCCATTAGTAACCCGTAATTAATTATGGATATTTTCTAAATTGTATACAATATCGTATTATTGTTAATTTGACTTCAATTCTATAATAGAGAATAGGGTGATGGATTCTTACTCAAATTTATGTCCGAAAAGCTAAACTTGTTTAATTATTTGAGGTACCGGATTGTACTGTAGTGGTGCCGGGTGATGCGGTTGGGGCACTGGGCTATACTGTGGTGGTACTGTGGTTGAGGCACCGGATCATACTGTAGTGGTGCCGGGTGGTACTGTGGAGGAGCAGGGTCATACCGGGGTGGTTCGGGATCCTTTCTCTGTAAGAGTGGCTCAACCTGTGACAACGGGAGAGGGTCAGGTAGCTCCCTCCTTTCCTCCTGGGCCTGTTGAACAGTAATAAGTCTCTCCGGCATCTCAAATAATCGGTCGACATCATCTCTAAGCGAACCCTCTCAGGCTGCTTGGTTTACTGGGGGTCTTCCTCTCCTCATCTATCTATACTTGCTTTTCATAAGGAATGATTGAGTAATAATTCATTATTTTTGGTATTTCCTAAGGATTTTGTATAAGGAATGTGTTCGAGAAACGCGGCTCTGATACCAACTGTAATGACATCAGAATTACAAAGGAAATAAATCATAAATTTAATGCGAAAGCGAAATAATTAGTTAGAGTTTACATTTCTTACACAATAACTTAAAATATCAAATAATGTTACGAGAATTACCCTTTAAAGGAAATACAAAGAAAATAAGAAAATAAACGGAAAATAAATAAAATTAGTATCCTACTCGTAACCCTCTTGTGGATTGGTCTCTAGATTCTGATACTCTTGATCTGAAATGGTTAAATAAGAGATGAGTTACACTAATTCAATAAGAATATCACGCTACTCACCGACACAGAAAAGAAGTTTGGTAGAAAAATCAAAACAACTAATGTACCTCTTAATTAAACAAATTCATTTATTATAAACAAATTTTTTTACCATCTACTTAATGTAGTGAGATTTACAAAACAACTTATAGAGATAATACATAACTCAGATCATGATTTCATATGTAATCGATTTGAACAATAATTCTATCCTTTGTCAGTCTACTGGTATCCATGGGGGTTCATAGGGATATTTTCACAACGCGTGAGCTCTTTTCTTTAACATTTTAAATTAACAGATCGTTTCCATACCCCGTCCGGTATGAGCACCAAACCATTAAATCTCAATATTCCGTCCGGTATGAGAGTGAAATGGGAAATTGTCATACTCCGTATGAGGGTGCAAACCCTAACTAATTATTTCACTTCCGTACTAAATTTATAATTTATTTCATTTGGAATTCCGAAGTCGTTACATGATCCATCTAGACACAAATTTCATGAATTGCCAACACTTTATGCCATTACAAAGATTAGGTGGGGTACTGCTACACTAATAAATTTTTGCCCATTTACAGGCATTTGGGAGGACACCTCTTACAAATGTCAGTCCGAAGAAGACTTGGGAGGGAACTATTCTTGGTCTGTGTGGTTGTATAGCCACCACAGTCATACTGTCAAAGATTTTGTCCTGGCCAACATCTTTGCTAAGGTAACTGCATTTCCTTTTATGCCATGTTATTCTTTTCATGTGCAAAACTACTTTTTCTGTTCCTCATAACATAATTGTGAGTCAGCATGATGATCAATAGCAAAGGAAAACATAGAAAACATACACTATTGTAATGTTTTTGTTCTGATTGTTCGCTGAATGTAAATAATCGTTTACTTTCATCGTCGCTGGGAGGAACTTATGCTCTTAAAGGAAAGTTACAAAAACAATAGTCACGCAGTTGAAATTCTTGCTCATTTATGATGTCGTTGTTGCATCCATGTTGTCTGACAACTTCATATACAACATTGAGCTATGAGCTCCACTATTTTACATTTCAATTTCTTTTTTTATATGTATCTTTCTCTCCCAATTGCCTGGTCTTTGGTTAGCCAGGATTTTAGTTTTTATGATCTCCCTCTGCCACCACCCCTCCTATGATCATGTTTCATTTGCCATTTCTAATGCATTTTATGATATGCGAAAAGAATTCTTAAATATAGATTTTTTCTGTTTGTTCCTTTTTGCATCTTCAGTACTCTGCATCTGACATATCTTCTTGAAATGGTTGTCAGTGCTGTGGCTTTTGGATTCCTAAACTTCTTTGGATCTGTTTTTGGTGATCTCACTGAGTCAATGATTAAACGTGATGCTGGTGTCAAGGACTCTGGTTCCCTAATTCCAGGACATGGTAATTAGCTTTTACTGATACCCGGGATTTTTCTTTTCCTAAGATTTTTCCTGAAGTATAGGTTATTTTATATCTTGATGGTGTATAAAAATTTTGTAGTTTGCTTTTGAATAATTTCAAGAATGCATCAATCGTTTGTATTTGGTGCTCCACTTGATGTTCAAGCCTGAAAAATGATGAGTGAAAACAATAATACCTTGTTATATTATGAATGCTAAAAGATGCAATTTATTGATGTGGAACCATCTACAGCAGCTTTTTCTAATATAGGATTATTACTATAATTTCTATTTTCGTAAGTCTTATATTTTGTTAGAGTTTTCATAAAATCATTGTAGAGATGGTCTATAGAAGAAGGTGGTTGTGGCTGAATTTAGCTTAGACAATTCAGTGTGGTATGTCAAGGATCCCATGGGGCCGCATGGTGTTGGCTTGTGGAAGAAGATTAGCATAGCAATCAGGTTTTTCAGAAGTGCATAAAATGAAGAGTGTTGTCTGCAAAGAGAGTGAGTTTTTGGAAGGATGAATGGTTGGAAGGTGGGATGCCTTTCATGCAGTTTCCTGCCATTTATGGTATCGGTATGAACAAGAACATTTAAATAAAGGATTCCTTTATGGGATCCATCGGTAGGAGCTCATGGGCAATTGAATTAACCAAAAACCTGAATGATTAAGAGATAAATGATGACATAGAACTTCTCAAGTCTCTTTCTTAAGTGGGGGTTTTGCGTGCGTCTGAGGACGAGTTAATTTGGAGTCTCAATAGAAAAGGGTTTATATTTCTTCTTTTTAACTGGGAGAGGAAGCTAGAGTGAGGCTCCTATCGAACTGGAGGCAACTCCAAAGTGGATCCTTATGCTGGACCAGTTGATTAGGAGGGGGAAAATCTTGGTGAATGGTTGCTATTTGTACAAGAATGGTGCAAAGATGTGTAATCATATCCTTATTTGGTATCCTTTTGCACAGCATCTTTGGTCTCTGGACTTCAGTCTTCTGAGTTTGAGTTGAGTAATTGTTGGCACTGTGAAAGTGGAGTTTTGGGCATGTAAATGCATTGGAAGTTAAAAGTTATTATTTAGACTTATCCTTTTGGCTACCAACTTTCGATAAATTTAAAGATTCATAGTTCCAGGTTTTAAGTTTTTTGTTAAGAGGTAAACCGCTGTATTCTAATGAGGATCTTGGGGATCTAATAGACATTTCATTAGAAATGAAGTTTTTTGTACAGGTTAAATCTCCTTGGTACTTCTATATTTATACACTTTTTCTTCTTGAAAGTTATAGAAGTTTCTATTTTTAAATTCACTCTGTTAGTGTGATTTGAGTTATCAGATTAATTTGTATTGGGTTCTTTTTTAAATTTTTGCTATTATAAAGGGATAGGGAAGGAAAAATACTGAATATTTATATGTCTCTTATTGAAATGAGAATAATGATATATATACATGTAGATGGATTCAAAAATGGTAACCAATATAAAATACCCAATTAATTACGCTAACATATTTGTCATATTATTATGTACATGGAATATTATATAATATTCTAACACTCCCCCTCAAGGTGGAGTATAGATATTAATCATGCCCAGTTTGTTGCGAAGATACTCAATCCGTGCTTTATTCAAAGGTTTTATGAATAGATTATCAAGTTGTTCTCTTGTCTTCACATAATCAATAGATATAAAATTTTCCTAAATTTTTTCTTGTATGAAATGACAATCAATCTCGATATATTTGGTTTTTTCATGATACACAGGATTCGAAATAATATGAAGGGCAGACTAATTATCACACTAGAGTTTTACAGGAGATGTAGGCTTCAAACCCACTTCATCTAAACGATGATATATCCATAAGATTTCGCATATAGACTGGGGCATATTTCTATATTCAGATTCTGCGCTTGAGCGAAATACAACTGTTTGCTTCTTACTTTTTCATGATATGAGATTCCTACCAACAAAAATACAATAGTCCATAGTAAATCTCCTATCAATTTTAGATCCAGTCCAATCAGTATCTGTAAAACATTTAGTATGAGTTTATTCGTAATTTCTAAATACTATACTAAGTTCCAGAGCACCTTTTAAGTAGTATAAAATATGTTCCAGAATCTCACAATATTTGACTGTAGGTGCAGATATAAACTGATTAACAACACTGACAGGGTATACAATATCTGAACAAGTCACAGTGAGATAATTCAATTTTCTAACTAGTCGCTTGTATTTTCTGGATTTTGACGGGGATCACCATCATTTTTTATAAAATGTACATTTGGTACCATTGGTCTTTTGCATGGCTTAGCTCCCAGTTTTCCTGTTTATGCCAGTAGATCATATACATACTTTCTCTGAGATAATAGAATCTCTTCCTTACTTTTGTTATTTCCACCCCCAAGAAGTATTTTAGTTGTTCCAAGTTTTTGGTATTAAACTTGATATGCAAGAATGACTTGAGAGAGAATATTGCTGCATAGTCATTTCCTGTAATCACAATATCATCAACATAAACAATAAAAAGTATAATACCAGCTATTAATTGTGTATAGAAGACTGAATGATCACACTTGCTCTTTTTCAATCCAAACTCACCTACCACCTCACTAAACTTATCAAACCACGCATGGGGACTCTGTTTCAGACCATACAAAGATTTCTTCAAATGATAAGACTTTTTCGTACTCGCCCTAAGTAACAAACTCAGGTGGATGCTTTATATATTTTTCTTCTAAGAGATCATCATGAAGAAATGCATTTTTAATGTCCAATTAGTGTAAGGGTCAATCTCGGGAGGTTGCAATAGATCTGAATAAACGGAAAGAGGTAGTTTGCCCATTGGAGAGAATGTATCAAAATAGTCCACCCCATAAGTTTGAGCATAACCTTTCGCTACCAATCAAGTTTTAAGTCTCATTATAGAGGCATTTAGATTCAGTTTGACTGTAAATACCCATTTGCATCCTAGAGTCTTTTTTCCTTTGAGTAAATCTACCAGATCACAGGTATGATTATTATTACGAGCATTTATCTCCTCAAGTATGGTGTTACGCCAATCAGGGTGATTTAGAGTCTCCTTAACTGTTTTGAATATAGAAATTGAATCTATATAAGCAATTAAAGCGTTAGATGAAGGAGACAGATGGTCATATAAGATAAAATTAGCAATGCGATAAGTTGATGTAGGAATGGTGTACTGATATTTACCTTTACGAAAACTAATGGGAAGATCAAGATCCTGTGAGTTAGAATCAGATGACGACAGACCTGGTGCAGAACATGTATAATTAGTTTGTTGTTTTCTGGAATAAATACGAACAATTGGTGGTAGTACTTAGGTCAGAGGCACACTAACACTATCATCAACTTGCTCAAATAGGGATGAAAATACATCATCTGGAAAAGTACCATTATCTGTTTGCTCAGTATAGGCACCTAGTGTTAAAGTATAGGTGAGTCACTCATCGTCCGTCCCTGACTTGTAAATTTAAATAATGAGGAGAAGAACGGTGTATTTTTTAAAAAAACCACATCAATTAATATAAAATATTTATGGAGATCTGGAGAGTAGCACTGATATCTTTTTTAAAGGCGAGAATATCTCAAAAATACACATTTCAAGGTCTTCGATTCCAATTTTATCATAGTAGGTCGCACATCTCGAACATAACAGGTGCTACCAAATATCTTAATTTGTAGCAGAAATAAAGACTTGTTTGGAAAAAGAATATGAGAAGCATCTCCATCAAGTACTATAAATGACATATGATTAATTAAGAAACATGCCGTGGAAACAATATCAACCCAGAACTGCTTAGGGATTTGTGTTTGGAACAAGAGGACTCGAGTTGTCTCAAGTAAATGTCTATTCTTTCTCTCAGCGATTCCATTTTGAGATGGTGTATCCACACATGAGAATTGTTGAAGGATCCCATGTTGAATCATATAGTTCTGAAATGAGTCGGACATATATTGCTTGATATTATCACTTCTGAATACATCCACAGAAACATTGAATTGTGTATTGATTTCATCACAAAAGGCACAAATGTGAGAAAATAGTTCAAAACGATTTTTCATAAAATATATACACGTCATTCGAAAAAAATCATTCACAAAAGTAACGAAATATTTAAAATCAGTATTGGATGGAACAGAATAGAGGTCCCAAATATCAGAGTGAACTAACTCTAAAGCAGACTCAGCTTGTCTACTGACTCTTGGACCTGACGGACTTCTGTGATGTTTTGGAAATAGACATGACTCACAATCCAATGAAGGTATATTATGAAATTGAGAACGTAACTTTTTTCAACATAGGTAGAGAAGGATGTCCCAATTATTAATGTGCTTCAAATGGAGAGATAACATTAGAGCAAGCAACTGATTGAGGTACCCAAGTGTCAAGAATGTAAAGATCATCTGATATGTGTTCTTTACCAATAATTCGTTTCGTCATAAGATCTTGAAGAATACAGTGATCAGGAAAAAATGTAATACAACAATTTATATTTTTAGTAAAGTTACTTATAGAAATTAGATTAAGACAAGTTTAAGTAGACTTAAGCTCAGATGACAGGGTAATAGATAATGTTGGTTTCGTGGTCCCCGATCCCACAATATTATAGGTCGACCTATTGGCAATAGTTACAGAATAAGATGCTTTGTGTGGTCGAAAACTAGAAAAAAATTTTAAGGTTACCTGTCATGTGATCCATAGCATCAGAATCAATCATCTATCTATTCGAGAAAAAAATAAGACATTTTTTCTCTGATTCAACAAAAACAGAAAATTTATTCAAAAATTTTTGATACTAAATAAATTTAGTATACTCGTCAGCTAAAATTATAACAGTTCTCTCAGAAGATGAGCTAACAGTAGCAGCAACAATATTAGAGGCTTGTGTCCTCTTATTACAATTATGCAATTTCTTACAATACTGCTTTATGTGTCTTTGTTCACGACAATTATAACAGATAATATTATCATCCATTTCAATACAGAGATTATGAAAAATGCCACTCAAAATATTCAAAACACAGCAGGCTGGAATACCCAAAAATGGCTGCAAATATACTAGAAAATCTGAGAAAACAGAGTATTTCTTCACACACGGCTGTCAACAATCCTAGCAGGACCTCACTGCCAACCACCGGAGTCCACACACTGTCGCACGCGCCGCCACTGGAGAGCCACGCTCCACCGTCGTAAATCACCAAAATACCTTCTTTCGACTGAAAATCACCACAAAACACAAATGCATGCACGAATCCAGAATGGTGTTTACAAAATCTCCTTAAATCGCGTCGGAAGACCGGAAAAGGCTTGCTGTCACGCGATTTGCTCCACTGCTGGTTTCTCCACTCCGATCTTTTGGTTCCTGCCAAGACCAGGCCGGCGGAGCTTTTCTTCAGGTTCTGACTTCTGGCCAAACACGACACAGATGCGAAACGGCTGAACGCGACTTCACGTGACATTTGCGGACCCAAAACCGAGAAAGAAAGGCTTCCTCCGCCTCTTCTGCTTGCACCACCGTGCTGGCCGCAATCTGAACTAGTCACAGAATGGTGGTCAACTTCTTCCGGTGCTGGGAATAGGTTGTTCAACCTCTATTTGGTCTTACCTCTAAAACCCTAGCTCTGCTATTATGTAAAGGGATAGAGAAGGAAAAATACTGAATATTTACATGTTTATTATTGAAATGAGAATAGGGATATATATACATGTAAATGGATTCAAATATGGTAATCAAGATAAAATATTTTATTAATTACGCTAACATATTTAGAAAGATAATCATACTATTATGTACGTAGAATATTTTATAATATTCTATCAATTATCAAAGAAAGAAAGAAACGAAAAATAAATAAAAGACAACAACAATGGGAAAGGAAATCTTTTTCACTGACCTATTCCATCTCTTTAATTACTTACCTGCTTGCATTTATATTCTTAAATCATATTTCTTTGTTAATCCTTTTATTTCCATGCATGCCATAGATATTGGTAGTTAAGTTCTTGACACTAGGATGTGCATCATAGTAGGTTTTAGTTCGCAATACTTTTGTGATTTAGATGTTTGTAGTATTGATTTTCTATTGCATTCTACTCTAACATGATTCATTATGATCCTTTTGAATCTAACTTCTAGATATAATCACGAGCTAAAATAAAACAGTTGCTAGAGAGAGAAAATTTTGAATTTTCGAAAGGATATCTTTTGAAGATAGAGAGAATTTCCAATATCGACTGGTTGGAAAGTAGTGTGAGGGAGAGAAGGCCATGGAACCTTCTCTTGCTAGAAAGTTCCTGGCAACCAAAAAGATTTTTATTTTATATCGGGATAGCAGGAAGGAAAGGTGAGGGGCTGAAAATGGGCGAGAATGGGAACTGCTTTTGTTTAACCATCTATTTCTGGGGAAAGGAGGAGGTGGAATGTCTTAGTGAAAGTGCTTAAGATTTTTGCTAGACCAATGGAGAAAGGTTCATGGAGAGGAGTATTACTGGGGAGCAGAATCAATTGTGACTGGCCACGGGGTGCAACAAGGGAGGGAACTTTCTGGTCTTCACAGAATGGTACTATGAGAAGAGGAGGATATACATCCTTGAAGGTCCGCAAGCTAGAGTTGCTAGTGAATGATCTCAGCACTATGTGAGGTGATTGGTAGGAAGAGCGGAGCTCTTGGATACTGCGACCCATAATAGCAGGCAGAGGAGGGGGATGGCAGCCATCACACATCCAGGTCGCCCTGCGCTGCGTGGTAACCTAATCTACCTGCCATATGGAGCTGCACATGAATCTGGCAAGGGCGATGGACAAACAATTCATCAAGGTGGTGAAGGAAGGAGGAAGGGAGGTAGTTGGATAGAGGAGCAAACCAACCTGGACCCCGCTGGGCTTTGGCCAATGTCCACAAGCAGGACCAAGGCTGGGTTTTGCCCAAAACTCATATCCAGAATCAAGGGTGAACTAGACCCCCTCAAATAGTGGGCTGCAAGTTAAGAAACTCAAAGACTCTGATCTCGTATATGGGCAAAAGAGTACATGAGATGGGGAAGATAAATGGGTTAAAGGGAGTCGAATTGGGCTCAAATGGAGACAATGTTTGCACCACAGGATTGACCCGATTTTGAGAATTGGGAAAGCAAAAGGAAAACGCAATTGTGAGCTCGGAGAATCGGAGGAGGAGCTGTAGACAGCCTCCGATGATGGAGATGATATGAGAGAAGTGGGCAAAAATAGTTGGCCAAGGATGGGGAGTGCTTCCGTCTTGTGGGAGCTAGAAATGTGGAATGTAGAGGTGGAGAGGTAAAAAATATTGGTGAGACTGAGCATGAGGAATAGGAGGCATTGGCACTTGTTTCGGTGTTAAAGGGCGGTTCTAGGGAACTTGAAATGACCTTGGCAAGGGAGAAAAATAATATGATTGCTTTGGAAGGCAATTACAAATCCTTGTTAATAAGTTTTCAACCAAAAGCAGGTGAGGCGACTATTTTGGAGGGGCCTGGAAGAATTGAGGTCACAGTGGAGAAAGACTTACTAGCCTTAGTGGCTGAGGGAAAGTGACGTAGAGGAGGAGCTATATAAGAACGGTGGAAGTAGGTCTGAGACAGAGAGAGAAGGAATTACTTGCAGCTGGCAACATATGAAGGAGGAAAAGGGGATGTACTCTATGAGGAGAAAACATCTAGGTAGGTCTTGAACAATATTCTGAAAATTAACAAAATGATTGGAGTGAGGGTTGGACGAATAAGTGATGGACTTGTTCGAGAACATTGAGAAATCTAATTCAACAAAATATGAAGATAACCCTTAAGAAGAGGCAAGGGTGGATATGGAAAGAGAGAGCTAAAGAGACTACAATCCTTGGTTAATTATGAGAAGCCCAACAAGGGTGAGTAGGGTGGGAAGGGAGAGGTTTCAGAGAGTCTTATGTTAGACTGCATTATCCCCTGGTATATAAGGGGTCTAAATGATGACAAGAGGAGATTGGTCATAAGAGGTTGTCTGTCAAGGTAGAAATCATGACTGATCTGTTTGCAAGAAACAAAGATGGATGCTTTCTCAGACACTATGGCTCTTAGCATTTTGGAGGAATAGGGAAGTGGATTTGAGAGAATTTCCCACAATCGGGTTTGCGGGTTGTGGTGTTGTGGTTTGGAACGAGGAAAGAATGCAATGCAAGAGTGTCTACATGGGGGGGAGTGCTCATCTCGTGTCTGTTTGAATGCAAGGGAAGTAGGTGGAGATGGATGTTTACGGGAGTTTATGTTAGGGGGGAGGGACGGGAGAGGGAGAACTTGTGGCAAGACTTGGAGGAATCTAGAAGGAGATGAGACTTCCCATGGGTGTTTGGTGGTAATCTTAACATGGTACTGGAAAGACATGAGCCCACTGGGAGCATTTCTCTAGGATATGTGCTGAGGAATTTTGGGACATCGTGGATAGATTGGAGCTTATGGATCTCTCACTCTCTGGAGGAATGTGGACTTGGTTTAATAAAAGAGCTAATCCTTGTTTCTCTGGAATTGATCAGTTCCTTGTGTCAATCTCCTTCCAAGATAGAATGACAAGACTCATACAGAGACGACATCAATGTACAATATGGAACCACTTTCCCATTTGCTTGGAGGTTGATGGAATCAAATGGGGGAACTTATCCATTCAGATTCGAGGACAAATGGTTAAAGGTGCTGGGCTTCTATAATGAAATTAAAGAATGGTAGGAGAATGCCACAAATGATAGTAAAGCAAGCTTCAGGGTGGCAAAAAATGATCTTGGTTATGAAAGCTAAAATTAAGCCATGGAGTGAGGAGTTAGGGAGAATGAAGACCATGATATCCTTTCTTTGCTACAGTAGCTTGACAATCTTAATCTTGCTGAAGGTAAGGGCAATTTACCACTAGATGGCAGAGAGAGAAGAGAGAAGGTGAAACTGGACTTAGCTAATCAGATTCAGATAGAGGAGATTTCTTAAAGGCAAAAATTAAAAAATATAATGGATCCAGAGAAAAATAGGAACTCAAAATTCTTCCATTTCATGACTTTATATACCGAGAGCTACAATGGAAGACCTACACTGAATGGGCTTGAGTTTAGCATGTTGAAGCAGCAGGATTGGGCTGTATTAGAAAGAGAGTTCTTAGAAGAGGAAATCTTAGAGGGCCTCATGCATTGCAAGAGGGATAAGGCTCTGGACCCTGACGGGTTCAATATGAATTTCTTGCAAAAGTTTTGGAGTATGCTTAAAGGGGATATCTTGGAATTGTTCAGAGAATTTTAGAGATCTTCGATGGACCCCTCTCCTCTAATACTAAGTTGATATGTTTCTTACTCTGTGATTGGATCACGGGTTTATGAACTGTAAAGTCTTTGAGCAAGCATGAAGCCTGCTTGTTAGATTTTCAACCTTGATGACTTATGATGGGCTCGTTTGAGAGAACCCACGATCCCTTAAAGAGGCACCTTAATTTTAAAGAATAATAAGATGATTAATTCATTATTAAGATAGATATTTGTAGAGAGCATTGCTCATACAATTTAGGAAGAAACCTAACCAATTCCTAATTAGTAGAATTTTAAAATAATTAGAACTCTATTATCTAGGAAATTCTAATATGACCATGCTAATTCATCCATTTGCCTGAATTCCAACTTGTTGGGGATCTAAAAATCCTAATCAATAGAGGAGGCTGTCCACAAGGCTTGAAGGTGCAGCTTCTCTTATGCTTTTCTCTTGTGTGTCTGATGTAAAACACAAAGAGTTTGAATACAAACTTAAAAGAACTTTTATTAAGAGTAAAACTTGGAGATCTCGGATTTCAATAATCAAAATATTTCAATATGTGAATAATAATCATAAGTAACTTACTTAATAATTAGGATAGCTACCTTATTTAAAGGCATCAAATACACCAAAAATAGGACATTTAGAAAATCTAACAAATAGGAGAATGACTAAAAAGAAAGAAGTAAGAAAATAGATATAGGAAAATAGAAAAATATCCTATTTTCATTTATTGTAAAACTTTTCAAAACTTAAAAAGGAAAATTAAATCTTTCTATTCTTCTTAGTTAACTTACCAAAATGATTAATGTTTCTTTATTGATTCTACCTCATATTTTCCACTATTGGAATATAGAATTCAGGAGCTTCCTTTTCTGCATTATTGTCACCTACTTGGTGAAAATTCAGCCTTGAGTTTTGAAATGTTGAAGGAGAAAGAATATCAAAGTTGGAACTAGTTTTTTTTAACAACTGAAGGTTGTGGAATTTGAAATTGTAATGAAAAAACATGAATCGTTCTCAAATTAATGATTCTGGAGATGTAAAGAACCAATTAGGAATTCAAAATTCATAAAAGGGAAGCAATCAAACTTTTCACATTGCTGTTACGAGCCAAATGGACCATTATCTTTAGACAGAGTCTCTTTCTTCTTGATGAGAACATCTCCTTAATGACATCATTGCTTACAAGTAAATTGAGAGGTCTGATGCTAGAAAATTCAACTTGATTAACATGAATAACAATTTCATCTACAATCTCTTCTATTATCTCAAATACCTATTCATACCTTCAATATCACTAGTTAACTCACATGATATGAACTTTTTATATGTTTAGGTAGCTAACATGCTTCACAAAGTAAGAAATCCATATAAGTTTTCTTAAATAATGTAGGATATAATTTTTCTAAAATAAAGAAAGAAGGATATTCTAACCGTTAGTGTAACTATAGGATTTCCCTATTGACAGTCAGATCTCCGAAGGAAGCTTGATTCTCTATGACATTTCGACTTCTATTCAATACATATCAGTCATCTTGCAGTTTATCAATGTCAATCGTCTTTCCTGTTTAAAAATCCTGAAGGACACAATAATCAGGAAAATTCAATTTTACAATTAAAATCTCCAATAAAAACACTAATGGATAAGAAATTGTTAGAAAAAGTAGGTACATAAATGATTGAAGACATTAGAATGATCGAAATACAATTAATAGAATTTGTTTCAGATACAGGAGTGTATGATCCATCTACGACACAAATATTTTCCTGTTGAGTACATGGAAAATAGGTTAGAAAATCTTTAAAAGAGTTTGTCATGTGTTTGTTACCTCCAAAGTTTATAATGTAAGTGTCAGAATTGGAAATAATAGGGAGAGGAGCAGTATCTAAGTTTACCATTTTGACGTACCAATAGTTGATGAATGGTCACCCGAACTTGTAGTAACTAATTTCCTTACTCCTTCAAAGTAGCACATAAGCCACAAATCTAGAAAACAATACCACGAATCAGAGAAGAAGAGAAGCAACTCCACAAATTAGCGGTGAAAAAATGCCAGCCAGATTGCGACCATGCCCGAATCCGCAAAAAAAAAAAGGAAGTTGTGTGCAGTTGAACAGAAAAGCAAAAAAGCAGCCCGCCGTGAAATCAACAAACACCATGCGAATCCAGTTGTCTTGCGCAACACGAAGCGAAGCAGTTAGGTAGGCTAAGACGAAGTTGCAATCGCGAAGGGATGATCCAACAGAGAGAGCCGCGTGCGAATGAGAGAATTGGGTCAAGTCGGCCGTGCGATTTGAAGAAACACGAAGTAGTTGCTGTGGGAAGAGCCAGACAAGCAGCCGTGCACGACCCGAGAGAGTTGTGCGCGACCAGAGAGAGCCGTTCGCGAGCCAGGCACGAAGGAAAGACCCGGATTGGGTCGAGTCAAGCACGCACGAAGGAGAACCGTGAAGCAACTACTGTGCGTGATCAGGTAAGCAAAGACGCTCACCGGAGGGCGGTTGGAGCAAGACGATCAGGTAGGACGGAGATGCTCACTGGAGAAGGGCGGCCGGTTGGCGGTGAGTCTAAGATTCCGTTTGGGTGGGTGTTTGAAAATGTTTTAAGGTTTGAAGGAAATCCTAAAAATGAAAAAAATCCTAAAATATCCATATTTTGCTTTGATACCATGTAGAAATTTAAGAAAAAATGTTCACTTTATTTCCACTCAATTTTTGGTGTTGCAAATGATTTACATATATAGAAGAATTCGTAAGTAAAAATGAGAAAAAAAAAATTTATAACAGGGATTTTAAATAATTATAAGAAATTAATGGTAAAAGTTATATAAGAAAATTATCAATATTATTTATTCAACAAAATATTCATGTTAACACAGATTTTCTTGGGTTTCCAATGGAAGAGTTTCCTATGATTAGCATTTGTTGCACTTTTTTAATACTTAGGAAGAGGATTTTGTCCTCAATTTCTATGATATTCTTTATGAGGTCAATATCAGGCACTAGGATCAAGGCTTGGAGTTGATTCAAGAAAGGGTTCTTTGAGGTCAGGAGCTTACTCATAAGGAGTCTGAGAAATTTCAGGGCCGTTGATGAGGCTAACCTCTAAATCCATCAAAAAAACTTCTCCTCTCAGCATAGTGACCCTTTTTCGGGTGGGAAGTTGTCTGTTGATGTATCTTAACTAATCCATAATCTTATGAAGCAAGGGAGACTTTGGGTTAATGGCTGTTAGTTGCGTAACAGTGCAACATTTTCTCTGTTGGTGCCGCTGGGCTAGTTTGTTGTGGGAAGTAGCATTTGGGTTTGTCAGGGCAGTGGTGAGTGGTTGCTGGCTCTATTCAGAATAATATTGGGGTATGGCTGCTTCTAAACAACATAAGGAAAAATTTTTGCACTTAATCCACTTGTTTCATTCAACTTATTTGAGGGAGATATATGAGAGCCTTTGTGGTAGAGGTTTCTTTCTTCCAAAAAGTTCAGGATCATTGGTTAAGGAACTTTTACATTTTTGAGTCAACTGTTTTCTTTTTTGTCCAAAGATAGAGATTGTTTAGATCATGTAGGGTTTTTGAAATGTAAATAATTATATTCTCTTTTAATGTTAATGGGTGAAATCCTGTGGTTTCTTCTCTGTAATACTCTTATATTTCTATAAAAAAATGCTTCACTCCTGAAATTTTCTTTTGTGCAATTTATCCATCAAGTTGATTGCTTAAATGGCCTTGTTTATACGTTTCATCAAAACATGCAATATTTCCAGTTTAATCTGCATGATCAGGCCTGGATCATGTCTTATCGCCAGCCCAAGTACCTTGTTAAAAATTGGTAAGGGAGAAATCATGATTTGGAGGGACATTGTGCCTTAAACTTGATGGTCGAGACACTAGTCACTGTAACTCTGGATCCAGGAGTAGGAGAATGTAATATATATTTGTTGTCTGAATGCACAAAATTATTGATGTGTCTATTTTCAGCATTATGAGCATATGATATATACTTCTTGTCTGAATCCCTTAACTAAGTAATTTTTCTATTTACGGCCCTTCTATTTACACTTTATGCAGGTGGAATACTAGACAGAGTGGACAGTTACATGTTTACTGGTGCACTTGCATACTCCTTCATCAAAACCTTCTTGAGACTTTATGGAGTATGATGAGATATATGGCCAACACCAAAATGAGATTTACCAGTGGGAAGAATGGCTTCTCCTGTGGGTGGACGGACAAGTACTTCCTGATTATGGTTTGACAAAAACAAAGCGTGAAATGGTGTAAGGAGTAAGTCCATTTACTTAAAAGGAATCTCAAAGGAAGGAGTAGAGACTGCACTTACAAGGTTACCAGGTCAATCAATAGTAGTTTGACCAAATTCATTGTTATAACTTTCTAGATTAGAAATTTCAATGAGATCGGTTGTAGAATGCCTTGTTCATTTGGCGAGAGGAGCAGGTGAGGTAAATCAGGTTCCTTTTGATAACCAGAGGAGTCATTGTTGGCTGCTATTGTTGTAGTCTTTCCCATGAGGCTGATCCGCTGATGGTGTCTTCCAAGTGTGCGTGTTCAGGAGAAATATACTGGAATAAATATTTAAGAAGATCAGTGATGATTTCAAAGTGTTAATTCATTACAAATTTACTTGCTATAAATGTTTAAGAAGATGAATAATTTTAATTGCCGAATCCAGTGATTCTGAAATACAGAAATGAATTTTCTCTTCTCTTTGCCATGAATTTGGTTGGCATTAATTAGTAGTTAGAAACTTTTCCAGGGAATTTCCATGATAATCAGAGAAATATTAAATATCTTATTTTTATGGTTGGTTGGTTTGAAGGAAGTGAATTAAATAATAATATTATTATTATGGTTGATTAATTGTATTGATTGGAGTGGTTTTTGATGATCATAACCATAGTCAGTCTGCACTAATATTATTATTTATGATATTGCGTTTGGTAAGTAGTGTGTGATAATAATAATCTGGGTGGGTAAGAAATGACTAGGAGATGTCATTAATGCCGTTGAAATCCAAACAGTTGCAGCTGGGAGTTGATATCCGAAAGCAAAAAGCTGCATGCATGATTAGGCCGGTGGGGTAAACCAGACACTTTATTTTTGTGTTAAAACTCTTATCTTCTCAATTTTATCATTATGTCTCTCTCGGCTTCCCATGTTGACCAAGGTCAGCTGTGGCTGGACAAGTCAGCATTAAAGAATTTTTGCTTTGGACAATCAGGTAAAGCCCTTGGGCATAATCATAAATGCCGAATATATATATATATATATATATATATAAATATAATTTTCATCACGTTTGGTTCGTTGTCTAATTCAGTGTATTAGATATAAATATGTTATTTTTCAGGGGAAGGATGATGACAAAAAATCCAGTGGAGCTGAGGAGAAATTTGAAAAGAAAAGAAAAGAAAAGAAGGGCAATATGAAGTCATTATTAATTTGTCAACGTTTTGTGAGGGCTGTGATAGAGTAGTCCAAGCAAGGTCACCTCTTATCCCATTACCGAAAGGACTAAATAATTCAAAAATTGCTCCACAAAACCACCACCAAAAGACATGGTCCAGGTGACACAGGTTTGCCATTTTCGTTTTCACGTGGACATGTTCTATTTAACTCCCATCTTACCTTTAATCTATTAGTAATTTTGATTAATTACAATAACAATAAATACCCTTTAAATTATTAATTTATGGACACCAATAATAACATCACATAACAGTTTTTAAATAAAAATACATAGAATTTTTTATATAAAAAAAAAATGGCACTAAGAATTAAATTAAATAATTATTGATAGATGTGTAAGTAACTATTTCTTAAATAAATTGAGAATCTGACTTCTCAATCTATGTAAAAATATAATAATTTTAAGTGATATTAATGTTCCATCCTTTTGCATTAAAATAAAAGGTAAGAACATACAACAGTCCAAAATAGACAAATATAATCATGTGTGTGTGTATGATTTCAAATAATAATTTCAATTGGAAACTTATTTATGCAATGAAATCTATGAGATAATAGAAAGGGGAAAGAAACATAAGAAAGAAAGAAAAAGAAATAAATGTGTTGGGTTGATGAGAGATCAAAAAGAGAAAAAAGAAAGGACCAAATGTGATGTGTTGTTATTGGAGGTCCAAGCTCAAGTGGCTTACTTTTGGTTTTTCCTTTTTTCTTAAAAAAATAAATAAATAAAATGCGTGGGATAGAAAGAAGGCGTTGTTTGTAAGCTGACTAAAGAAAAATGAAAACAAACAACACTCAAGGAAGCTTAAAGAAGATACGGTGGACAGGCATCTGTAAAAGTTGTTTAATGAACATTTCTTGCACACGCACACACCTCTACCACACCCCTCTCAATCTCCTTTTTTCCTTTTCTTTTTCATCTTATATTTCTTTCTACTTTTTTTTTTTTTTTTTTTATAAAAAAAATATTTATCTATATATCTTATATATATATATATATATATATCTTCCATTCATGGCTTGCATCTTACTAATGATTTTAATTAATGAGCTGGATCACTTAAAAGTCATGTTGGATTTGCAACAAGTTAATTCCCAAGTCCAACAAGGGTATTTAATTAGGGCAGCTGCTAATATCCATATATATATATATATATGTTTATACTGTAATTTTGTGAGACATGCAATTGGAATGAAGATTTGAGATAAGTACATGCATATTATAATCTTGAGAATATCTTATGATGAATCTAGATTTATATTCTTTTTAAAATTATTTCTGTGTATTAGTTTGGTTGTTTTATTTTTTAATTTATTATTTGTTCTATTATATAAAAGGACTTATCAGATTGCTTCATTACTAAAAAAATATCAATTTTCCAAGATATGATGGTATCTCTAGATATTTCTATTTTTTATTCTATATTTTTTCTAGCAGTTTTGGGAAGCCAAGTTTTAGGAATGTGATCTTGGGTAAGTAGGTGCATATATATGATCAAGTGCCTTTCAAAGAATTATCCACCCAAAAGATGCAGATCAACTATATCTATATATCTATACATATATGGTTATTGTATCAAATGCTTCAACAAAGAGGCGCATATATAAACTTTACACAATTAAAAGAATATAATTCTTGGTATCGACCTTATAACTAGGGATCAATTGGATCATATCGTATATATATATATATATATTGCATTATTGAAGATGCATCAATTGCAGTAAATAATTCAAGAAACTTAAGAACAAAAAGGTTTAAACATTAGTTTATGTTCTTAATCGAACACTTATAATATTCTTTTTCTACAAATTACCATTAGTGCATTATATGGTCCTCCATTGTTCCTGTGCTTTTCCCAAAAACCTATAGAAGAGAAGAGATGCATACAGTGTGTGTGTGTGTGTGGATGTGTATGCTGTGAGTTTATTTGTTTGAATTAGGGTTTATAATTAGTTAGTGACCCACGCACAGAATTATTTAGCTTTCGAGAAGACAAAAAGCTGTCAAATACATATATGTATATACATATGTGTGTTTGTATAGCTGAATCCTCAGTCCTAGGAGGCTTGTTGAAGACAAAAGTGGTTACCTCAAATTCCTTAATGAAAAGTTGTGTATGATTATACTTTCCTGCCCCATTTTTTTAGACCTTGGAGGAAAAGCTTGTTGCTTTTATGGGCTTCCACTTATCCTCATCAAGATGCTCAAATTGCTTCTCTCTCAAATTGGAATCTGCTTTCAACTGTTGAGGTGACTAAAGAGCTTTCAAGTTTGTTTTGGTGATGAGAACGATCAGAACCACTACCCCAAAAAAAAAAAAAAAAGAAAGAAGCAACTTTCCAATGCATGAATTCTGCTCATCAACAGAAATTACGTACTACCCACTTTGTTATTAGATATATATATATATGTTGCCTCAGAATGCAGGATTTAATTCATCATTAACTTCCACTTTCCCAATTAAAATCACTGATTAATTGCTTTTTTTTTAGAAAATATAAAAAAGAGACCACTTAATCTTGATTAATATGAGTTGGAGGACTATATGGAATTTGATCTCTTTTTGGTTGTCTGGAAATGGATGTGGGGTTGGCTTTGATTATATTTTTTGTGGACGACAAGTCTTCCAGCTGCCAACACTAAAACTAAAGACACCCCCTTACGTCTGAAAATGACTCCACATTTGCCTTTTAAAAAGACTATTTTTGGAAAGTAAAATAAAATTCTCTTTGTTCTTACACCATAAACACTTCAAATCCTTTTCACAAAATTAATATTAATTATCTATATAGATATATTACAGTTTATTGGGAATTTTTTTTCACATAATAGGTGAGAATTTTCTAGAGAGAACGTCTGATGAGAGAGTTATAGAGGTAACGATCAGAATTTATAAAGAAAATTTTTTCATGAATGAGAATTAGCGTCTGGTTCAGCAAAAGAAAAAAAAAATATATGAAAAACTTTTAACCATTTTTAAAAGGTTCGCTGCAAGAAAAACCAGCGAGTTATTTATCAAAAGGATTATTGTTGGTAAATACTTGTTAATTTTATCTAAAACTTTTAATTTTGGAATTACTTTGGGGATTAAATTTAAGATATGAAAATCATCACCAAGTCAAAATCTTTTGTGCCAAACTATCAAGAGAAGCATTTTAATGGAAATATACCTAAATCTACAGGGAAGTTAGCAAATTTTGGGCTGCTTGTTCAAATATTTGAAGTTTATATGTAGAGGATTTTCTCCGTATAGAGCATGAAGAATCTTTTCTCTAATTTTTTTTCTTTCTGAATGATGAGATTTTAGAAAAAAAAAAAAAAAAAAGTGTTTCTCTATATATAATTTAAGGATTATAACCATGTTTAATTAGTTTATTTTTTTAATTTCTAATTGGACAATTATAAAATTAAAAATTAGACTTTTGCTATGTACATATTAAAAGATTTTGCATTTTATGAGATGTCACTAAATTTATGTGTTAATCTTTATTAGATCATTTTAATTAGATTTTATTCTTATGATACAATGTAATACATAATTATCATTATATAATATACGAAAGTCCACTAATGTGATCATATATCATGTACAATAATTTCTCACTTAAACCATATATATCACTTTATAATTGTGTTTCATAATATAACCATATACACTCAAAAAAAAAATTTATTATTACCAGAAACATCTCTAATCAATCCGACCCATCAATCATATTAAGAAGTTATTAAAGAAGTTTATATACAATGCAACTAAACTTGTCAATTGTTATGTATACTAATACAATGAATAACATGGATTAAGTATGGAATTATAAGATGAAAATTACATGTGATGTAATTTTAACATGTTTATTTCCAACTAGTTCAACCTTACTCCTTAGTGAAATCAAACCAAATATATTTAAAGTACAAATAACTTACAAATTTTATTATTGCAGTAAGTAATCATGAGTTGTCCATTAAATAATCATAAAAGTATCGATAACTAAAAACGTACAAAGTATAAATCCTATTAAAATGACATATATATCCTCAAAAGATATAACACCTTTACAAACAATATGCTGATAAAAGACCTTATATGGTAAATCTTTAGTGACCAGATCTAGATCCATAAAGTTTTTGCTAATAAACTCTACAGGCACCTTACTACTCGGAATTCTTTATTTAATAATTGGGAACTTGATATTTATGTCCTTTGATTTTATCATATTCATCACAAGTTGATTTGTATTGCACCTTCAGCATGACAGACATGGAGTAATGGGTTACACAGAAAGGTAGTGGCTAAATTTAATCAAAAAATGTATAGTTCGCCATTCAACTAAACTAAATATCCCATACAAAGAGGCAAAAGCCAATTCTTTGTATATATAAATGTCAAACCCAAAGACACTAATTATTGCTCTTGCCTTTCCTCTACTCTCTTAATCATTGAGCACCATTTAGATCAACCTTCCAAAACCTATTGTGAATACATGCATAGTAAAATAAAAGTGCAAATAAAGTAAATATATTTAAAGTAAGCAACAAACAATACAATGTAATTATAAAAATATTTAAGAGTGTTAACTTATTAACCTTGACTATCATATTCCAAGATGAAATGGGAAGAGTAAAGCAAAACTTTAAAGCAAATAAGTAAATAATTAAGCAAAATAACCTGGAAAAAAATTATTGGAATGAAATAGAGAACAAGTTTGGGATAAGTTACCTATTGCGACCTTTAAGCACTATTGGCACTGGTAAATCGATTATTGAGCTGTATGTCCCATAAGGTATGTAACGGTCCTGGAAATTAAAAAGGAATGTATAAATTTATTGTAAGTGCAGAAACGAAATAAAATAGATTATGATTAATATCCCTTACAGAATAACCAAAACGAATTAAACGTATGAAAGAATAAGCTAATTAAAGAAAATACTATGAATGAATACTATAAGGAAAACTAATAAATTCTTATGCTTCTACTCGCCGTCTTCCTGCAGAACGGGCTCGGGAACCAAGTTCTCCTGATTTGAAATGGATAAGTAAAGAATGAGCTACACTAACCTAGTAAAGACATCACACTATCTCACTGTCACAGAAGTAAAGGTTGGTAGAAAATAAAAATGACCAATAGAGCATAATTTATAACAAACTCATTTATCAATAATAAAAATCTTTATTATCCACTTACCTCAGTGAGATTCATGAAAACGACCAATGGAAACAATAACATCATAAATATCATGAATTCATACATAATCTGTATCATAGTACATGTCATACTTTTGTATTTCAATCATCAAGTAATAAATTTTCCTCTTTTATCAGCCTACTAGTATCCATAGGGATCCATAGGGGGTCCCCGCTACACGTGAACCATTCACATTAATAACTTAATTCCAGGGTCGTCCCCATACCCCGTCCGGTATGGGTGCTAAAACCATAAACCTCAATACCCCGTCCAGTATGAGGGTGAAACGAGTCGTCCCCATACCCCGTCCGGTATGGGTGCCAAAACACATAAAATCTCCATACCTCGTCCGATATGAGAGATCACGTTCCCGGTAGAGTTCCCTACGGACCCGGTCCATCCACCATCTCCCCGGATATCTAGTTAGGCTGTCGACATTATTCATTTATCAATTCACATACCTTTTTCTATTTTTCTTAATTTCAATTATCCAATCAAACACAAACACGTAAACCAGTAATGGACACCAAGTAAAGCAACACAATATCGGGTTCATAATAATTCAAACCATAATAAATGAAACCGTTATTATGCATATGAAACCATAGAATAAACACATCAGGCACCATACTACATTTAACAACAACTGACCGAAAAATACATCAGATTCGGGCTCCATTAGCAACCTTAATTAATTATACATATCTATTAATTCACAACATACCATTTTATCATTTATTAAGCTTTAATGCCGTAATAGAAAATAGGGTAAGAGGTCCTTACTTGTTTCGGAGTCTGAAATCGGGTTTTCACCGCGCCTACGGGCAATCCTTAGATTCCCTGAATTTTTTTCCGGAAACTGAAACACACTTCCGGTACCTGCACATGTCCCCAAAAAATCCCAAATCAGACCCAGGGCCCTTTCGGCCAATTTTGGAATTCCGACACGGCGGCTTTGCCGTGTTCCGGCGACGGCACACCCCCCCCCTGCGACGGCAATCTGCCTCGGGTTGGCCGTTTTCGGCTGTTTTTGACCGTATTCGGCCAAACTTGCATTGGTTCCTGTGATAAAACACCCCTAGGGCCCTCGGTGGGCCAAAAAATTACAGAAAACTGAGACTTACCGGTGGCAGGGCTCTCGAGTGCGGCGGCTCCTCCGGCGCGAGTTGCGGTTTGGTGTTTTGCTCTAGTCAACCTGTAGAGAAAAGGACGGTAGTTACGGTGGTATAAAAATTACATCGAACGGAAACCGGGAAGGGCCTCATCGGAGGACAAATTGAAGAAACCCACGGCGGAGCTGCTGGGCTTCGGCGGTGTTTTCCAGCCAATTGGCTAGTGGTTTGGCTCTGATTTGGCCACAGGGAGGTTCAGCATCGAAAAACGAGCAAAGGAGAGAAATTTTACCTCGTTTGGAGGCTGAAAAATCCTCAGGTGCGGCGGCGGGTGGCAACGGCTGGTTCCTTCGGTGGCTGGGTCGTCTTCTCCGGCGAGGGTTCTGGCAGCTAGGGTTTGGGATTGGGTGTGGATGCGATTATTTATAACTCTCCCCTTTTAATTTGAGCCGTCCATCATGATTTAATCATTTCTGTCCGATCGCGATTAAATTAGAAATAAATCTGGGTCATCCATCGCGATACAATCTGTGTCGTCCGTACGTGATCAAATCTGGACCGTCCCCACGTGTGAGATCTGGGCCGTCCGTGCGCGCGGGAATAGATCTGGACCGTCCGATCGCGCGCACGCGGATTGCCCACGTGTCTCCATCCCGCATGGCTTCCCGCATCAGCGTCCCTGCCACGCTACGTGTCCTGGTTGGCCGGGGCTGCTGACCGAACTGCTGACGTGGCACTATTTTTTTAAATTGTGTTTTGACCCCCCGGTTTTCGATTTTTTTTCAAAAACACCATCAGAATCTAAATTTTCACCCCTTTTTCTCAAATTCAATTTCAATTAAATCCCAAAAATAGTTTTACCCCATTTTATTATTTTTATTTCTATTAAATTAAATTAAAACCTTATAAATTAATTATTAAAATAAAATAAAATAAACAAAATTCTAAATTAAATTAAAAAAAATAAAAGGAAAATCTTTGGGTGTTACAACTCTCCCCCTTTAAAGAAATTTGGTCCCCCAAATTTGCCTCTTACTCTTGGTCGAACAAATGGGGATACTGGGCTCTAAAGTCTGATTCTAGCTCCCAGGTAGCCTCCCTTGGCGAGTGGTTTTGCCACACTACCTTTACAAATGATATTTTCCAGTTGCGGAGTATTCTGCTCTTTCGATCCGTGATACCAACTGGTACTTCCTCATAAGATAAGTCCTCTTGGAGTGGAAGCGGTTCATGAGCCAAGACATGAGAGGGGTCTGGGTTGTACTTACGTAGCATGGATACATGGAACACATTGTGGACCTTGGAGAGCTCTGGAGGCAGTGCTAGTCTGTAGGCGGTAGTATCAATCCTGTCAAAGACTTCATATGGTCCAATAAATCAGGGGTTCAGTTTTCTCCTCCTGCCGAACCTACTAATTCTTTTGAAATGAGTGACCTTAAGGAACACCCGGTCGTCTTGTTCAAACGCTAAATCTCTTCTCCGGGTGTCTGCATAACTCTTCTGCCTGCTCTGAACCGTCTGAATGTTCTTTCTGATTTTAACTATTTTAGACGTGGTCTCCTCCACCAACTCCGGGCCGAACAATTTTCTGTCGCCCACTTCTTCCCAACAAATCGGTGATCTGCATGGGCGCCCATATAACGCCTCGTATGGAGCCATGCCAATGCTCGCTTGGTAACTGTTGTTGTAGGCAAATTCTATCAGGGGTAGATGATCGTCCCAATAGCCCCCAGAGTCAAGAATATAAGCTCGGAGCATATCCTCAAGTGTACAAATTGTCCTTTCTGATTGTCCATCCGTCTGAGGATGGAAGGCAGTACTAAGAGACAACTTTGTTCCCACGACCTGCTGAAAGCTACTCCAAAACCGAGAAGTGAACCTGGGGTCCCTGTCGGATACCATTGTCACTGGAACTCCATGCAATCTGACCATTTCCCGGATATAAATTCTTGCCAACATGTCCAAAGGATCGGTCATTCTGATGGCTAGGAAGTGGGAAGACTTGGTAAGCCGGTTAACAATTACCCATATGGTGTCATGTCCTGAACGTGCCTTGGGTAATCCCGTTACGAAGTCCATGACGATATGTTCCCACTTCCACTCCGGGATCGGTAAGGGGCTAAAGTAACCTGCCTGGGTGTTGATGTTCTGTCTTGACCTGCTAATATACCAAGCATTTAGATACAAAGTCAGCTATGTCCCTCTTCATCCCATTCCACCAAAATCGGGTTCGCATACTTTAGTACATTTTGGTGCTTCTGGAATGCATGGCAAACTTGGAGCTATGGGACTCTGTCATGATGTCTCTCTTTAATTCACTGTCGTCTAGGACACATACCCTGTCCTGGAACCGAAGTAACCCATCGGCAGAGATTCAAAATTCTGAGCTCGCTCCCTGTTCTGCATCACTCTTGCGGGCTACTAGGGTGGGGTCGACTGACTGGGCTTCCCTTATTCTCTATATTAACTCGGGCTGGACTGTCAGACGGCTCAAACATGCGACTCTTTTCAGGTCCTGAAGCCGAACCTGTTGTGTGGCCCCAATTTGCCTGTGTTCTAAAACCATTAAATGGGCTAAGATACCTGCACTTTTCCTGCTGAGGGCATCTGCCACCATGTTGCCCTTACCCGGATGATACAAGATATCACAATCATAGTCTTTAAGGAGTTCCATCCACTTTCTCTGACGCATGTTGAGATCCTTTTGAGTGAATATGTGCTTCAGACTCTTATGATCAGTATAGATCTGGAAGGTTTCTCCGTATAAATAATGGCGCCAAGTTTTTAAGGCGTGTATGATTGCGGCAAGTTCCAAGTCATTGGTGGGGTAATTCTTCTCATGATTCTTTAACTGTTTCGACCCATAGGCTATGACCTTCTCATGCTGCATCAGGACACAACCCAAGCCTAGATAGGAGGCATCACTATAAACTGTATATCCCCCCGATCCACTCGGTAAAGCCAGTATGGGTGCAGTGGTCAGCCGCTCCTTTAATTCTGAAAAACTTCTCTCACAGTCCTCATTCCACTCAAACTTGGCATTCTTCTTTGTGAGCCGGGTTAGGGGAGCCGCTAGACTAGAGAATCCTTCGACGAACCTGCGGTAATAACCTGTCATTATCAGGAAGTTACGGATCTCCTTAACTGATGTCAACTTTTCCCAGCCAAGTACCACTTCAACCTTTTCGGGATTCATTGATACTCCTTCCTTCGATATGATGTGTCCTAGGAAGGTGGTCTGCTCAAGCCAGAATCCACACTTACTCAACTTTGCATATAGCTTCTTCTTTCTGAGGACCTGCAAAACTTGGGCTAGATGGTGAGCATACTCTTCTCTGCTTTTTGAGTATACCAAGATGTCATCGATGAACACAATAACAAATTGATCCAAGAATTCTCTGAAGACCTTGTTCATCAGATCCATAAAGATGGTCGGGGCATTGGTTAGCCCAAATGGCATGACCAAGAACACATAGTGTCCGTACTTGGTTCGAAAGGCTGTTTTGGGGATGTTTTCTGTTCTTATTTTCACCTGATGGTAACCTGATCGCAGGTCTATTTTGGAGAAGACATGCGCACCCTGCAGCTGATCAAAGAGGTCGTCAATTCTGGGAATGGGATATTTGTTCTTGATTGTGACCTTGTTCAATCCTTTATAATCAATACACAGTCTCGACATTCCATCTCTCTTTCTGACAAACGTGACTCCGGCACCCTAAGGAGACACACTGTGTCTAATAAAACCATTGTCTTCTAATTCAGCGATCTATTTCCTCAGCTCTTCCATCTCAACGCGGCTCATGCGGTAAGGAGCAACCGAAATGGGCTGGGTGCCTGGTTGTAAGTCTATAGTGAACTCAACTTCCCTGTCCACTGGCAGTCCGGGCAGTTCGTCCAGAAACACATCTGGAAAGTCTCGGACTATCAGAATCTCTTGGATACAAATTTTCTTCTTGGGCTTGCCTAGTTAGAGAAAATAGCAAGGTTAAAGTACTTGAAAATTAAGGAAACTTACCATCAACGAATAAATATCAAATGATTTTATTAATTTGTAAATGGTTCCTCATTAGGAGGATTGAATACAATCTTCTTGTTAAAGCAATCTGTGGTGGCGTGATATGCCGCCAATCCATCCCTAAAATTACATCAAAATCCCCCGTGTCTAACCCTATTAGGTCTACAATATTGAATCAAGTTTATCAGGTGATACATTAAGTTTGGATGCAAAAACATGTGAAATAAATGAATACAATGCACCAATGTCAAATAAAACATGAGCAATATGGTCACGATAGTTTACATACCCTGTACCACGTCCGGGTCGGTGTCGGCATCCTGCTGTGTGAGGTTATAAACCCTGTCCTGAAAAGGAGGTCTTCCTTGGTTCTGGTTCCTTGGGCACTCTCTCGCATAGTGCTGGGCACTACCACATATACGACAAGTGTTGTTGAGCTGATAGCATGGTCGGTCCCCGTGATCCCTGCCGCAGTGTTGACAGATCTTGCCATGTGCTGCCCTTGGGGCCTGAGGGGGAGCCTGGATCGCTGGTCTGGGCCTCTTATTTTGTTGGACAGGCGCAGTAGGTGCTAGTCTGCGAGGTGGAGCTGAGGGTCTGTGACACCCTGATGACTGGGAAAGGGTGTTGAAACTCCTCTCCACGATCTGCGCCTTTGCCAGAACAGCTGAGTATGTCTTGAGCTCTAGTACCAACAAGTGCCGCTTGATCTCTGGGCGGAGGCCCCACTGGAACATCCTGGCATTTCTACCCTCATCCATTAATGTCTCAGGGGAGTATCGGCTCAGCTCTAGGAACTTACGAACATATTTCGACACTGTCATGTTTCCCTGGACCAACTGAACAAAC
Organism: Carica papaya; assembly: GCF_054855325.1. Taxonomy (NCBI): domain Eukaryota; kingdom Viridiplantae; phylum Streptophyta; class Magnoliopsida; order Brassicales; family Caricaceae; genus Carica; species Carica papaya. The sequence continues at coordinate 34,061,055 of NC_142313.1, forward strand.
TCCATCTCCTTTAAATATCGGATGTGCTCGGGGAGGTACTCAGCATGAAAGGCTGCAAGGAACTGCTCCCAAGTGACAGGTGTAACGGCCCCGGAATTCAAATAAGATATATGTATTAAAAATGTCAAATGCGAAAGCGAAATAAAAATTTTGATTAACATCCCTTACACAATAACCAAAAAATACTCAAAACATGAAAGAACAAACTAACTAAAAGAGATACTCGAGATAAGAACTATAAATATAACTATGAAGTCTTTAGGTGTCCCCTTCGCCGTCTTCCTGCAGAACGAGCTCGGGAACAATGTCTTTCTGATCTGAAATGGTTAAATAAGGAATGAGCTACACTAGCCCAGTAAAGACATTAGGCTATCTCACCGCCACGGAAGTAAAGGTGGGTATAAAACAAAATGACCAATGGAGTATAATTTATAACGAACTCGTTTATTAATATAAAAACCTTTACTGTCCACTTACCTCAGTGAGATCCATGAAAACAAGATCTGAAAATAATAACCTTACAATATCATGAAATCATATACACTTTATAACACAACATATATCACACCTTTACTTTTCAATCATCAGGAAACAGATTTCCTCTTTTACCAGCCTACTAGTATCCTTGGGGATCCATATGGGGTCCCCTCTACACGTGAACTATTAACATTTACAACCTGATTCCAGGGCCATCCTCATACCCCGTCCGGTATGGGCGCCAAAACCATGAACCTCAATACCCCGTCCGGTATGAGGGTGAAACGGGCCGTCCCCATACCCCGTCCGGTATGGGTGCCAAAACACATAAGGTCTCTGTATCCCGTCCGATATGAGAGACCACGTTCCCGTTAGGGTTCCTTACGGACCCGGTCCATCCACCATCTCCCAGGATATCTAGTCAGGCTGTCCACATTATCCATTTATCAATTCACATAACCTTTTTGCCTTTTTTCTTGGTTTCAATCAACCAAACACACACAAACATGTAAACTAGTCATCGACACCAAACAAGACAACACAGTATCGGGTTAAGCATAATACCAACCATAATAAAAGAAACCATGATTCATGCATACGAGACCATAATATAATTACATCAAACATTATGCTGGATTTAATACTATAAATTAAATCAAACAATAACAGAGCAACACAATATCAGACTCGGGCTCCATTGGCAACCTTAATCAATTATACATTTATAAAGTCACAAAGTACAGTTTAATTATTTATTTAGCTTTAATATTGTGATAGAAAATAGGGTGAGGGGTCCTTACTTGTTTCGGGGTCTGAATACGGCTCTACAGTACGCCTACAGGCTGTCCCTAATTTTTTCTGAATTTTTCCCGAGAAACTGAAACGCACTACTGGTACCTGCACGTGTCCCAAAAAATCCCAAATTAGACCTAGGGCCCCTTTCGGCCAATATCGCAATTCCGGCACGGCGGCTCTGCCATGCTCCGGCGACGGTGCCGCCGTTTGCGGTGGCAATTGGCCTCGGGTTAGCCGTTTTCGGCCAAATTCGGCCACCCTTGCATCGGTCCCTACGATAAAACAACCCTAGGGCCCTCGGTGGGCTAAAAAATCACGAAAAACTGAAACTTACCGGCGGCGGTGCTCTCGGGTGCAGCGGCTCCTCCGGCGTAAGTTGTGTTTTGATGTTTGGCTCTGATCAACATGTAGAGAAAAGAACGGTGATCATAGTGGTATAAAAATTGCATCGAACGGAGGCCGGGAAGGGCCTCATCGGAGGCAAAAACCGAGGAGGGGCGCGGCGGCGCCACTGGGCTTCGGTTAGGTTTTCTGGCTGTTTGACCGGTGGTTTGGCTCCGGTTTGGCCACAGGAGGACTCAGCATCGAAAAACAAGCAAGGGGGAGAAAATTTACCTCGATCGGCGGTCGAAAACTTCCCCGATGCGGCGGCGGGTGGCGGCGACCGGCTCCTCCGGCGTCTGGTTCTTCTTCTCCGGCAAGGCACTGGCGGCTAGGGTTTTTGTGGTCAGGTGTGGGTGGGGTTATTTATACCCTTTGCCTTTAATCTCAACCGTCCATCAAGATTAAATCTGGACCGTTCGATCGCGATTTAATTGGAATTAAATCTGAGCCGTTCATCGCGATGCAATCTGGGCCGTCCGTGCACGTGAATCTGGGCCGTCTGTGCGCATGTTTGATCTGGACTGTCCGATCGCGCGCACGCGGATCGCCCACGTGGCCCGTTCCCTGGTCAGCGTTGCCTTGCCACGCAGCGCATCCTGGTTGGCCGGGGCGGCTGACCGGGCTACTGACGTGGCTGCTGACGTGGCACAACTTTTCTAAATTGCGTTTTGAATCCCGATTTTTGATTTTCTTTTCAAAAACACCCCCAGAATCCAAATTTTCACCCCTTTTTCCCAAAATCAATTTCAATTAAATCTAAATAATATTTTTACCCAATTTTATCATTATTATTATTTTTATTTTCATTAAATTAAATTAAATTAAATTAAATAAACAAATCAAATAAATAAATAAAAATTTTATTTTTATTTGGGTGTTACAACTCTCACCCCCTTAAAGAAATTTGGTCCCCCAAATTTGCCTCTTACTCTTGGTCGAATAAATGGGAATACTGGGCTCTAAATTCTGATTATAGCTCCCAAGTAGCCTCCCTGGGCGTGTGGTTCTGCCACACGACCTTTACAAATGATATTTCCCGATTGTGGAGTATTCTGCTCTTTCAGTCCGTGATACCGTCCGGTACTTCTTCATAAGACAAGTCCTCTTGGAGTGGAAGCGGTTCATGAGCCAAGACATGAGAAGGGTCCGGGTTGTACTTACGTAGCATAGATACGTGAAACACATTGTGGACTTTGGAGAGCTCGGCAGGCAGTGCTAGTCTGTGGGCAATAGTACAAATCCTGTCTAAGATTTCAAATGGTCCAATATATCGGGGGTTTAATTTTCCCCTCCTGCCGAACCTACTAATTCCCTTGAAAGGAGTGACCTTAAGAAACACCCGGTCGTTTTTCTCAAACGCTAGGTCTCTCCTCCGGGTATCTGTATAACTCTTCTGCCTACTCTGAGCTATCTGAATGTTCTTCTTGATTTTAACTATCTTGGACGTGGTCTCCTCTACCAACTCCGGGCCGAACAATCTTCTATCGCCCACTTCCTCCCAACAAATCGGTGATCTGTACGGGCGCCCATATAATGCCTCATATGGAGCCATGCCGATGATTGCTTAGTAGCTGTTGTTGTAGGCAAACTCTATCAGGGGTAGATGGTCGTCCCAATGGCCCCCGGAGACCAGGACATAAGCTCGGAGCATATCCTCAATCGTACAAATTGTCCTCTCTGATTGTCCATCAGTCTGGGGATGGAAGGCAGTACTAAGAGACAGTTTTATTCCCATAGCTTGCTGGAAGCTACTCCAAAACCGAGAAGTGAACCTGGGATCCCTGTCGGATACTACTGTCACTGGAACCCCATGCAATCTTACTATCTCCTGGATATACATCCTTGCCAACTTGTCCAATGAATCGGTCATTCTGATGGCTAAGAAGTGGGAAGACTTGGTAAGTCGGTCAACGATTACCCATATGGCATCAAGTCCTGAATGTGCCTTGGGTAGCCCCGATACAAAGTCCATGGTGATATGTTCCCACTTCCACTCCGGGATCGGTAAAGGCTGAAGTAACCCACCTGGGAGCTGATGTTCTGCCTTGACCTGCTGACATACCAAGCATTTAGATACAAAGTCGGCTATGTCTCTCTTCATCCCATGCCATCAAAACCGGGGTTGCATGCTTTGGTACATTTTGGTGCTTCCTGGATGCATGGCAAACTTCAAGCTGTGGGACTCCATCATGATGTCCCTTTTTAACTCACTATCATCTGGGACACACACCCTGTCTCGGAAATGAAGTAATCCATCGACAGAGATTCGGAATTCTGAGCTCCCTCCCTGTTCTGCATCCTTCATGCGGGCTACCAGGGCGGGGTCAACTGTCTGGGCTTCCCTCATCCTCTGGATTAACTCGGGCTGAACTGTCAGGCGGCCCAAACATGTGACTCTCCTCAGATCATGAAGTCGAACATGTTGCGTGGCCCCAATTGGTCTGCATTCTGAAACCATCAAATGGGCTAAAATACCTGCACTTTTCCTGCTGAGGGCATCTGCTACCACGTTGCCCTTACCCGGATGGTATAAAATGTCACAATCATAGTTCTTAAAGAGTTCCATCCACCTTCTCTGACGCATGTTGAGATCATTCTGAGTGAATATGTGTTTCAAACTCTTGTGATCGGTATAGATCTGAAAGGTCTCTCTGTACAAATAATGGTGCCAGGTTTTGAAGGCATGAATGATCGCGGCAAGCTCCAAGTCATGGGTGGGATAGTTCTTCTCATGATTCTTTAACTGTCTGGACCCGTATGCTATAACATTTCCATGCTGCATCAGGACACAACCCAGGCCCAGATAGGAGGCATCACTATAAACTGTATATCCTCCCGATCCACTCGGTAAAGCCAGCACAGGTGCAGTGGTCAGCCGCTTCTTTAATTCTGAAAAACTTCTTTCGCAGTCTTCATTCTACTCAAACTTCGCATTCTTCTTTGTGAGTCGGGTTAGAGGAGCTGCTAGACTGGAGAATCCTTCAACGAACCTGCGGTAATAACCTGTCATTCCCAGGAAGCTACGGATTTCCTTAACTGATGTCAGCTTCTCCCAGCCAAGTACCGCTTCAACCTTTTCGGGATTCACTGATACCATTTCCTTCGATATGATGTGTCCTAGGAAGGCGGTCTGCTCAAGCCAGAATCCACACTTACTCAACTTCGCATATAACCTCTTGTTTTTGAGGACCTGCAAAACTTGGGCCAGATGGTGAGCATGTTCTTCTCTGCTTTTTGAGTAGACTAAGATATCATCAATGAACACGATGACAAATTGATCCAAGAACTCTCTGAAGATCCTGTTCATCAGATCCATAAAGATTGCCGGGGCATTGGTTAGCCCGAATGGCATGACCAGGAACTCATAGTGTCCGTACCTGGTTCGGAATGCCGTCTTGGGGATGTCTTCTGTTCTTATCTTCACCTGATGGTAACCTTATTGTAGGTCTATTTTAGAGAAGACCTGTGCACCCTGCAGCTGATCAAAGAAGTCATCAATCCGGGAAAGGGGATACTTATTTTTGATCGTGACCTTGTTCAATCCTCTGTAATCAAGGTACAGTCTCAACGTTCCATCTCCCTTCCTTGCAAAAGTGACTCCAGTACCCCAAGGGAACACACTGTGTCTAATAAAACCACTGTCTTGCAATTCAGTGATCTGTTTCCTCAGCTCTTCCATCTCAATGCGGCTCATATGGTAAGGAGCAACCGAAATGGGCTGGGTACCTGGCTATAGGTCTATAGTGAACTCGACTTCTCTGTCCACTGGCAGACCGGGCAGTTCGTCTGGAAACACATCTGGGAAGTCTCGGACTACCGGAATCTCTTGAACACAAATTTCCTTCTTGGACTTGCCTAGTTAGAGAAAACAACAAGATTAAGGCACTAGAAGTTAAGAAAACTTACCATCAAGGAATACGTACTGAATAATTTTATTAATTTGTAAATGCCTCCTCGTTAGGAGGATTAAATATAACTTTCTTGTTAAAGCAATCTATGGTGGCGTGATATGCCGTTAGCCAATCCATTCTTAAGATTACATCAACATCCCCCGTGTCTAACCCTATCAGGTCTACCCTCAGTTTCCTATTTGCTATCTCCACGGTACAAGCCCTATAGATAGCTTCCCCTAGTAGTGTTTCACCCCCGACAGTAGACACAAACAACAATGATTCAAGTTTATCCGGTGATACATTAATTTTGGAAGCAAAAACATGTGAAACAAAAGAGTGCGATGCACCAGTGTCAAATAAAACATGAGCAATATGGTCACAGATAGTATACATACCTTGTACTACATCCGGGTCAGCGTCGGCATCCTGCTGGGTAAGGTTGTAAACTCTGCCCTGGATAGGAGGCCTCCCTTGATTCTGGTTCCTCAAGCATTCTCTGGCATAATGCTAGGCACTGCCACAAATGCAACATGTGTTGTTGAGGCGGTAGCAGGGTCGGTCCCCGTGATCTCTACCGCAATGTTGACAGATTTTCCCACGTGCTGCCCCTGGAGCTTGAGGAGGGACCTGGATGGCTGGTCTGGGCCTCTTATTTGGTTGGGCAGGCGTGGTAGGTGGTGGCCTGCGGAATGGAGCTGAGGGTCGGGAACTCCCTCCTGGCTGAGGACGGGTGCTGAAGCTTCTTTCCACGATCTGTGCCTTTGCTAGTACTGCTAAATATGTCTTGAGCTCCAGTACTAACAAGTGTTGCTTGATCTCTGAGCGGAGACCCGACTGGAATCTCCTGGCCTTTCGACCCTCATCCATCAATGTCTCCGGAAAGTATCGGCCCAGCTCGAGGAACTTACAAGCATACTCTGATACTGTCATGTTTCCCTGAACCAGTTGAACAAACTCCATTTCCTTTAGGTGTCGGTGGTGCTCAGGGAGATACTCCGCATGGAAGGCCGCTAGGAACTGCTCCCAAGTGACTGGTGTAGGGAGGGTGGTCTGCTTGAGCTCCCACCAACGTCCTGCTTCCCCTACCAGCATGAAGGAAGCAAGGGCAGCTCTCTGCTCAGGAACTACTCTCAAGATCCTGAAAGCTCTCTCAGTCTCCACCAGCCAGTACTGGGCCTCTTCAAAATAGGATTCCCCTGCAAAGGTGGAAGGGTTCAGTTTCCTGTACCTCTCTATGTAGCCCGGGTCGATCAAGGAAGGAGCGGGGTCCCGTGGAGGAGGGACTGGGCCCGGCTGGGGATAGACTGGGGGGTCCTGTGGTGGCACTTGCTGATACGCTGGGGGCACTGGGTCGTGCTGTGGCGGTGCCGGGTAGTACCGTGGCTGAGGCACCGGGTTGTACTGCGGTAGTGGTGCCGGGTGGTACTGTGGAGGAACAGGCTCGTGCCGGGGTGGCTCAGGATCAGCCTGCTGTAGCGGAGACTCAACCTGCGGTAGTGGAGGAGGGTCGGGTAACTCCCTTCTCTCCCCTCAACCTTGTTAGGCAGCTATGAATCCTTCCATCATCTCAAATAACCTATCTACATCCTCCTGAAGTGAATTATCCCGGGCCGCTCGGTTTAGTAGGGGTCTTCCTCTCCTCATCTCTCTGCACCTGCATTTCATAAGGAATGGTTGAGTAACGGTTTATCGGTGAATATTTCTCTAAGCATTATTGTGTAAGGGATGGGTCCGAGGAACGCGGCTCTGATACCAACTGTAACGGCTCCGGAAATTCAAATGAGATATATGTATTAAAAATGTCAAATGCGGAAGCGAAATAAAAATTTTGATTAACATCCCTTACACAATAACCAAAACGTACTCAAAATATGAAAGAACAAACTAACTAAAAGAGATACTCGAGATAAGAACTATAAATATAACTATGAAGTCTTTAAGCGTCCTCTTCGCCGTCTTCCTGCGGAACGGGCTTGGGAACAATGTCTTCCTGATATGAAATGATTAAATAAGGAATGAGCTACACTAGCCCAGTAAAGACATCACACTATCTCACCGCCACGGAAGTAAAGGTGGGTATAAAATAAAATGACCAATGGAGCATAATTTATAACGAACTCATTTATTAATATAAAAACCTTTACTGTCCACTTACTTCAGCGAGATCCATGAAAACAACATATGAAAATAATAACCTTACAATATCATGAAATCATATACACTTTATAACACAACATATATCACACCTTTACTTTTCAATCATCAGGAAACATATTTCCTCTTTTACCAGCCTACTAGTATCCCTGGGGATTCATATGGGGTCCCCTCTACACGTGAACCATTAACATTTACAACTTGATTCCAGGGCCGTCCCCATACCCCGTCCGGTATGGGCGCCAAAACACATAAGGTCTCCGTACCCCGTCCGATATGAGAGACCACGTTCTCGGTAGGGTTCCCTACGGACCCGGTCCGTCCACCATCTCCCAGGATATCTAGTCAGGCTGTCCACATTATCCATTTATCAATTCACATAACCTTTTTGCCTTTTTCCTTGGTTTCAATCATCCAAACACACACAAACATGTAAACCAGTCATCCACACCAAACAAGACAACACAGTATCGGGTTAAGCATAATACCAACCATAATAAAAGAAACCATGATTCATGCATACGAGACCATAATATAATTACATCAAACATCATGCTGGATTTAATACTGAAAATTAAATCAAACAATAACAGACTAACACAGTATCAGACTCGGGCTCCATTGGCAACCTTAATCAATTATACATCTATAAAGTCACAAAGTACAGTTTAATTATTTATTTAGCTTTAATACCGTGATAGAAAACAGGGTGAGGGGTCCTTACTTGTTTCGGGGTCTGAATACGGCTCTACAGTGCGCCTACAGGCTGTCCTTAATTTTCCCTAAATTTTTTCTGGGAAATTGAAACGCACTACTGGTACCTGCACGTGTCCCAAAAAATCCCAAATTAGACCTCGGGCCCCTTTCGGCCAATATCGCAATTTCGGCACGGCGGAGCCGCCGTGCTCCGGCGTCGGCGCCGCCGTTCACGGTGGCGATTTGCCTCGGGTTGGCCATTTTCGGCCACACTTGCATCGGTCCCTGCGATAAAACAACTCTAGGGCCCTCGGTGGGCCAAAAAATCACGAAAAACTGAAACTTACAAGCGGCGGTGCTCTCGGGTGCGACGGCTCCTCCGGCGTGAGTTTCGTTTTGATGTTTGGCTCCGATCAACCTGTAGAGAAAAGAACGATGATCACAGTGGTATAAAAATTGCATCGAACGGAGGCCGGGAAGGGCCTCATCGAAGGCAAAAATCGAAGAGGGGCGCGGCGGCGCCGCCGGGTTTCGGCTAGGTTTTCTGACCGTTTGGCGGGTGGTTTGGCTTCGGTTTGGCCATAGGCGGACTCAGCATCGAAAAACGAGTAAGGGGGAGAAAATTTACCTCGATCGGCGGTCGAAAACTTCCCCGGTGCGGCGGCGGGTGGCGGCGGCCGGCTCCTCTGGCGTCTGGTTCTTCTTCCCCGGCGAGGCACTGGCGGCTAGGGTTTTTGTGGTCAGGTGTGGGTGGGGTTATTTATACCCTTTGCCTTTTAATCTCAACCGTCTATCAAGATTAAATCTGGACCGTTCGATCGCGATTTAATTGGGACTAAATCTGGGCCGTTCATCGCGATGCAATCTGGACCGTCCGTGCCTGATTGAATCTGGGTCGTCGGTGCACGCGAGAACGGATCTGGGCCGTCCGTGCGCACGTTTGATCTGGGCCGTCTTTGTGCGCGAGAACGGATCTGGGCCTTCCGATCGCGCGCACGCGGATCGCCCACGTGGCCCGTTCTCTGGTCAGCGTTGCCTTGCCACGTGGCGCGTCCTTGTTGGCCGAGACGGCTGATCGGGGTGGCTGACCGGGCTGCTGACGTGGGTGCTGACGTGGCACAATTTTTTTAAATTACGTTTTGACCCTCGATTTTTTATTTTCTCTTCAAAAACACCCACAGAATCTAAATTTTCACCCCTTTTTTCCAAAATCAATTTCAATTAAATCCAAATAATATTTTTACCCAATTTTATCATTATTTTATTTTTATTTTTATTAAATTAAATTAAATAAAAAAATCAAATAAATAAAATTTTTATTTTTATTTGGGTGTTACAACAAGCGTAGGCAAGGTGGTCTGCTTGAGCTCCCACCAACGATCTACTTCCCCCACCAGCATGGAGGAAGCAAAAGTAACCCTCTGCTCAGGAACTACTCCTAAGGTCTTGAAAGCCTTCTCTGTCTCCGCCAACCAGTACTGGGCATCTTTGAAAGAGGACTCCCCTGTAAAAGTGGAAAGGTTTAGCCTCCTGTACCTCTCTACGTAGCCCGGGTCAATCAGGGAAGGAGTTGGGTCCCGTGGGAGAGGAACTGGGTCGGGCTGATGATAGACTGGGGGGCCCTGTGGTGGCACCTGCTGATATAGTGGGGGCACCGAATTATATTGTGGCGATGCCAAGCAATATTGTGGCTGAGGCACCGGATTGTACTACAGCAGTGGTGCCGGGTGGTACTGTAGAGGAGCAGGCTCTTGCCGGGGTGGCTCGGGATCCGCTCGTTGCAGCGGTGGCTCAAACTGTGGTAGTGGGGGAGGGTCGGGTAATTCCCTTCTCTCTTCTCGACCTTGCTGAGCAGCAATGATCCTTTCGAGCATCTTAAATATTCTGTCAACATCTTCCCGAAGCGAATCATCCCGAGCTGCTCGGTTTAGTGGGGGTCTCCCTCTCCTCATCTCTGTGCACCTGCATTTCAAAATGAAGGGTTGAGTAATAATTCTCAGTTTAGTATTTCTCTAAGTACTATTGTGTAAGGGACGGGTTCGAGGAACGCGGCTCTGATACCAACTGTAACGGCCCCGGAAATTAAAAGAAAATGTATAAATTTATTCTGAGTGCGAAAGTAAAATAAAATAGATTATGATTAATATCCCTTACACAATAACCAAAACGAATTAAACGTATGAAAGAATAAACTAACTAAAGGAAATATTATGAATAAATACTATAAGGAAAACTAATAAATTCTTATGCTTTTACTCACCGTCTTCCTGCAGAATGGGCTCAGGAACCAAGTCCTCTTGATCTGAAATAGTTAAGTAAGGAATGAGCTACACTAGCCCAGTAAAAACATCACACTATCTCACTGTCACAGAAGTAAAGATTGGTAGAAAACAAAAACGGCTAATGGAGCATAATTTATAACAAACTCATTTATCAATAATAAAAACCTTTACTGTCCACTTACCTCAATGAAATTCATGAAAACGATCCATGGAAACAATAACATCATAAATATCATGAATTCATACATAATCTGTATCATAGTACATGTCATACTTTTGTATTTCAATCATCAAGCAACAAATTTTCCTCTTTTATCAGTCTACTAGTATCCATTGGGATCTATAGGGGGGTCTCCGCTACACGTGAACCATTCACATTAATAACTTAATTTCAAGGTCGTCCCCATTCCCCGTCCGGTATGGGTGCCAAAACCATAAACCTCAATACCCCGTCCGATATGAAGGTGAAACGGACCGTCCCCATACCCCGTCCGGTATGGATGCCAAAACACATAAAGTCTCCATACCCCGTCCGGTATGGATGCCAAAACACATAAAGTCTCCATATACCTTTTTCTATTTTTCTTAATTTCAATTATCCAATCAAACACAAACACGTAAACCAGTAATGGACACCAAACAAGGTAACACAACATCAGGTTCATAATAATTCAAACCATAATAAATGAAACCGTGATTCATGCATATGAAACCATAGAATAAACACATCAGGCACCATACTGCATTTAAAACTATAAAATAAATCAAACAACAACTGACTGAAAAAAACATCAGATTCGGGCTCCATTAGCAACCTTAATTAATTATACATATCTATTAATTCACAACATACCATTTTATCATTTATTAAGCTTTAATGCCGTAATAGGAAGTAGGGTGAGAGGTCCTTACTTATTTCGGAGTCTGAAATCGGGTTCTCACTGCACCTACGGGCAGTCCCTAGATTCCCTGAATTTTTTTCCAGAAACTAAAACACACTTCCAGTACCTGCACATGTCCCCAAAAAACCCCAAATCAGACCTAGGGCGCTTTTGGCCAATTTTGGAATTCCGGCACGGCGGCTCTGCCATGCTCCGGCAACAGCGTCGCCGCTCGCGTCGGCGATCCACCTCGGGTTAGCCGTTTTCGGCTGAATTCGGTCAAACTTGCATTGGTTCCTATGATAAAACACCCCTAGGGCCCTCGGTGGGCCAAAACATTATAGAAAACCGAGACTTACCGGTGGCAGGGCTCTCGGGTGCGGCGGCTCCTCCGACGCGAGTTGCGGTTTGGTGTTTTGCTCCGATCAACCTATAGAGAAAAGGACGGTGGTCATGGTGGTATAAAAATTACATCGAACAGGAATTAGGAAGGGCCTCATTGGAGGTAAAAATTGAGGAAACCCGCATCGGCGCTACTAGGCTTCAGCAGTGTTTTCGGCCAATTGGCTGGTGGTTTGGCTCCAATTTGGCCACAGGGAGGTTCAGCATCGAAAAACGAGCCAATGAGAGAAATTTTACCTCGTTTGGCGGCCGAAAAATCCTCCGGTGTGACGGCAGGGGGCAGCGGCCGGTTCCTCCGATGGCTGGGTCGTCTTCTCCGGCGAGGGTTCTGGTGGCTAGGGTTTTGGGTTGGGTGTGGATGCAATTATTTATAACCCTCCCCTTTTAATCTGAGCCGTCCATCGCGATGCGATCTGGACCGTCCGTGCGTGATCAAATCTGGACCGTCCGCAGGCGTGAGATCTGGGCCGTCCATGCGTGCTTTTTATCTGGGTCGTCCATGCGCGCGAGAACGGATTTGGACCGTCTGATCGCGCGCACGCGGATCGCCCGCGTGGGTTCCCGCGTCAGCGTCCCTGCCACGCGGCGTGTCCTGGTTGGCCGGGGCTGCTGACGCGGCTGCTGACGTGATGCTATTTTTTTAAATTACGTTTTGACCCCCGATTTTTTATTTTCTTTTCAAAAACACCCATAGAATCTAAATTTTCACCATTTTTTCCTAAATTCAATTTCAATTAAATCTTAAAAATAATTTTACCCTATTTTATTATTATTTTTATTTTTATTTCTATTAAATTAAATTAAAACCTTATAAATTAATTATTAAAATAAAATAAAATTAACAAAATTCTAAATTAAGTTAAAAAAAATCTTTGGGTGTTACAAGGTATGCCCAAGTTTAACGAACAACTAGATAGCCAACTTCAACTCTTCAAAACCACATAACATCTTTTTTGGGGATTCGATTTTACTTGTTAAGCTGCACTTTCTAAAATAAAAAGAAAATTAGTAATAAACAAAAGATCATAAAGTTTTGGTATGTATTTTAAAAATTTCTAAAAATTAATTATATAATCATCATCATATAAGTTTTAAAAAAACATAAACATATCTAATTATAATTATAAATTATAGATTTTTGAATGATAAATTAAATAGATTAAATAATATATAAATATGAATTATTTAAATGGCTCTAATGGATGGGTTGTCATAAATAAAATATAAAAAAACTTTCAATCGTGTTCAATAAAGTTTTTTTTAAGTCAAATATTATCATTCTTGGATTTTATTTCAAAATTAATCAATTTTATATCAATGTCTTTCTATTGTTTCTTAATAAAATTTAGCTCAATCGTTAGCGTACTAAGATTTTTTCTCCAAGAACATGATCTTCGTCAAGGAAATACTTTCTATTTATCCTTGTTTATCTTATGAATTGAATTCATATCTATATTACTCATTCAACATGAACAAGCTAGTAAATTTTAAGGAATTAAAATTTTTTGAGCTACTACTACATTCAGTTATCTAGTTTTCCTACAAATTTATTTGTTTATTATTAAGTAAAGGATTAGGATTGAAACGCCATTAATGGAATGTATCGAACAACATTGCTATTATTCAAGCCAAAGGTTTAATGAGGCACATTTTATATGTCAACCTTTGCTATAAGCTATTATTATTCTTTAAGCTTGCAGGGCAAAAGTTAAATATTTAGTGGTGTCTATGGTAATTATTTTTCAAGATATGTTAAGTAACATGCAAGCTAAGCTTTCTGATTAGAAAAAAAAAAAAAGGAAAAGAAAAAACTCTTTCATATACATGTATGTAGATTCGCATTGATTAAATTAACTTTAGAAATTTTGTTGCCTAAAAAGTTTTTTTTTCCTAAAATGTATTGCATCATATTAAGATTGTGGTGACACTTTTATCAATTGGGATTACCCTTATAAGTTTGAATATGAAGCTTTTGCTTTCAAACATTTAAAAGATATAAATGTTACCTTAGCTATTAGAATAAGTTGGAATATTTTGATCCATTCTTTTCTTTATTGGAGTAAGTTATTAAGGGCAAGTACTCATCTCAAATACCTCTTTGCATTCAACATAAAAATATCGATTCATATTAATAAAAAGATTTTCTTAAATTTCCTTTAATTCTTAACAATGAGTTTGTTTTCTCACGGGCAATCAAAATTTATAGTGATTCTTGGATCATAAATATTTCTTGATGTAACCCATTCCACTAGACCATGGTAATTCCATTATGATATCTACTAATATTTAAAGTAGATAATGTGTCATCTATGCTGAATTTTAATTTATCTACTATTGAATAAATATGTAAAATAAAGTTATTTCAGACTAAAATATAAGATATATAAATTTAAATCATAACTATTAATGGGTCTTATATAATTAAATTAATATTTAAAAATTATTTTAAAAAATACAATTAAACGTTTAAAAATATACTATGTCAATCTGGAATCAACTTTTAGCTTGTCGCATTTAGAAAATGTATGAACTCATCTAATGATGCATCTAACATTACTACTTTTAAATAATAAAATATTGTTTTATAGCATAGAATTGGAAATTAACGCCCATATGTTTCTTAAGGGTCTCACAACCATATCTATGTAGATGAGTTTGTCATTAGTATTTGATCTTATTTATCTCTATAATTACTTAGTCGAGAAGTTGATAGTATCATATCCTCCATATGATACTATCAAGGTCGTTAATTAACTTAATTTTCTTAGTCCTTTTGATTTTAAAAATGAATCAATTTTATTTAATTGTCAAACAGCCAAATATTTAGATTATTGATAGTATATTATTTGATTTTCATCATCTCAAGTTACTATCACTATTTGATATAAATGATTAAAAAAAATAAATAAATTTAACAACATGGAGTTTATTCATCCACCGACCTGACTCACCCTTTCCGCAAAGAAATACTTGATGGTTCCATTCAACCCAACAGTTATTTGTACCGAGAGACCCGTTCGATGTCAATCACCACATGATAATCTTTAGATCTAACGGAAAGGATTTGCTTCATCTTTGGTTGATAAAGACATTTCAGTGTAGAGGTGTGCAGGCGATCCGAAGGAGGCGTGTTCCCCTGTTTGAATACCCACCGCACGGTCAGTCAGCAGGAGCCATTAGACTTCAATTTCTGTCCGTAGATTTTGGATGTTTTAATCGGTCACCGTACACGCGGTGAGATGTAGGACTGTGACCATTCAACTTATGTGGGGCCCACAAGGAAGTTGCGTGAGCGTATGTGTCATGATCAATCACTGTCCCCACCAATGAGACACATGAGACAATCTGTCACAATCAATGATCTTCGTTATCGATGTTGCGGAAGTGTGGGTCCCATCGATTTGACACGTCGCAATATGTCCTGGGAGGGAGAAAATGCTATAATATCTTCTTTTTTAATTAAATAGTACCTTCACGAATAATAAATACATAACTATCTAAAAATAAATAAATTAATTAATTAAGTAATTTCTTATCATAATAATTTTAATTAATATGCCTTTCTAATAGTGATTATTTTCAAAATGTTATAAAATAATAAATAAGCAATCGGTATAATTTTTTTTTTTGGTTTTTAATTATACTCTATGATTAAGCTCAAATCAAACAAATTTATCTACAAATTACAACATGTTTCAATCAATATTTAAACTTAAATTAAGATTTATTTAACGTCGAATAAAATAATTAATTCTTATTTATTTCATCCTAAATCCAAATTAATTAATTATAAGTATATGATGCAGAAATAGGCTTGCATCGTGCACAATACAATGGAATTATTATTATTATTTTTTTTTTTTGTGTCACATGAAATCATGAAAACTTTCATGGCAAATAGTTAAACAATAATTAAAGGTTAACTGTTTATGATAAGCTAAATTTATTAGTGCTATTTAAATTTGCCTAAATGAATCCTAATTTAAGTATGAACACTAATTGAAATATGTTTTTATTGATGAACTAAAACAACCTAATTTGGACTAGATTATGGAGTACAGATTAGAGCCATATTTAATAAGCATATTTTTGGTGATTTAACTAAGTTATATATTGTAACGATTCCGGAAATTCAAAAAAAAAATAATAATAATTTAAGTGCGGAAGTGAAATAAAATATTAAGGTTTACATCCTTTACACAATAACTTCAAAATACTAAACAAACATCTTAGAATGAAATCTCTGAAAGAAACACGAGAAATTAGAAAAATAAAAGAAAATATAACGTATTTAGCATCTACTCACAATTTTCTTGCGGATCGGACTCGGGAACCAGATCCTCTTGATATGAAATTGTTAAATAAAGGATGAGCTACACTAACCCAATAAGGACATCACACTATATCACCGTGACAGACGCAAAAGTTGGTAGAAAATTAAAATAATTAATTGAGCACTAAATTTGAACCAATACATGTATTAAAAATAAAACCATTTTTCCTTCACTTACCATTGAGGAATTTATGAAAACAAACTATAAAAGTAATAAAATCATACAGATCATAACTTCATGCACGATCAGCAACATAGAACATATCATAAATTCATATTCATTAACAATAAACTAAATCATAACTGTTTCTCGTTTCACGAGCCTACTAGTATCCATGGATATCCATAGGGATCCATAAGGGTATTCCTGCTACACGTGAATCTTTTCCCTCAACAATTTTAATTACAGAGCCGTCACCATATCTCGTCCGGTATGAGTGTCAAGATATTAAACCTCAATAACCCGTTCGGTATGAGGGTGAAGCGGTTGTCCCCGTACTCTGTTCGGTATGAACGCCAAATGACCAAGTCTCCATACCCCGTCCAGTATGAGACAACGTTCATGGTAGGGTTTTCTATGAACTCGGTCTGTCTACCATCTCGCAAGATATCTAGTGAGACTGTGATCTTATCTGTTTATTAGATCACACCCCTTTCTTATTTTTTCTTAGTCTCCGTTACCAAATCAAACATAATCACATAAACAAATAAACATGCATTCGCTAATGCCATCATATCTTAAATCTCAAAATCAAACAGTGGTCAAGTAAGGCTATACATCCATTTAAACCATAAAATATATAAACTAGATACTATCATGCTTTTACACAGTAAAATAAATCAACAGAGAACAATATCCGATTCGGGCTCCATTAGCAATCCGTAATTAATTATGCACATATATTTAATTTGTACAAAAGACCGTATTATTTTTTTATTCAAACTTCAAATGTATGATAGGAAACAGGGTGAGGGGTCCTCACTTGATTTGACGCCGAAAAGCTAAAAGGTTACTGCGTCTTCGGGCAGTCCCTAGGCTCCCTGAATTTTTCTTCAGGAACTGAAACGCGCTTACAGTACATACAAATGTCCCAAATAAACCTAAAAATCAATCTCAGTGCCTACTTGGCCAATTTTAAAAATCTAGCACGGCAGCTCCGCCGTGCTCCAGTGAAAGCGCTGCCACCCGTAGTGGCGGTCCACCCAAGGTCGACTGTTTTCGGCCGGTTTTGGCCGAATTTTGTCGATTTTATATCGATTCCTGCGAGCACACACGCTAAAGGGCCTCGGTGGACCGAAAAAATACGAAAAACTGAAACTCACCGGCGACGGGACTCTCCGGTGCGGCGGCTCCTCTGGCTGATGTTGCGGTTAGGTGTTTCGCTTCGGTCAACCTGTAGAGAGGGAAACGATCACAACGATAGAAAAATTACACGAGACGGAAATCGGAAAGGGCCTCATCGGAGGCGGTTTGTCAAATTCCCTGCGGCAGTGCTGCCGGGCTTCGGCGGTATTTTTCAGCCAATTGGCCAGTTCTTTCACTCCGATTTGGCCATGGATGGGTTTAAAATTGAATTTCGTGCAAAAAGAAAAAAATTTACCCATTTTTTCATTAGATTAAAATAAAATAAATTAAATAAATAAATAACTGTATTTAAAAAAAATTAAAATAAAAACAAAACCAAATGTTGGGTGTTACATGAACAACCAGCAACTGACAATATTTCACAAAATTTTTCACCTTATATGAAATAATTAATTATAATTAAGATCAACCCTTAAATCTTAATTTCTATTCTAAATACTTGTTTTTAAAGGTGATGATTAAAGTATTAATACTAGTTGAACTAGTATTCAATATTTTATAGTAGTTTAAACATATAAAAATTTGATATTAGTTGAATGTAGACACAATGAGTGATTACTTAGTGATTGATTAGAAAAAGAAAAGATATACAAAGTCGACATAGAGGATTTGGAATCTACATATAACGACTCCAGAAATATACAAAGGAAATAAAAGATAATTAAAGTATAGAAGCGTAATAAATGTTCAAAGTTTACAATACAAATAACTTAAAGTACCAAACAGCGTTACAGAATTTACTCTTTTAAAAGAAAAATAAGAATAAGGAAATAAACGGGAAATAAAGAAATCTAGCATCTACTTGCAATCTTCCTGCAGATCGGGGTCTGGAACCTAGTCCTCTTGATCTAAAATGGTTAAATAATTGATGAGCTACACTATCACAGTAAGGATATCACACTATATCACTGACATAAAAGTAAAGATTGGTATAAAATCAACACACTAATGGAGTACTTAATTTAAATAAATTTGTTTATCATAAATAAAACTATTTACCATTCACTTACCGTAGTGGGATTCATAAAAATAACTTATGCAGACAATTAATATCATACAGATCATAGTTTTATGTAAAATCAGCAACATAGCACATATCTCAAGTCTATATACATCGTCAATAAATCAAACAATAACTGTCACTTTTTTTCCAACCTACTAGTATTCATGAGAGTTCATAGGGATGTCCCCGCTACACGCGAACCATTTTATTTAACAACCTCAATTACGAGTTGTCCCCATACCATGTCCGGTATGAGCACCAAATTATTAAATCTCAATATCTCGTCTGGTATGAGGGTGAAGCGGGCCGTCTCCATACCTCATCCGGTATAAGACAGCATTCACGGTAGGGTTCCCTATGTACCCAATCCATCCACCATCTCCCAGGATATCCAGTAAAGCTGTCCTCCTCATCCATTCATCTTTCCACACAACTTTTCCGTTTTCTGTTAGTCTCCATTTTCCAAATTAACTATAATCACACAAACAAACAAACATGCATAAAAGAATACAATCATATCTCAATTTTCTAACTAAACAGTGATCACGTAAGACAGTAATACATTCATCAAGCCATAAAATTAATAAATTAGATACTATCATGCCTTTAAACTGTAAAATAAATCAACAGAAATCAACAGAGAAAAATTTCTGGTTTTGACTCCATTAGCAATCCGTAATTAATTATACACATTTATTAAATTCGCACAAAATATTATATTATTATTTATTTAAACTTCAATTCTATGATAGAGAATAGGGTGAGGGATTCTTACTCGATTTGATGCTCGAAAAGCTAAGCTGTTCGACTATGCCTACGGATGATTCTCGGGTTCCCTGAATTTTTCTTCGGGAATTAAAACGCGCTAATAGTACCTAAAAATGTCCCAAACAAACCCAAAATCAGTCAGTCCCGGAGCCCACTTGGACAATTTTAAAATTTTGGCACGGCGGCTCCACCGTGCTCTAGCGATGGCACCGCCGTCCGCAGCGGCAGTCCGCACCAGGTCAGCTATTTTCGGCCGTTTTCAGCCTGATTCAGCCAATTTTGCATCGATCCCTACGAGAAAATACGTTAAAGGGGCTCGGTTAGTCGAAAAAATACATAAAATCGAAACTCACCGGCGGCGGGGCTCTCTGATGCGGCGGCTCCTTCAACTCATGTTGCGGTTGGGTATTTTGCTCTGGTCAACCTATAGAGAAGGACACGGTGATCACAATGGTGAAAAAATTATAAATAACAGAAATCAAGAAGGGCCTCATCGGAGGCGTTTTGTGAAATTCCCTGTGGCGGCATTTTTCAGCCAATTGACCGATCTTTTTGCTCTGATTTGGCCATGGATGAGCTTAAAATTAAATTTCAAGAAAAAAAAAAGGTTTTTACCTCTTTTGGTGGTTGGAAAGGGTTCCGGTGCGGCGGCGAGTGGCGGCAGCTCTTTCCCGGTGGCCAAGTCTTCTTCTCCGGCGAGGGGTTCTGGTGGCTAGGGTTAGGATTTGGTATGAATGGGGGTTATTTATATCCGTCCATTTTTGATATGGGCCGTTCATTGCATTTGATCTGAACTGTCTGATTGCGATTAAATAAGGAGTGAATCTAGACTGTTCATTACGATCCAATTTGAGTAATCCATCACGATCTAATCTGGACCGTTCGATCGTGTTTGAATCTAGTCATTCAATCGCGTTTGGGAGGGAGCGCATACAAACCGTCTGTGTGTGCAGGAACGAACCTGGGCCATTCGATCACAGGCACGCAAATCGCCCGCGTAGCACCACGTCAGCGCCCGTCACCACGTGGCACATCCTAGTTCGTCAGGGCTGCTGACCAGGCATCCTACATGGTAACTTTTTTTTTAAATTGTGTTTTGACCTCTGATTCCGATTTTTCTTTAAAAAATACTCTCATAACCCAAATTTTTACCATTTTTTCCCAAAATTGCTTTCAATTTCATCCTCCATCAATTTTACTTCCTTTTTTACTCTAAATTAAAATTAAAATTTGAAAAATTAAATATAAATAAATCTTAAATTACATTTAAATTAAATTTAAGATATTACAACTCTCCTCCCTTAAAAGAAATTTGGTCCCTCAAATTTGTCTCTCTCACTCTCAATCAAACAACTGGGATATTTGGCTCTGAAATCTGATTCTAGCTCCCATGTGGTCTCTCTCGGTGTGTGATTCTGCCATAGGACCTTAACAAAGGGAATTTTCCGGTTGCAGAGAAATATGCTCTTTCGGTCCACAATGCTGATCAGTACTTCTTCGTAGGACAGACCTCCTGGAGTGAAAGAGGCTCGTGGGCCAAGATGTGAGAGGGTCTGAGTTGTACTTGCATAGTATGGACACATGAAACACATTATGGACCCTAAAAAGTTCTGAAGGCAGTACCAGTCTGTAGATAGCGGTACCAATTATGTCTAAGATTTCATATGGTCCAATAAATTAGGAATTCAGTTTCTCCCTCTTATCGAACTTACTAATTTCCTTAAAATGAGTGACTTTAAGGAACACCTGATCGCCTTTCTCAAATTTCAAATCCCTCCTTTGGGTATCCGCATAGCTCTTCTGCTTGCTCTGAGCCGTCTGAATGTTCTTCCTGATCTTAACTATTTTGGATGTAGTCTCCTCTACCAGATATGAGCTGAACAGTTTTCTATTGCCCACTTCTTCCCAACAAATTGGCGATCTGTATGGGTGCCCATATAATCCCTCATACGGAGTCATGCCAATACTCGCTTGATAGCTGTTGTTGTAGGCGAACTCTATCAGGGGCAGATGGTCATCCCAATGGCCCCCGAAGTCAAGAACACAAACTCGAAGCATATCCTCAAGTGTGCAGATTGTCTTTTCTGACTGTTCATCGGTCTGAGAATCGAATGCAGTACTAAAGGACGGCTTTATTCCCATGACTTGCTGAAACCTAGAATAAAATCGAGAAGCGAACTTGGGGTCCCTATCGGACACTACTGTCACTAGTACTCTATATAGTATGACCATTTCCCATATATACATTCTTGCTAACTTATTCAATGGATCGGTCATCCTGATGGCTAAGTAGTGGGAAGACTTGGTAAGCCGGTCAATAATTACCCAGATGGCATCATGTCTTGAGCGTGCCTTAGGTAATCCTATCACAAATTCCATGGTGATATATTCCCACTTCCATTCCGAGATTGGTAATGACTGAAGTAGCCCGCTTGGGCATTGATGCTCTACCTTGACCTACGGATATACTAAACACTTAGAAACAAAAGTTAGTTATATCTCTTTTCATCCGGTTTCACCAAAATCAAGATCGCATACTTTGGTACATCTTAGTACTTCCGAGATGCATGACAAACTTTGAGTCATGGGCCTCCGTCATAATGTCATTCTTTAACTCATTGTCACCTGTAACACACATCCTGTCTTGGAATCTGAGCCACCCATCGGCGGAGACTCAAAATTTTGAGTTAGCTCCCTGTTCTGCATCTTTCTTGAGGGCTGCTAGGGTGGAGTCGGCGGACTGAGCTTCCCTTATTCTCTAGATTAACTCAGGTTAAACAGTCAGGTGACCCAAACATGTAACTCTCCTCAGGTCCTAAAGTTGTACCTGTTGTGTGGCCCCTATCTGCCCACATTCTGAAACCATCAATTGGGCTAATGTACCTGCACTTTTCCTGCTGAGTGCGTCGGCTACTACGTTACCCTTACCCGGGTGATATAAGATGTCGCAATCATAGTGCTTAAGAAGTTCTATCCACCTTCACTGACGCATGTTGAGATCCTTCTGAGTGAATATGTATTTCAAACTCTTGTGATCGGTATAGATCTGAAAGGTCTCCCCATACAAATAATGATGCTAAGTTTTTAAGGCGTGTATGATTACAGTAAGCTCTAAGTCATGGGTGGGATAGTTTTTCTCGTGACTCTTTAACTGTCTGTACCCATAGGCTATGACCTCAGTATAATGGTGCTCATACACCTCAGTAATGCACACTTTACCTAATATGTATATATTTACACATATATGCATGCATATTACACATGCCACCCATTGAGTAATGCAACTCATAATTTTATTACCTATGGGCTCGGGTGATTGGGCTTTGTCGTCTTAAACCCTTTAACATCCCCCCTCAAAATAAAGTAACCATACAGATACAATCTTTGCCACTAGTAAAAATGTCTCACGGTAGTCAAATATTTTCCTTTGAGTGAAACCTTTGGCTACAAGTTTTATATCTTTTAAGTGTTCCATATGCATTATATTTCATTTTCTATACTCATTTAGATTCAGTGGATCTCTTTTCAGGAAGAAAATATGTGATTCTCCATGTTTTCTTTTCCTCTAAGGTTTCAATCTCATTTCTCATTGCATCAATCCAACAAGGGTCTTTCTAAGCTTCTATATATGAATTTGACTCTATTTGTGAATTCATAGTCACTAAACATTTTATATTTCTTTTATGAATTCTAACATAAGTGAAAATAAATGATATAGGAATTGTCTTTTTTAGTTGTAAATCTTCTTCATCAAGTCCTTGTAGTTTGCAAACGAAAGTGTCGATTTGTTCATATATATAGTCCTTCTAATATAAAAGAATTATTTTGGCTCTGATCGATCTTCCTTTTGGTAGATTGTTGTTAACATGGAATTTATTTTGTGTACGAACTTTTTCATCGACTCTTTATATTGGTGATAAAGTGATTATGTTTTCTTTATTCGGTTATTCATCTTGTGTGCTCATGTGTCTATTGTCTACTTTACATTCCTCACCCATGTTTTGCGCAAGACCAAGAATCTTAATACCTCTTGTCTGAACATTGTCCAAGGTTGAAGTATTCTGCATTTTAGGATCACAACTTGGCATTTTACAAGTAAAACACATTCTCATAAAATATCATATCCCTTGATATGATAAATTTACTCATCTCCATGTCAAATAGTTTATATCCCTTTACATCAAAGGGATATCTAAAAAAAAAAACTGCATCTTTTTGCTCTAGGATCAAACTTATGCCTATTGCAAAACAAGATCGATGCAAATGCCAGACCACCAAAGACTTCAAGGTGATTATACTCAGGCTTGGTCTCAAATAGCACTTCAAAAGGGCCTTGTCATTAATGATAAATGAGGGGATTATGTGCATGAGATAAACATTGTGAAGATAAAATCACTTTGATATTTTATATTAAGTCCACTTTGAAATTTCAGAGTTATGTCAATATTAAGTAATTGTTGATGGTTCCTTTCTACCTTACCATTATGCCAAGGGGTATGAACACATATTTGATATATAATTCCCTTCTCTGTCTAGAAATTTATCATCTTAGTTTATCTTCTATTGTCACTTCAAATGATTTTGATCTTTTTACCAAACTGTATTTTAACAAGAGTATAGAAACTTTGCAAATTAAGATTAGTCTCAGCCTTTATTTTTATCAAATGTACTCATGTACATCTATTGTAATCATCAACAATTGAAAGAAAATATATATTTATCATATGAAATTTCATTGCATGGTTTCCAAATATCACAATGTATCAAATCAAAATATTATTTTTCCTATGTTCACTAGTACTAAATGGAGTTTATGCATTTTAGTTAAAGGGCAAAGATTACATGATTTACAATTATTATTTCTCAAGGTGAACGGAGAAAAATATGACCTACACTAATATGGATGTCAAAGGTAATAGTGCTAGAGATGAAAAAGATCACCTTGATTGGGGCTTAAGACTACACTAGAGAACTCTTGTTGAAACCTACCTTTAAGACTTTCATCATACCTAAGTTGATACAATCTATCCTTCACATCACCCACTTCAAGTGTCTTTTATGTCATAAATTCATGTATTACACAAAAGTTTAGGGAGAATATTATATGACACTTAATATCTTCAGCCGATTTCTTTGCAGATATTAAATTAAATTAAAAAATGGTATACTCAAAACATGTTGTAGAGTCAAATTTTTAGTTGTCTAGACTATTCTCACATGAGACACATTAACTTTGTTTCCATTTGGCAAAGCAATCTTAGAGGAAGTTCCTAACGTATTTTTAGTATATAAATGCAGTGCAGTTATGATATGATTTGATGCACCAGTGTCAATGATCCATAGAATATTTTGACATTTATTTGGTTTTACTACATGAATACTAATACAAAGAAACAAACAAAAAAATCAGCTACAATAGTTTCTTATGAAGAAGCTAATGATGATTTTACCTTATTTGCTGACTGTTGACTTTGTTGGAGCAATGTCATAATGTCAAAGATGACTCAAAGGAGTGTCATGCTATTTTGGAATAAGAAATAGTATTTTTCATTATTTGGGTTGGGACTTCTAATGTTTTTGTTTGTTTTTTTGACATAGAATACCAAGCCTCTATTAGTCATAATGTCTATTGAGATCAGTCACATATCTGGTTTTATTGCATGATTGCTTAGACAGGGAAACATATTAGAAAATCCAGCTATAGTAATTCCTTGTGAAGAAGTTAAGGATGATTGTGCCATATATGTTGAGTGTTGACTTTGTTAGAGTAATGTCATATGTTGAGTGTATTGTCCTTGTATGAGAACACGCTACTACGTTCTGTTAGTTGGTCCAGACGAAGCAAGGGAAGAAATCTAATTAATATTTGACTTTTTAGATCCTTTTGTGTACTCTCGATACTTACAACAAGCCTATGCTCTATGTTAAGATATATTGCAATTAGAGCACAAAATTTTATTGGGATTTGTTTTGACACACCTCTCTAAGGAGTTTCTTGCTATTTTGGAATAAGAATAGTAGTATTTTTCACAACTTAGATCGGGACTTCTATTGTTGTCTTTATTTGTTTCTTAGGATAAAGAGAAGAAGAAGTTGGGTGGGAAGCTCATGAGGCCGTGAAACAAGATGAAGATCACAAAGAAGATAGAGTAGTAGAAAAAGTAGGTTTGCAATCCAAATGTGTAGCACTGGCATGAAAGAGAATATAAATGACTTTTTTTAAGTTTTTACCTAAAAAGTCAAAATATAAGACTTTCACAAGTATAAAATTAAATCACTATAATTTATTAAAATTGTTCTTTCTTTTTTTTTTTTTTTTTTTTTCTTTTTTCTTTTTTCCAAACGTTGTAAGAAATATATTTTAAATATTAAGTTATTATTTTTACAATAAAAACAACACTATGTAATGCGAACCAATTGCTCATATAATATTGTTGGTTTAGGTTTCAATATACTTTTTAAGAAGAAACGATGTACTCGGTTAATTTTAATGAATTAGTTTATTATTATTTTATTAAACCTTTAATTATAAATAGAATGTAAATTAAATTAATATAATAATTAAAGGAAATAATTTAGCGTAGCAGTAGTGAGTGTCCATCAAGGTGATTCATTCGAGGCTTCCTTCTAATTATTACTCTAAAATTATTTTATGATGATTAGCAGATGGTAGAGTCTAATCTCTTCTCTCTGTGTCTCAAGAAAAAAAGTGTTTGTCTCTGTGTCTATAGGCAACTGGCTTTTTATGCTTAATTATTAATCAATATATAGGTTTAAAGTTATAAACAATAATGGCTCAACAACACCCACGTGATCAACAGAGGAGAGAAAGAAACAGCGCATTGAGTTTATTATTATAAATAATACCAGGTGTTTGTTGGCACCCATAAAATATCATGTTGCAACCACTATTTATAAACATTTTGGTTTTTCAGACCCAACATCCCATCCCATCCCATAAACTCTACGGATATAGATCTTCACAAATCTCCTCTCTATTCACATGATCGCTTTATTCATATCCAAATCAAGAGTTTTAGGGAAAGCTCTTGTAGTTTTTTAGGGAGACCAAGTTGTGGGATATGCGTCTGGATGATATTAATGATAAAAGAGTTATCAGTTTTGAGCAAGTAAAGATTTGTTGAACAAATTTAACCAAGAAGCCATAGATTTTTTTTTAGATCATAGTAAAGTTCAACATAAAAAAGTAGTGTGTATGAGACTGGAGATAAATTGAATTACATCCTATTAGGTGGTAAAATAATTTCTCCCTAATTTTCTGTGTTTTCATATCTTGTTGTAAGTATACAACAAACGATTAATCCCCGCCTTAAACAGGAAAAGCATCATGAACATCCCAAGTTATCGACCCACTTGAAAATAGATAATAAAACTGTACAGAGCCATCAAGTTTCTAAAATGTTCAGTTTCTTGATTGGAAACAATAAGCCTAAAACGACATAACTGGGAAATTAGCATAACATATTTAACCAGACCAAAAAAGAAACAATTAATAACCGAAACTAGAGCAGAGAGTATATATGTTATCAGGCAAGAACCTTCAATCAATCCTCTCCTCGTCAGCATCTCCAAGCTGAAGCTGAGATGAGCTCTTTTCGCTGCCAACAAAGAACCAGGGAAGCCTGTTTCTTCTCGATATGAAACCCTCGGATGGGTGTTCGCTGCACCAAACATTCAGCTTGTGATTCTGTGAAGTTACTGAATGTCAATGGTGAGAACCCAGATTGAATAAACAGACTCCTCCATGAAGGAGTTCTTTCCAGGCAACGGTGGCGACCTAACACGATCTTCTCGATCCCCGGTTGGACCAAAAAGCGCTCGATCTTTTGCAGGGCATCGAGGTTCATATTCACAGCATCCAGCGATTCAAGCAGGCCCCAGTAGGATTGCAGGGCATGAATGATGTGGTGAGGAAAAGGGACATCAGTCCGATCACACCCTCTGTCTAGAGTGACCATAATTTTGGGGGGAAGGTGCTTGATGAAGCGGAGGACTAATGGAAGGGAAGATGGGTAATTGCAAAATGATGCAATTGGGAGATTCACTGCAATTATCTCCCCTTCTGATACATGGAGAGGCAGAGGCCAAGAAGCAGGAGTCAAGGACTCAAGTCTCAGAATTTCAATATCAAACGCCATGTTGATTTCAGTAGCAAATCTTTTGAGATTTTCTTGAGTAAAACCAAGCTCCAGCTCCTCATGCGCTGATGGAGAAGCAAAGGCAGTGATTTTCAAAGATGGGGCACCCCCATTTCTCAATACAAGTTCCTGCATCAGAGAAGCCCATTGCCCACCATACCCAATATCAAAATCTATAATGTGGATCTTATCAAACCCTTCAAAAGCTTCTAGCAGTGCTTGATTACACGTAAAGTTAGCGAATTGAACAACTGGGGAGATCTCAGAGAAAGATTTGTAGGCGCCGATTTTGAATATGAGACTATACGAGGACAAAGCCGGTGAATTTGCAGTGTTCATGTGAATAAGTAACTGCAAGGCCTCCTTGAAATAGCAAGCAGCCCTTTGAAAAGGCTTACCTACAGGGGAGAGCTGGTGATTGAGCCGCGCCAATATCCCATGCGCGAGTACCGGGTTACCGGTTTCGATCAGCTCTGCGGCCTTGAATAGCTGGTCGATTATAGCTTGTTGAAGCTGCTGGCTTGCCAATTCGTCGCTGAGCATTCTGGGTTTCGCTGTTGCAGTGGTTGGTCTCTGTTGAAGCAACTGAAGCTGCCCTGAATCCGGAAAGGAACCCTTTGCAAGATGGTGATAGTTGGATCCAATTGAAGCAGAATGAAGCCGCTTTGGTGGTGGGGGTGACAAAGGATAATGCTCCTGTAATTGAGCGTACGATAATGGCAGAAACATAGCTGGGTTCTGCGTGAAGTGAGCTTGATTCTGATTTAGTAACATCTGGGAATTAAAAATCTGCGGCTTCTCATCCAACGTCTCAATCGGCTGTTGAAAGACGCTCTGAGGTAGAGATACAGGCAAAAGGTTGCTAATCGAGGATGACAAGACAGAATTTGAGGTTGAAATAGAAGCAAACCTGGCAGCAGACTGGTTTTGAACATCAAGATTACCAACAGGAAGGGTAGAACAAGATAGGGAAGTGTCAATGTTGGTAGCCAGATTACTGGTACAACTCAACGGAGCTTCAAATCCAATCACACCTTGATCTACAACACCAAATCCTGCATTGAATTCCAAATCCTGAGACCCACTCGCAGGCTGCAAAATCTTGTTCAATCCCACGGAAGGGTCTTCAATATCGCCCATTATAAACCTTAAAATGGATTGTTCTTGGCTAGGCGACCCGGACAAGACACTCTCCCAATCCTCCATCCCTAGGCCGCATTTTTCTGTTCCCGCGTCTACCGAGGGGTTGCCGGAGACTGAACCCGCCACAGCGGTGGTGTCGGTGGAGGCACCGCCGCTGCCACCACCGCCGTGAGAGGAAGACAGTGTGGAGGAAGAGGTTAGTGGACTTGGGCTTCTCCCGGAATCAAGCACAGACGTCGGCTCAGTACTGCCCACATAGCAGCTACCTTCTTCTTTGTTGTTTTGCCAGTTATGTTGCAGTTGTTGGGTATGGTGTGGTAACAGGGATGAATCTGAACAAGAAGATGAGGAAGACGAAGAGAAATCCAACACCCCCTTCCCTTGAAATTCCTCAAAGGGTAGGGGCATGGCCTTCATCTAAGAAAACCAAAAAGAACAAAAATATCCACAAACTCAGGAACCCAAAACTCTCCAGCTCCACAAAATGAATGAAACCACCCACACCAGGTTACAATTTACAAGAAGGAAGGAAAAAAAAAAAAAAAAAAAGAAATAAGGAGAGTCTGGAGTAAATTACTCAATAACAAGATTAAATATAAAAAAAAAAAAAGGCTGAAGGGTTAAATATAGATGCAAAATTAAAGCCAATAAAAACCCAACTCAGAGTCTCTTTTTACTCCATAATCTGTCGGGTACCTCCATACCCATTTTTGGTACAATCTTTTTCCTTGTTGTTTTTCTTTGGCTAACTTTGTAGAGTTTTCTTCTTCTTCTTCTTCTTTTCTTCTTCTTCTTAGGTCTTTGTTGTAGTACTGGGTCTTCCTTTTGTTTTCTGCTCTGGATGCGTGCAACATATAAAAGTGGTAAAGTGCCCTTCAATCTTCATCCTCTCTCTCGTTTTTCTCTGGTTTCTTTTTTATTTTTATTTTTATGTGGCTTTTGTCTGTAGACGTAGTTATCTCTCTTGTAGGGTTCCTGTCACTAATACAGCTATACAATCCCCACTTTCATTCCCACAGCGTGCGCATCACCCAC
The DNA here is from genome assembly GCF_054855325.1 of Carica papaya. Lineage (NCBI taxonomy): Eukaryota > Viridiplantae > Streptophyta > Magnoliopsida > Brassicales > Caricaceae > Carica > Carica papaya. Next base: position 34,090,826 of record NC_142313.1, read on the forward strand.
CCGAATTGAAAATGACTAATCATGCAGATCAATTACAACCCTTGCCAAATTTAAAAATATTAGTTTATGGTTATTTGTCGCATAATAAATTAAAGTATTCGATTTATAATTAGCTGATAATTTTTTAATTAAACGTATAAAACCAAATAAAACACCAACATTTTTCCACGCGCCTCGCGTTGGCGTGTAAACCTGAGCGCTGTCTCGTTTATTATTATTCTTTTTTTTTTTTTTTTCAGAGACCAAGAATTCTCAGAGAGTGAGTTGGTTATTTAATAAAATTCCAATAATACCCTCAATCAATTAGAAATACCAGGGGCAGTATCGTACTTTCATTAGAACAATTCCTGCCGGACTGGTTTTCGAAACTGAGTCTGACGACACGAGATAATGAGCGTGTGGCTTCTAGGAGATGTGAAAATATCGAGACGGTTGAGATTGTTTTTCAGAATAAAATTGTGCGGCCCTGATGAAGAGTTTGTGGTTCAATAATAATAAATAGTTCATTTAGATCGGAGTCTGCAAGTAAAAGATTTACAGAAACGTCTCGTTCCAAGTAGTAAAAAGGAGATAATTACCCAATTTTGAAGTGTATGAATTTAACACACACAATAAATCTTGATTTTTGCTTCATTTGGTCTAATTTTTTTTTTTTAAAAAAATTATTTTATTCATTTTTTTTTATGTGAAATTGGTTTACAACGTTCTCCAACTCTTTTTTTTTTTTTTTTACTTTCTTCAACTTTGCAAAAATCATATCCCCCCTAACCTAAATTATAGCAAACAATTACATAATTTTAATTAATAAGTCAATGTAAACTCTTCTCTATTTAGTCATATTTTTATCAATTATTTGGGACATGCAAATTTTTTTTTTTTTAATCATTGAAATATTTTAATTCTCTACATTTTTCTACCTTCATTACAAAAAATATATATATATATATATATTACTAACATTTTTATCATTATAAATTTAAATTGTATTTTGTCTACATAAAAATATTATAAAATAAATTAATTCTTTTTTTTTAATAAATTATTACCGAATACTATTATATATAGAAAATTTATTTCAATACTCAAATATTTTATTATAAACAAGTCATACATATATTTCCTAATAAAACTTCAAGCTAATCCATGCCTAAACCTCGCCTTCCTCACATGCTGAGTAACCTATTGCTTGTTCAAGTATCTTATTGCTAGTGACTTCTCTCATCTTTTAGTACTTTTAAGTCTTATTTTTTTTGTCTTATAACGATTTTAAATATATCTTTTATCTTATATTTTGTCATTTTGTAACTCAACATTATGTAACTATCATCTCTTGTAATAATTAGGCTATTTGTTATATATCATTACTAGTTCAATCTTCCACAAGTCCACTAAATATATTGAAGTTGACTTTCATGTAAAATCAGAAATCACATATTATAATCATTTAAATATATTTTATCTTAAATTTTTAATAATTAATCGATATTTTTACTAAATAAATAAATATTTTTTAATACATAGTCGACCTTTTAAAGATACATAAATTTTAATTAGTATAAATTTTCTACGTATCATTCTTTTAAATAAGAAATAACAGAGTCTTTCAAAGTTATATATATTTATTATTTTATTTTAGACATAAACTTCACAATTTTTATATGGTAATTGAACACTCTACTTATTTGTATCTTTAATATTTTTTTTCTAGTATTTTAGATGAATCAAAATAAATATCAACCAACGAACAAAGCATAAGCAATAATAAGATAATAATGAGGAACAAAGATTTTAATAAGTTTATGACTCTTATATATTATAAAGAATCTCCAAAAATTTATCTTTACCGTCTATTTTCTTAATTATAAAAATTAAGTCTTTAATATTTTTGATACGATATCAATTTTGAATTTTTTTTTATTAATTAGTTCAAAAATTAAACATCATTAAGTTTGGGTCACATCGTCATTAACAAGACAAAAATAATTCTTACCGAGCACTCAAATGACAAATAATAACCATAAATCATTTAAATGTTAGTTATTCTTAATATCATATAAGACTGATATAATTTTTATTACTAAATAAAATAAAATTTTGAAAAAAATTAATTATACAATTTTAAAAAGTACATGAGTAAATTTAGGATTTTGATTTATAAAGAATAATTCTTCAAAAATAGAAAATATAACCTAAAAGTATTAAATTAATTAAAAAAAATCAATAAAAATTTATCTACTAGCTATATTATTAAAGTACATACTTATAATTATTTCATATGAACAAATTTCTTCTAAATAACGTATAGTAGTTAGATTATCAATCAAATTAAGGAACCCACTGAAAATGCTAGTGAATTACAGACATATTACCTTGTTTTCCTACGTTTAACACACACACATATATATATATATATATATATTACAATTTAAAAATCTTACATTTACTTAATTTAGGAGATAAAATTTATAGGTATTATTTTAATTTAAATTGAATAGTTTAGAATATAAGTTAATATCATTTTAAATAAATTTCATAAATAAAATTTATTCTTCCTCGCATACCTCATTTTACCAACCTATATGCACTTTCAATCGTATAACTTTACCACCTGCACTTTTGTAATATCTGTAACGAGTGCATGGTCATATTCGATACACACACACACACACACACACACACACACACACACACACATATATATATATATATGACTATGTTAGAAATTGACTGCTACCCTCTTCATGCATCTAACGTGCTAAAGTGACTATATTAGTTCCATTTACTGATTTCTAACTAACAGTACTCGTTCAATTAATTAATACATGCACGAGCTATTTGAAATAGGAATTATTCTAGTAATCAAGATATAATATTGTTATACTATTTAAACTAGATGAATATATATATATATATGAATATAAATGAGTATATATCTATACATTTGGTTTTATTTTCGGGTAATTAATTTGTAATATCTCTAATGAGTACATGATCATAGTCAGTACATACATATAAATAATTGTAGGAAATGTAGGATGATTGATGTAGAAGACGTTTAATGAAAAGCATGAGGAGGGTGAAGAAGCAAAGAATAAGGATTGCCTCCCAGCAGGGCTTCTATTTAGATTGCTTTGTTTCTTAATGTATTCCATTCCATCACGTTGAAGCAATATTCAATAATTAATTAAAAAGAAAACTAAAATTTTGGGCAGTCCAAAAAACATATTATATTTAGATTGGTTTATTTTGTATGGAATTGAAATGTGTATAAAACAATATTGTAGGGTGTAACTTGCAGATATCAAATCATATAATAAAGAAGTAAAGCTTTTTAAGGTTGAATAATTTGATTTTCTTTTTTTTCACTTGAAATTTCATGTATTGCTGGATTTTGCAAAGAGATCTCACCTTTCTACTCCATAGATTTTATTACTAGTTGACTTTCATCAATAACAATTTTGGTTCGAATTTAGATCGTATATAATGAGAATAAGAATATAATACAAATGTCATAGAAATTTAAATAAAAATATACCTGGCTTTTATATAGTTTAATAATTATAACATTAACATTGGATGAAAAAATAATACAAATCTAAACCGAGTATTGAAATAGATTGATGAAAGTTATGATTTGGTTTGGTAAATCATGTGAATGGTAATGCTAGAACGGAGTTGTTGATAATTTTATATGTTCTTTTTCTTCTTTTTTCTTTTTCTTTTTCCTTGTAGCCCAAAAATGTTCTTTCCTCTTCTCTCAAGACACCCTAATAAATATACAAATCATACTTGTAATGAACAAATAAACAAACAATGAATTTTTGGTTCGTATGAAAAATGTTGGGGCCGACCCAAGTCCATCACTCACACATCCGACGCCAGTTATAAGATATTATGAAATTGCAGTTACGAAATATCAATTATTATTTTTAATATTTATCTACTACTATTCATTATAATAGATGTAACATCTTATAATATATAATTTAACTCGACATTAAAAAACTAAAGTTCTTGAAAGTTTTTAAATAAAATGACAATATCTCTTTAGAACATGTATTTTCCAGTTTAGAGTACCAACTCTTTTATAATTTTGTTTTATGTTACATCATCTAATGTTTTTTTGGTGTCTTCTATTTCATTTGTGTCATTTAGCATTTTTTTTTTTAGGAGCTCTTGTATTATCCTTTTTCCCAACCCATGATTTTTCTCATAATCTTTTGTGTCTGTCTTCTGGTGAAAATCTTGCACTTATCATCCAGTAAACTAATCAATTACTTGAAATAACCGGAAAATCATTATTGATTCCAAACATTCGCAATCCAAATATGATAGGGTAATGATAGAAAAAATTCAATCACAAACCATCATTACTATATTTGTTATTTCACATATTCTGCACAATATTTAAAAAACTCAACAAATAGTTTAAATCAAATGTTTAAGACTAAGTCTTTTTTTTTTTTTCACTTTACTCACCCAATCTTCGAAAATAATGAATTGAATAAGAGAGTTTGATCTATTAGAGATAAGCCTAAAACTAATACTCAACATACTATCATAGAAAATATTGATTTTACCATGAGGTAACTCTTATTTAGAGTTAGAGGTATGTCTTTTGGCAGGATCAACATACATAACACCTTTCAAATTAGGAATATATTAAGCTTTGTTATAAACATAAAAATTTTATATTCTTGAGATGTTAGAGTAATTACTTACAAATAAAAATGGAGTTCAATTTAATTAGTGCATATCTTCTCATATTGTTATGAACATATCTTCTTGTACCATATATGTTTCTTCCTTTCATTAGTGTAGAAGAAACTTGGATCCACTTTTAATATGAAATATTATATGAAATATGTTGTACTTAAAGTTCAATCTTTCATACCTCGCCATCATGCCCTATAACCAAAATAAGTATTAAAACTTTTCATTGCGAGAAATTTCTCAAGCTTTTTAGCTCTTAGAATAAAATAAATACAAATTCCTCAAATTTTTAGCATGCATGGATGGAAGAAGAAGCCCTATAATAAGCCTTTTTTTTTTTACTTCATCTTACATGGTAGTTCAAGAATTTTTTAACATCATCCCAGCTCCCCATGAACAACTAAATTTTATGATTGGTCATACCTATTTTCCTTTAAGCTACTCAAACTATTCTCTCTCCCTCTGTTTATCATTCCCTATCTTTTTTTATTAACCACTTATTTCACCAACTCTTTATTTATAACAAATTAGTCTTGCACCCTTATCCATGCACCAATTAGTATCCCTAACCCTAAAACTTGTGAACCCCCTACACTACTTGTATCTGTGTTAATAACTCCTCTCATGATTATCCCAATCTCCCTAGATCCCTCATCTCCCTTACTAACTTTAGTTGGCCTTCTACTATCTATATATATGAAATTAATCTGCAGGCCCAAATAGCCGGTAGCCCATATCTAATGCCCATTCATTATCCTAAAAGAATAGTTATCCAATCTTTAATAGGTCTTTTTCATAAAAGAGCCCAAATTAGTGCCCAATAGAAGTTATCCCTTTCTTTTCAGCCCTTTTATACCTTTACCCCTCTAATCAATTAACTTAGGCTCAACCTTATGCCAAGACATCCTCCTCTCCCTAGAATTACTACCAAGCAGCTAACATCATCTTCCAAAACCCAACCTAAGGCCTTTGCCACCTCTAACTTCCCTTATATTTCCCATTTACCATTACTAGGCCTCGAAGGTAAGCTAATCATTAATCACTCTTTAGTTCTAAATGAAACACAACGAAACAATAGGATAAAAATACAAAATGATACAATATGACATGGACAAGAAAAAAAGGCATGAAACAGAATATAAACGATAGAACACAAAATTAACAAACACCAAATGACACTGCAAGAAAAGTCATTACACACTAAAAATAAAATAAAATTACATAAAAGAATAAATTGTATAATAATATTTATAATTACACATTTTTATATTCAATTTTGAAAACTAAAGGAAAACTAATAATAAACAAATTACTTGACTTAAAGAGAAAAAATATATTTTTATGAGTATGACATTATTCACATAAATAAGGAACGAAACTAAGACGTGAAAACTTGCTACAAATATAAGTTATATTTAATTATCTCATAAATATTTCATTTTGCTCAAATTGATTTATAAAATATAACAACCGGAAAAAAAAGAAATAAAAAAAGAAAGAAATCAAATAAAAGGAAATAAAATGAAAAACAAAATAAAAAGAACCTTAAGGGGCAGAAGAGAAGGGTAGAGAATAAAAGAAGAAAAAGAAGAATACGAAGAAGAGGAGAGCGGCATTAGCGCGTAGAAAGGAGCGCCACAAACATCGTCACTCATTGGACATTTGGAGGTTAGAGGAATTGATTTAGGAACTGAAATTCGTGAGGACCGATCAGTTTACGGAGTTTAGTTCAAGCTTGTAAAGCAATAAGAATTAGATCAGTTTCCATTTGAGACTACATCTTTTTATAAAAATTTTGATTATTGAATTTAAAATGATTATTTAAGATTTTATAGATTACTTTCAAATTATATTTTAGTGTATATATATATTTCTAAAAAATCTACATATGAATATGGATTGCATGTGAATGACTCTATGTAATTGTATATTTAAATTGATAGGGATGCAAATATGTAGTATGTTACACACATATATGTGTAGTTAGATATGAATTTTTTTTAAAAAAAATAAGATCTTATGAATATTTGAGTTTTTAAAATTGGGATATAAAATAAAACTAACCTTTGAAAAGGAAACAACTTACCAGTTATCGTGGGAGAAAGTGCACTGACTTGGTATATAGGGTGAACCCTATTGTGGATGTGTCTTCAGTCGTACGAGATTGAGAAGTTTTATACCGAATGGGGTTGTGAGTTAGTTTAATTACCTTCATACCAGACAGAGTATTGAGACGGTCTAACCAATCGGGGTATGAGGACGGCCGATGAATTGTAAAAAAGATATTTTGCATATCCGCGTATAGCGGAGATCCCTATAAAAGCTCAGTGATACTGGTAATAGAAATGACAATATATAATGAAAACGAAAATAGTAAGTAATCATGGTTTTAGTGAAATTGTAAGAAATTCAAAGTTTCACATTTATTGAGATGTATATTGATTGTGTTTCTCATTGTGATTCTAACGATATCTTAGTATTATGTATGGATGATTGCGTGAATTGATAGTATTATTTTTTTTTTTGAAAATTAAAACTATATGAATATGTACCTGACATGGTTGATGCCATTTGTGAACAAAATAAAATTATCTTAATATGAATATAATATTATATGATGATATTTATGAATGAGAATAATATGTAACGTATTTAAATATGAACATGTTTAGAATGGGTAATGAAAAGTATGAGGTTCTTGATTGTTTTCTTAGGTTATATTTAACAATAATGATGATGAGTATGATTATTTTTTAAATTGGATTCTTTTAAATATAAAGTACTGTGTGATATGTGAAATTATTATTATGCTTTGGATGTTGGTTTAAATAAAATCTGCATTTGTTTTATAAATCTAATGTGATGGATGAATACATATATTGTTTATAGGCACTGCCTCTTTTTTTATTAAGCATGTGAATCTCACCCCAATTCACATCTCCCTTAGTGCATATTAATTCAGATCAAGAGCACGTTCAAAGTCGAAAGAAAACTCCGAATGAACATTTAGAGACTTTGGGAGTATTGCTATGAAATAAATTTAATTACATTATAGCAATATAATGTAAAGAGTTTTGGTGAGCCTCATAATTTAACGTTTCGTACATGGGATATATGATTGAATTTTAAATTTTAGAACATTGTTCCACAGATTTATTAAGTTATATGCATAAGTTAACGCTATTTTTTCTCTAGAAAAAATGGGTCGTTACATATAATATATAAATTTATCTTCATTACTACCGTTAAACATCCTTTATAATTTCAAAAGACCTAATTTCACCCATTTTCTTCTTCGCACTTTAATCTCCAAGATCTTGTACTTCTAAAGACATACATGTCAAACCCTACATTTTTATGTTTCTAACATGACCGAGTAGTTGATGTTTTGATAGCTTTTGCAATAAGAATATGATGGTATATATTTGTGACTTTTTTATCCTTCTTTTTGGTACGTGTGAGAGAGAAAGAAAAAAAAGCATATTATTTTTTTAGTTTCTTACGTGTACGGGTGATATTCTCTTGGTATCATTGTTAGTGATACTTTTCTATACTTTTATTTCGAAACAAAATAAACCCTTAACGATTAATTAAAGTTTAGAGACTCCAACAGACAATTTTTAGTGGTGTTGTTTATGATTTTTTAATTTTAAATTAAATTTTAAAAGATAAGAATACTATTAATTCCTTTTAATATACATGTCTTAATGGAAGGGAAAATGCAAAATTAAAATATCAATAGTTTTTATTTTCAATTTCCTCATGGGCCGGGCTTTTTTATCATGGGACTGGGCCACGGCCTGAACCGTCGTGAAAATTTCTTTCCCCCCCCCCCCCCCCCCCCGGTTGAAAAATGTTAGCAGAATTACCCTCCAATTCCTAATAATTCATACGTGCATATATTTATCTAATATAGATTATAATTAAATAACTATTTATATATATAATAGGAGTTAACTAAAATTCTTTTCTTTTTATTTATTTAAAAAAATTTAATAGATAAGTATTATCATTTTAATCATTTTTATTTTTAAATAATAATTATTTATTATTGCTTCAAATAAAAATTTAACTAATTAATAATTATTTATATTTTTAATCAATTAAAAATTAAATTATAGAAATATATTTAAATAGATAACTATTATGAATATTATCCTTTAGTTATATTTTTATATCTAAACATTTTAAATAGATAAATATTATATATATTATAATTTTATTTTTATTTTATTTTAAAACGGCTCATTGGCATGTGGGTTTGTCGATATATATATATATATATATGTATGTAAATAAAATTGATTAATTTGTTTATGCATTGGTGTGTTCCTCCTAATATATATTTTTTTATTAAATCAATAACTGCTAAGAAAAATTTAATATAGTTTATAATTCATATTTCATGCACTGACTTACATTAAATCTAACAATAATCTTTATTATTTTAGTTTAAACAATGCAAATTCTCAATTATTTATAATTTTATTTTATATATTTGTTCAGTCTGATCATAAGTAATATATTTTTAAAGCTGAGTTATCTCTAAAGTAAATCTCCGGAAAATATTCTTCAAGTGTTTACTCTAATTCACAAAAACTATCAATTAGTTATAGATAATAACAAATGTAGCTTAAAATGTTTACTCTTAATTATTTAAGTATTTTTTATTAATAAATAATCCATAAGTCAACTTAAAATAACTTACGTCTTCTCTTCTAATTGGTCACTGTACCATTACTTTACGCTGCACACCGGAGGAAAAACCCCCGCAATACTAAAGACTGCCATCGTTGAAATTTTCAATCAACAACCGATCTTCTCGTGGCTGCTTTCCCTTTATCCGTATCTATCTTCGTATCTAATACCTTTTCCTTACTCTGCGATTCAACAGATCTTCTCGGTGAGGTACTGTTTTTTTTCTGTGTGATTACTGGTTCTTTGCTTGATTACTTCCCTATTTAATCCTTTGCACTTGTGGCGTATTCTTCAGTGGGTGTTGGCATTAGGATTTTCTGCGGCAGTAAAATATGGCCAAGAGCTCCTTCAAGATTGAGCATGATTTTGGTATGTTACTGTAGATGTTCTATGGCTAATTTTAGTTCTACTGTAATAGCATCTGATAGCTGTTTCTGATTTTCTTTTGTCCATTATTTGTCTTATTTGATCAATTATTGTGCGATCTGCAGAAAAGAGGAGTGCTGAGGCTGCCAGAATTAGGGACAAGTATCCAGATAGAATTCCAGTGAGAATTATGCTTTAACCTTCTCTCTTCCAATCCCCTTTGTTTCCTTCCTCTCTAATTCCATTGTACTTCATTATGCTTTCTTCCTAGTTTCCAATTTGCTCTTTTATGTTTCAGTTTGCTAGTTGTCAAATGTGAACATTTGGTGCAGTTTTATATACAAATTTTTTTTTTATTAATTTCTGAAAACTGGAACTCACTCATATTTGTAAATGCTCCAAGATTTGCTGTAATGATTTGTAGGTCTCCTTGCGCCCAGCAAAATAATTTGGACTTGAATGAATAGGATAAAGTTTGCCTCTGCACGGTGGCATGGCAATGTAGTTTTACCCTTTGTGCATCATTAGGTTCCTAGTGGAGAAGCTGTTATTGTGAATTAAAAGAATTTGCAGGCGGATACTGATTGCGTTGGCTTATTGTTTGTATCTTAAATCTGGTCTTTCACCTGTTTGTTTTTGGGAACTATTGATTTCATGCCATTTGATATCTTAATTAAGAACTTCTCAATTCAATAAGGCATGTCCCTCAGCTTATTGGTCTTCGACATCCTTGCTTTGATTGAGTAGGGATAATGCTCTCTTAGGGGATAGTTTCATTTTGCATCTAGTTGATTCAGTGTTGGCTCAGCTTGACCTTTGATGTGTTCTTGTGTGTGGATTTTCTTTTTGTAGGTGATTGTGGAAAAGGCGGAGAGAAGTGATATTCCTAACATCGATAAGAAGAAGTAATTATGTATTTTCATGCAGCAAATTTCCTAAAATAGAGCTTGCTTGTTAATTTTGATTTTGCTGATAGCTATGAATTCTATTCTTGTGGTTGTCTGATGTTGTCTGGTTGCTCCTATTATTAAGTTCTTATCTGCTTGGAATTTGATAAAGAAAATCCCAACAGGAACTAATCCTCCCTGTTTGTGCATCGAATACTTTGAGAGCAGTTGTACTACAAGTATCTATTTTGAGTCTTTGACATGTTTGAAAAAAATTCACAGATATCTTGTTCCGGCCGACTTGACAGTAGGTCAATTTGTCTATGTTATCCGAAAGAGAATCAAACTAAGTGCAGAAAAAGCAATCTTCATATTTGTGGACAACGTGCTTCCACCTACAGGTACTTTATTATACATTTTCATGTCTTCCATCACTAACACCCACCATCTGTGGAACACTTTTTTTTTCTTCTCCTTTTACTGCAGTAATGTTCCAATTTGCTGAAACGAACACTCATAACATTCAATTATGTTCAAGTAATCAATTATCTATATAACAGGAGCGATAATGTCAACCATCTATGATGAAAAGAAAGATGAAGATGGGTTTCTCTATGTCACGTACAGTGGGGAAAACACATTTGGGTAGGCAGTTTATGCTGCAGCTTGAGCTTACTACCAAGATATTATCATCATTTTCATATATATATATATCACTGCCTCAAGATATATAATGTTGCCCCGTCTGTATATGTATATAATTTGTATATAGCTCTGCCACAGACTGCCGTGTCAGACTGAAATAATTCAAATTTTATTAAGTATGAATTCTTGCTTTAGAGCTTGATTGATTCCTTGCTTTAGAGCTTAACTGATTCATTAATATTAGGTATGGTATGATATTGCAAGATTTATTAATGTTTAAATTTAATTATATTTGGATGATAATTTATTAATATATGATAGTAATAGTTATTTTTGTTTGAATTGACAGTATAGTATGCTTGTATATTTGAATAAAATTATTTATTTTGTTTATTTTTTATTATATATAATAATAAATAAAAAATTAAAAAAAATTAAAAAAGTATATAGTATTAAATATATAAATATATATATAATAAAATTGATATAATTAAGTATATTAGATTTATATATATAATTAAAAATATAAATATATGAATTTAATTGAATATATAAATACATATTTATATATAATAAAATAAAAAGAAAAAGAGGTGTACGGTTAGAGGTGTGCGGCTATTCTTGAATCAGTGTCGGGTAGAAGAAGAAAAAAAAAAAAATTTAGAGAAGAAGAAGAGTGAAAAGTGTAGGGAGAATGATTTAAAACGAAATGTAATTTTGTAAATAATAAAAAATATGAAGGATATAAAAAAAATTATTAAATAATTATAAAATTACCGAATTTGTAGTTTGAAAAAATAAAAAAAATTATAATTTTAAGAATCATGACTTAACAAGAAAAAAATTATATTATGTATTTAAAAGTGTAAATAAACAGAAAAAAATTATAAAAAAATTATACCATTATTATTGAATCATTCTTAATTACTTAATTGTATGTGCAAGTAATAAAAAATAATTGTTTATTTCATTATATGTGGAAAGTTTGTAATAATTTATAATAAGTTATTCAAATCAATCGAATATTTGTGTTTTTATAAATGATATTTTGAAAAAAGTTAATACAGAAAGTATATAAAACGAATAAGTACTTTATTTAAGTTTTTAAAAATAATTTAATAAAATAGAAAGTATTTTCTACTTATTTTTTAATATAACAAATTTAATTATTCTTTTAGTATTTAATTAAAAAGTAAAACAAACTATAAACTTATTTTTATAATTAATATTTGTTAATAATGTAATTATTTAACTGTTAAATTGAAATAAATTTATTTTAAATTCATTTCTTTTTAGCATTTTCAAGTACTTTCTTTATCCAAATATGTCACCATAATTGTGTGGCAGAATGATTTTAATGTTGTGGGTATTTTATTGATTTTTTAAGTTGTAATAAGCATTTTCTTATTCAAAATATTAGAATTATATAAATTATAAACTGTAAAAAGTAAAAATATAAAATTTATTTTTAAAAATCATATTTTCGATTATATATGAAAATGCCAAATGAATCGAGGGAGGCCATGTTTGATCTCATCTAACAATTTCAGCGATGCCTTGATGGTGATGCATCATAAGATGACGCTTGAAAATTCATCGAATTCATAAACTCAACCACATAATATTCTTAGTTACCATATATATAACTTATTTTATACACATGACGTGTGGGGTATAAATAATTCAGTATTATGTTTAACATGAGGCATTCTTTAATTCTAACAATTTTATTACTACTAAGTTTCCAGACCATTTTATATTTAGACTCTTGATTCAATATTACCTTACTCTGATTGAATATTAAATTGAGTTTTCACATCTCTTTCCTAAACAAAAGCATTCCTCCTTAAATCTACTTTCCGAATCCAACTAAACCTTTCCATTCTTTAAAAGCTAACACTGGACTAGATCTAATAATCCACAAGTAAAAGATTATAAGGAACTTATTACGAGGACTATTATCTCTAATCCAAACATCATTTTAAAAGTCAATACTAGCTCCACCACCTACACATAATCTAAACGAAAATCTCGATCAACGAACCTTAATTCACACCCTTCCAAGCTATTCTTAAAATACTTCTCCAAAAACCTATGAATCCCCATTGAACTCTCTTTTTTAAAAGAAACTAATGTTCATCATACTTGTCAATATCATATAAGATTTTTTTTTTTTTTTTTTTCATAATTCATCCCTTTCATTATCAAACCTATACATCCATTTATTAATCAAAACTTTATTCATTTTCTTAATGCTACTAAGCATTAATCCTCCCTCTTTTTTTTTTTTTGTTTGGATGCAAGGGGAAAGCAACAAAATAGGTGCCAAGAGTTAGGTTAAATCTTTCATAGTTAAAGAGGTAGTGCAAGATAGAAATTTGACATCCTCCCTCTCTCTTTAGTAAGCAAATTGTTTCCTAATATCTTAGGTGTGCCTCCCTATAGTCTTGAAAACTATTTAAAAAAATTTCTAATTTTTTTATTACATTAACTGACACTTATATAAGTGACATACAGAATAAAAAAATCCACTTCAACACTACCTTTTTCAGAGTAATTGTTACTCTAATTGAGAGAAACCTAACCTTCTAGGATGTTAATCTCTTTTCTATCTTATCGAATACTACTTACCACGTTAAAATATTGGAGTTAGCTCCCAAAGGGAAGCCCAAATATGTATGTGGCAAGAATCTATTTTACATTTAAGTTTTCTTGATATGATACGTAACCATTAATTATTTACACAAACTCCATAAATCTTACTTTTTAAAAAAATTAACCTTCAAACTAAACAATAAATTGAAGCATCTCAATACTCTCTTGGTATTTATAATTGGTCCATATTTACATTACAAAATAATAAAATGTCATCAACAAATTGAAGATAGTCTAACCCAATTCTTAAAAGGAAAACTTTACAATGAAATTATTATTGACAACATTATTTACAATCTTAGATAGGCCATCTGACATTAAATTAAACAAAATCAGAGACAATGGATCAGACCTCTCTTCATCCTAAACTGCCTCAAAGCGGACCAATTAATTAATATTGAGATTTGCATAGAAGAAACATTTCATTATCCATTTCACCTATTTATTCTCAAAATTCATTTCTTTCAAAACAAGTTTAAAGGACTTATAATTAATCAAGTCATAAGCTTATTTAAGGTCAATCTCCCCCCCCCCCCCCCAAACATATGAATCATTTTCAAGGCAACAATATATTATTCATCAATTATCTCTCATTTACAAAAGTAAACTAAGATTCACCAACCAAACCGGCAATTATACATCTTAATCTATTTGCCAAAACTTTATATATGATTTTGTAAACAATAATAATTAAAGAAATGGGCCTAAAATCTTTTAAGTTTAAAGACACATGTTTCAAGCTTAATGGCTATCCAAATTGATATAAGGAGTTAAGGCATAAAAAAGGACCAAGTGGCTATAAAGCTAGGGTCAATATGGTAGATACTCCCATTGATGATGAAGAAATGGTAGGTGGTCTCAAAAAGCAAGAAGAAAGTGTAATAAAGATTTTTATAAGGGAAATAATTCAAGAAGAACTGTCAAAGATATTGAAAGAAAAGTCTATTTTAAATCATAATTTTGTTAGCTATGCACAAGAATTTGCAGGTGCAATTTATGATATAACTCCTAAAGATTCATGTTAGATAATAGATACAAGGGCTAGTAATCACATTTGTGTTATTAGTTCGTTATTTCGCAATCTCAATAAGATTTATAGGCCAAGTTCTGTCAATTTATCTAATGGTTCAATTTTAAATGTTGAATATCCTAGTGGCATAGTTTTGAAGAATGAATTGATTTTGAAAGGAGTGGTATTTATCATTTCTTTTCATCATAACATATTATTTGTCAACAAATTGACCAAAATAACTGGTGTCATGTTCAACCCTAATTTTTGCCTATTATAGGACCTGAAGACTAGTAGACGGTGGCTGTGAGTAGATCTTCCAACAGTCTGTACTGCCTTGATTTTACTCCCTTAAAACCAGAAAACTTAAATCAGTATGATTCTCATTCTTGTACTCCTATTTCAAATTCTCTATTGAACAATAGGGTGGTTAATAATGTGGTAGAAACCTTAACATCTTGGCATAAAAGGTTGGGGCATCCATCTTCAGTTATACTACAAAGTTACCATTTTGAGTTTAATAAAGAAGATTTATTAACTAAATCATGTGATATATGTACAAGCACAAAACATACAAGATTACTTTTTGAGAGTAGTGATAGTCAAAGTGATATATTGTTTGAGTTAATACATGTGGATGTGTGGGGTCCTTATGATCAATTGTCATCTTTTAGTGCATCCTATTTTTTGATAATTATAGAGGATAAAAGTAGGTGCACTTAGACATATCTTATGCAAGGTAAAGCACAAATAAGTTTTCTGCTTGGAAAATTTATTAAAATGGTTATGAAACAATTTAATGCCAAGTCAAGATAGTTAGAAATGTCAATCGCAGTGAGTTCTTGGCTTCTACATGTTAAAGCATTTTTATTGAGCTTGGTATAGTGCATCATAAAACCTGTCCATACACCCCATAACAGAATGGGAGAGTGGAACGAAAACATAGACAATTGTTGCAACTTGTTCGAGCTATGCTTTTTCAAGCTGCACTACCACTTACTTTTTGAGGAGAGGATCTATTATATGTTGCATACATTATCAATAAGTTATCCTTTGTAATCCTACATTGGAAGATTCAGTATGAGGTATTGTATCATAAGCCTCTAGATTATAGCAGGGTTAAAGTTTTTGGGTGCTTATGTTACTCAACAAATGCTCAACTTCAAAAGCATTTGCTCCAAGGGCATTTAAATGTATCTGTATGGGATTTATTGCAGGAAAAAATGGGTATAAGCTTTTTAATCTTAATAACGATCAGTACTTGGTTTCCAAATATGTGATTTTCTATGAAAATTAACTTCCATATGCTGCTCAAGTACAATTAGAAGCATCAACAGTTATTCCCAAATTCTAATTGCTGAAGCAGAAACTTATTAATATACCAGCGTGCGAACTAACAATATTACCAACACTAGTGCATCTTGTACGGTTGTGTCGGCTGATGTTGCAATTCTTAATTCTGCTATGCCACAACCAGAAGGAGTTACTCATTCTGATCTTGCTGCTAAGGCAGCAAATGATGAATTTCATTATCAAAGGATAAGTGTTAGGGTGAGAAGAGCCTAATTGGCTACAACAATACATAATCGCTGTCACTTGTGCAGCAGCAATGAATCTAGTCTTGACTTCTCCACATCTGCCCAACACTTTTCCATTTGTTTTTAATTATAAATTAGATGCTGATCACTCAAATTTTTTTGACAAATTTCACTATGTTGTAGGAGCCAAAAACCTATAAAAAAGGAAAATAATCCAACGAGTGGATCCAAGCCATGAATGTCGAAATAATAGTATTAGAGAGAAACCAAACATGGTCTTTGACTACTCTACCTCCTATAAAGTTTGGTTGTAGATGGGTTTTTAAATTGAAGTTAAAGCCTGATGGGATAGTGGAAAGACATAAGGCAAGATTGGTTGCTAAAGGGTATCATCAAGTGGAAGGAATGGACTATATTGATAGTTTTTCGCCAATGCAAAGGTAGTAATAGTCAGAATTCTAATGGATGTTACAGCAACTAAACAATGATGATTACACCAATTGGAAATTAACAATGCATTTCTCCATGGTTATTTGAATGAAGAGGTGTAAATGCAACCTTCATAAGGATATGATAAAGCACAAAAAGGGTAAGTATGCAAGCTCCAAAGATCTCTTTATGGCTTGAAGCAAGCATCTAGACAATGAAATTATAAACTATCTCGTTTTCTGGTTCAATATGGTTTTCAACAATCTAGTTACGACTATTGCCTCTTTTATTTGTCATAAAGGTCAGTATTTTATGGCTTTATTAGTGTATGTTGATGATTTACTCATTATTGACAATTCAGAGGCAAAAATCATTAAGTTCAAAAAGACATGGGATACCAAGTTCACCATCAAAGACATAAGAGCTGCAAAGTATTTTTTGGGACTAGAAATCTCAATAACAGCTGCTAGAATCTATGTCAACCAAAGGAAATGCATTTTAGACATAGTAAAAGATGTCAATCTTCTAGGCACAAAACCTAAGTCTGTTCCATTCCCAAGAAGACAACGATTATGTTCCATTGATTCACCTTTAATTGCAGATCCTCAGCATTATAGAACCATTATGGGTATACTTTTATACTTAGGTTTTATTCGTTCAGATCTAGCATACTCAGTTTAACAGCTTAGTCGACATATCCAGGCTCCAAAACAAATGCATTTGAAGACAGCATATCATGTTCTCAAGTATTTAAAGCAAGAACCATCTTTAAGCATATTTTTTCGAACTGTAAACAATTTCAAAATAACAGTTTATTGTGATTTAGATTGGGCAGCATTCCCAGAGACTCAAAAATCTCTTATTGGTATTGCATATACTTGAGATCTTCACCAATTTTTTGGAAGGCAAATAAGTAGAACACCGTCAGTTGTAGTGCAGCAGAAACAGAGTATAGATCCACGACCATGTTTGTTTGTGAGTTACTATAGATCTTATACATTCTCCAAGAATTAAAGGTGCTTTACTCTTTACCAATAAATCTCAAGTGTGATAACAAAGCAGCAATGCATGTAGTTATCAATCTAGTATTTTATGAAAGAATGAAATACTTGGATATTGATTGTCATGTGGTTCGAACAAAGATAAAAGGAGGGCATCATTGCACCAAGATATGTTAGCTTAACAACTCAAGTGGCTGACACATTCATTAAACCACCCACCTCTCCAGCTTTTCAGAATCTTCATTCCAAGTTGGCTTTGTAGATGTCCACCAAAGTCCAACTTGAGGGGGGGATATTGGTTAGTTAGTTAGTTAGCAGTTAGTTAATTACTAGTTAATAGTTGTTACAGTTAATAAATGCACATGTACTTATATAAATACAGAATTACATTTTGTATCAAGATGATTTTTCAATGAATGAAACGATAAAGAATTTTTCTTGCCTACCACTTTCATCTTCTGTACTTTGAATTCTGTTATGAATTCGTTCATGTTCACACATTTAAAGAATTTTTTCCATATAACAATTCTTCTACTACACCCACGATATCAACTTTAAGCACTTCCCAGTTACATCTTATGAAATGTTAAAGTCATTCCAATGTGAGGCTTTATTTATATCCCCATTAAACATAACAATTCTAACCCCTTCATCTGAAAATTATCTTTCTAACCATACTTACTGATCCTCTTTAAACTTTTTAAACATAATTTCTTGTATATACACTCTTGATATATCAACACTTTTAAAATGTTCCCTACAAAAATTTCTAAAATGCTATTTAATCTCTTTAGGGTCATCAGGCCAAATCTCATTAAGGCACATAAAGGCCACTATATCTATTGTTCGCCTAACATTAATTACTTTATGAAAAAGTTCATTATGTTATACCCTTCTTTTAATCATACAATCCTAGTCTTTTGTTTATTATACTATTATAAATTCATAGATTAACATATAATCCACACATAAACATTAATTAACTAATTTTTCAAGATCAATATGCATAGCAACACATACAATTACATTAATAAATAATGAATTGTATGAAAATTTTCACAACATAAATATCTCTTGTAGAAACCTAAACTTTTGAAGAAAAATCAACCAAAAATCCCTTCTTCTCCTTCACAAAAACAAAACTTTTGAGAGAGGGAGAGAGAGTCTATTCTCTGTATGTTGTATCCTTTTCTTTTGTTCTTTTATTTTTTTTCTTTTTCTTACAGAACACTAAATGGGTAACTTCTCATTTTCTTCTTTTTTTTTAATGTGGTAACTAACCACAATCTTTTGATTTTGAATTTTAAGTGGTAATTGCCTAACAGTTCAAACTGGGTCGGGTCCCATCATGAGTGACCCACCTGATTAAATTCAATATCTCCCGCTCACACGTGATGAAACCACCTATCTCTTCAATTCTACAAGACTCATACGTAAATAAATCGTGTGACCATACATACTTTGAGAGCACTTTAGCTATATATCTGTTAGGAGTATATAGTTTCTCAAATAGTGAAGCTTAGAGTATGTAATTGTATGTTATACCCTAGGTCACATATCACATTTATATCTATAACGATTTCATTTAACTAATAAATCAAGTACATTCATAAATATATTTTTCTATAAACAAACATAATTAGTCGACCAATAAATGTACATCAGTAATGTGATATATTCTTTAAATTATGATCTTCCTCTTATCTTGATTTTCTCACCTTTTATTTAGTTCATTTTTTTAAAGATATTCTATTGAACCGAATCATTCATGACCTTTTGGTTATATCCTGAGATAACGAGCCTTAACTAAAATGTTCAAGGAACATATTAAAGTCATAAGGGTATTAGATGATATTCTCTTAAAATCTTAGGGTCTTACATAATATTAAAGTTGAGATCTCACTTTTATTGCACTTTGGTCAAATTAGTTGCACTTGTGATGTGAATCACATGTTATAGTATTCTCTCTTTTCCTGTGGAGTGCATGTCTTTTATTTTTTATAAATACTGTGAATATTGTAGTCAGATATACTTAATATTTAACTCGAGTTCATTTACATATCTTTTTAACTTTTTAAAACTCTAATATGGCAATAAGACAGATAAAATAATAATTATTAAATTATTCACTTAGTATTATAAACTTAATAATTTTATTATGACTTAATTCTTCACCTTGATGTGTGGCGATAATTATTAATATTTAAGCTAACTCTCCATTATTACCTAGGTAATTATCTTAAATTTGTGTCATCTTTGTCATACCAAATAACAAAGTTGATTACTTGAGTGAGAAGGTCAATCTTATATATGTCCGACATGCTTTCTCTAAATGTATAAATGTATACAACATATGTACACTTGTTTATATATTTATGCTCTACAATAAATGTAAATAAGGCAATAAGAAAGAAAAAATAATATAATTCGTTTATAAAGAAAAAATGAAGTCTTTATTGATAACATAACCGGTGAATATGGTTGGAAAATATATAAAATGTAAGTATATTTAACACCTATACAAACTTAATGATTTAACATGCCTATACTATGCATCTCTTGGTATAGGCATTGTAAATGAATCTACTACCATATCATGTGTAGATATATACTTCATGTTCACTTCTTTTCGTGTAACCATATATTTCACAAAATTGTATTTAATATCTATATGTTTTGATTTTCCATGAAATTTGGAATCTTTGGTGTATGTTGCTGCTTGACTGTCACAATTCACAATTACTGGTTCACTAGCAATACCATTTACTCCCAAATGGTCCATAAACCTTTTTAACCAAATAACTTCTTGCAACTGTAGCTGAAAAAGCTACAAATTCAACTTCCATTGTGGAAAGTGCTATACATGATCGTTTCTTACTACTCCATGATACGACACCATCATTTAGTAAGAAAACATATCCATAGGCAAATTTTCTCTCATTTAAATCTCCTCCCTAATCAGAATTTGTATAACCCTTCAAGTGTAAATCAACCCCTTGACAACATAATAAATAATCAACTGTCTTTAAGATAACATAGGATTCTTTTCACCGTTTTTCAATGTGTTTGATCAGAATTGGATTGATGTCTATTTACCATTCTAATTGCATGACATATGTCAGGCCTTGTGCACATTATAGCATACATAAGGCTTCTAACTACACTTGAATAAGGAACTTTGCTTATTTATTCTTTTTCTTGTGGTGTTTTAAGACATAACCTTTGGCTTAAAGCTTCACCTTTTGTGATAGGGGTATCAATGAGTTTACAATCTTGCATATGAAATCGTTCAATAATCTTTTTAATATATGGCTCTTGTGAAAGAGATAACAAATTCTTTGAACAATCTCTTGAAATCTTAACTTCAAGGATATATGTAGCTTCTCCCATATCTTTCATCTCAAAATTAGATGACAACTAATCTTTAATTTCTTTTACATAACCCTTACCATTTCTAGTTATAAGTATGTCATCCACATACAATGATAGGATAACAAATTTGTCTTCATATCTTTTAATATATAAACAATGGTCTTCTTCAATCATATTAAAGTTATGCGACATTATTGCATTATGAAATCAAATATACCATTGTCTTGAAGACTATTTAAGACCATTTATTGACTTTAAAGGTCAACACACTTTGTGTTCTTAGCCATTTTCAATAAAACTATTGGTTGTCCCATCTAGATTTCTTTTTCTTATTCTCCATTGAGAAAAATAGTCTTTATATCCATTTGATGTAATTCAAGATCCATGCATACTATTATAGCTAGAATTAGTTAGACTAAGCTAAATCTAATAACAAATGAAAAGGTTTCTTCATAATCTATTCATTCCTGTTATGTATAGCCCTTCACGACTAGGCAAGTTTTATATTTTTCAATACTACCATCAGTTTTTTGCTTGATTTTGAGAACCCATTTATTTCCAATGGCTTTGTGTCCTTTAAGTAAATCAACCAACTCCTAGACTAAGTTAGAATTCGTGGACTCTATTTCCTCTTCTATTATTTCCATTCATTTTTTCTTTACAGGGCATTTGTGAGCCTTATTTATATTTTTTGGCTCTTCCTCATCTTCTAGAGTAACTATGAATATTCCCCCTTCAATCTCAAAACAATGACGAGGAACATTTTTCCTATTTGTTCGACATATTTGAGATTCTTCTAAGTTACTCCCACTGGGACCAACTTCCATACTTGAGCCCACTATTGCTTGTAATTGGCTTTCAATTAAAATAGCTTTATTGAATCTCACATCACTCCCACTCGAATATAGTGGGTCCATTTGTATTTGTGGGGTGGAAACAATTTGGTTTTGAGTTTCATATAAAGATAAGTCTTGACCCATTTTACCAGTTTTAGGAAAATCATTATCTAAGAATGTCTCATCTCGTGATTCAAATTCAGTTACATGACCATTTTCTCGTATGCCTGTGAACACATATCATTTTGATTGTTTAGAATATCTTATAAAAATACTCTTCATCCCTTTTAGACCTAATTTTTCATATTTGTGGGAAGATTCATGAACATAAGCGACACAACCCCAAGGTCTTTAAAAACTTAGGTTTGGTTTTCTATTAGTCCATAACTTGTATGGTGGGGTGGTACCTGATTTTGATGGTACATGATTAAAAATATATATGGCAGATAATAATGCATCACCTCAAAAGGTAATTAGCAAATTAGCTTATGTCATCATAGATCTAACCATTTAAAGCAAGATTTTATTTCTTCTTTATAACACCATTTTGTTGTAGTGTTGCTGAAATAGTTAACTGATGTTCTATTCCTATTTCATTGCAAAATTCTTTGAACTGATCAGATAAATATTCTCGTCCTCTATCGATTCTTAAAGCTTTTATTTTATTGTCTAATTAGTTCTTAACTAAATTCTTATATTTTTAAAAGTAACTAAAAATTTCATGTTTGTGAGATATTAAATAAATGTAACCGAATCGAGTATAATCATATATAAATGTGATAAAATAAATAGCACCATGTTTTGTCCTCATATTCATTGGACCACATATGTCAAAATGAATTTGTTACAATGGAGTATTTACTCTTTCGGCTTTTTCAAATAGTTTTCCTGCTATTTTTCCAACTAGGCAATGCTCATAAGTAGATAATTCTACTTTTTCTATATTTCCTAATAAGCCTTCTTTGGCTAATCTATTTGTGTTGTTGACCAATGTGTCCAAGTCTAGTATACTAAACATTCACATCAATTCCAATACTAGTAAAAGATGTAAATAAGAAAAAACTAATATTATAAGAACTAGAGTCAACATCCAAAACAATAAAACCATCTAGGAAATAACCACATCCATAATAGTTTGTTCCTAAATACAAGCTTATACCACTAGGTTTAAAGTTCAAACTGAAACCAAGTTTAAATTAAACCAACACAGAAAATAAATTTTGACGAATTTTTAGAGCAAATAGCACATCATATAACAACATGGTTCAACATTCACGTATCACCAACTTACCTGTACCAATACCTTTTATTCCACTTTTGAATTATTTCCTACATATATTCATCGTGTTCTATGTAGAATGCGTCGGAATTCCACGAAGGCATTTATGTCCTTGTCTACATGGTCTGTGGCTGCTGAGTATACAATCCACAAAGGATGAGATTCAATTAGAAAGATAAAACTAGAAATAAAAATTGCACTCACACGTGCAAACAAGTCTTTTATCTTTTTGGGCTACAATCTTGAGCAAAATGTCTATTATTCCCACAATTATTGCATTTCACCTTTACTATATTTTTCTTCTTGAAAGGATGTCTTCTTTTTCCTTGTTGGTGAAACTTTCTTTTTTTATTAGCTTTGAAACCCCCTTTTCCCTTTTATTGGGATCCATCATGGAACTTGTGCTTATGTCCTCTAGTACCTTGTGAGCTAGAACTAGTCATGTACATATCAATACTTGACTTATTGGCCTCAATTCGATCATCTTCTAGCTCCAAGTGTCTCAAGGCATCTTCAAGAAATCTAATGCCTTCATTATGGGTTAGGTGGATCATTATATGTTCTCAACTTTGGCGCAAAGAACGAATCTCAGTTTAGACCTATTTTTCATCAATAAGAATATGACCAGCATTTTTCACTTCAATTATCATGTTTGACATTTTCCTTAGATGTTTTTTTATTATATGATCAGGACGTTTTTTGTAAGTGTCAAACTTGATAGTAAGTGACCGAAGTTTGGTAAAGGACGTACCACCAAACCTTTGAGTTAATGCGGACCACATATCCTTAACTAAGTCATACTTTATGAACTCTTTCATAATGTCATTCTCCATACCGCTCAGCAACTTAAGCGAGCGAGAGTTTTTTTTTCTTCCTAGTCTCAAAAGCTATATGATTTTTTCGATACTGGGTCGTGTTCTCTTCTTCAAGTTCATTCATAAATTTATTTAAAGCTTCTAAAGTTTTCTTTCTCTTCAAGCACATATTGAATGTTCATACTCCACATCTCATAATTGTCGTCATTTAAGTTCTCCTTTGTTGAGTTCGACAATAATATTTTTCTATGCAGATGTTATTTCTCTATACATATAGATATTATGCACGTTACTTAATGTCTATCAACATACATATACATCCTTAACATGTATTAATTATGCTAACAATAATTTTATATTATATATAAAATCAAAAGGACATTGTCTTTCCAATCATCATCTAAAATTCTAATATTTGATTATTATTAGTGTAACTAATCATGTAAGGTGCTGCTTTTGGTTACTTAAACCTTTTAGTTTTATGAAAATTCATACATGCCAAATTAAAAAAATCACGTTATCATATATATATATATATACACAAATAAATATGAAAACATGAATATTTTATTAATAAGAATAAAGTACAAAATTTATAAATAATTCACTAAAAGAAAAAATAATAATATAAAATAATTATCTTATTCTAATCCTATATTTAGGAAAAGATTCATTAAGCTTATTTTGAAGATCATCTTTGAGGAAATTTGTGTTTGTTTTAAGTAAAGGAACACCAACAATTTTATAATGTCCTTTTCATGTGGATACCCTTATTAAAGCACCAGCTATCTTTTTAGTACCCCAATTAACATATTCTTTGATAAATTTGTTAACTATGGGTTTATATTTTTTTTTGTCCTAATAAAACTCTAGCAAGCCTCGATGACTAGGGATGTGTAAACTTTCCTTAAGAGCATCATGTTTTTCTTTATCTTTTAAAAGACCTCATTTCCATACATTTTTTTTAAATCTCTACATTGACCTTAATAATATAATTCACTAAAAGTTCAACTTCAATTTATTTGTCAATCTCTTCCATATGAGTATTTTTTTAAGTCTTGTGTCATACGATTAATTTTTTCTCTCTGTTGAGGAGTTTTAATTACTAGAAAAATTCATATCATCATCATCATTGATTTTATGTAATACATGCAGAAAATAAAGAACGTATTAATAAGCTATTTTTATAAGTTAATTAAATAATAATTAATTCATATAAAGTAGTCATTATTATAAATTAATTAACTAATAATTAATTTATTCAAATATGACACAATTAATTAACTAATAATTAATACATCCAAAGTAGCTATTATAATAAATTAATTAACTAATAATTAATTTATAAAAGAAGACCCCTTTTTACTATAATGTCTAGAGAATAATATAGTTATTGTCGTACAATGCCCTATACAAGGTGGGTGTGCCAGAGTGGTTATTGACCACAACTAGAAATTATGTTGGCTCTACCTGCACAAGTTTGAATCTTGCCACTCTCGACAATTTTACTTTCAGTTAGTTATTCTATTCTAATTCTAATTGAGATTTGTTTTCAAAAGTTTGTCTAGTCTAGTTGGTAGAGTGCAAGGCTCTTCACTTTATGGATGCAGGTTCAGGCCCATGGTGGATGTTTATCTATGTGATTAGATAAAAAAGACTAAAATGTCCTTTATACTAAATAAAAAACCATGCAAGATTTCCATTGACAGACTTTAAAAATATATAACTCTCTCATTTTTTATCCTAAAAATTATAAATAATATGTCAAAATAAAGTTGTTGGTCTTTACTTTTATTTAAGATAAATACTGCATATATTTGAGTAATAAACACAAAAATATTTTACCACAAAAATAAAAAATGATTTTTACTCAAATTTTCAATAAAAATATAAATTGGAACAAAATTAAACATGTAATTAACTAAAATATTTTGATACCAATGTTAGAAATTCATAGATTAACATATAATACACATAAATATTAATTAACTAATTTTTCAAGATCAATATACATAGCAATACATACAATCACATTACCAAATAATGAATTGTATGAAAAATTTCATAGTGTAAATACATTTTGTAGAAACCTAAACTTTAAAAAACAAATCAACCAAAAATCTATTCTTCTTCTTCTTCATAGAAGCAGAACTTTTGAGAGAGAGAGAGAAAGTCTCTTCTCTGTACGTTGTATCTCTTTTTTTTGTTCTTCTATTTTTTTTTCCTTACAGAACACTAAGTGGGTAACTTCTCTTTTTTTTTTTTTTTCCTTGGATGTGGTAATTAACCACTATCTTTTGATTTTGAATTTTAAGTGTTAAACTGTTAGGCAGTTAGTACTAATCCAAACTGGCTCAAGTCCCATCATGGGTGACCCACTCGATTAAATTCAGTATATACATTCTTCTAACTTAATTAAATCTTATAACTTCCAATTCTTCTCCTAAAAGGGCTCCGATCATTATCTTCAACTGATTTTTGCTCCAATTCTTTAATACTCTTTCTAAGTATTACCTATTCTATTGTCTTGCCATAATTTAACTTCTTTTTTCTTTTTTTTAAAATATCATTTTTGTTGCTAACCTAAAAGTAGGGAAACCTACAATTATAAAGTTATTTCATTATCTACCACCAACTTTTGAATTTCTTTTATATTGAATACTACATTCAACACTTAAAAATGTTTAGAACTCCAATTTATTTCTATTCTCTTCAATAGTGCTGGATAGTAATCAAAATTTATGTTGCTTATATTCAATTGATATATATACTAAATTTTTTCAATAAAGTTATTACTAATTAAAAATCAGTCCAATCTATTAAATAAAAGATATTCTCCTATTTGACAAAGTATATTACTTTCCCTCCATAAGTAAGTCTAACACATTTAAGTATCTCATAAGATCCAATAAATTTACTTCCATCATGACGTGTTTATGCACATCTAGTCTTTCAAATGAACATAAAACTGAATTAAAATCTCTCCCAACTTTCCACATGACATAAATAGAATTTCTCAAGTTAACTAGTGTTAATTTCAGCAATTAAGTAGATTATCCACTAACTTAGTATTTTATTTTTTCATCCACGTATAACGGTTGAAGCCAACTTAAAGAATACCTAAAATAATAGATAACTGTTATAAATAAAAAGGTACCTTGATAGAGTGTGTAACCTTAAAATAAATTATAAAATTATTATATTTTATAGGTATTAATTTACAATAATAAAAACGGTTATCAACACATTCAATTACCTTAAATGTACTTTGACATCTTCTCTCATCTATAAAAGGAGCATAAATTCTCATTTCAAAGTGTTTTTTATTAACTAAAATTCTAAAATTTTGTGCATAATAGTTAGATAGAGAAAAGAAGTGAGTCAAAGAATTAAGAATTTTTTCAAGAGGTCTCTCAATCACGATATGTCTGTATCATCTTATAACAGTATATAGATCTAACTCTCTATTATCTTTTTTTTCTTAGGATGTGTTGAATTTAATAAAAAGATGACTTCAATATAAAAGTTTCTTATATTTGATATTAGAGTAAGGTTGAATTCGCACATCTTAGAATTCTACTAACATTTTATATATATATATATATATATATATATTATTACTAATACTTTATATATATATATATTTTTTATTATACTAACATTATATATATATTATCATAACAGTTTATATTTATATATATATTATTATTATTACCAATTTATATATATATGATTACTAATAGTTTATATATATATATAGTATTATACTAGTAATTAATATATATTATTGTACTAACAATTTATATGTACAATTTTATACTAACAGTTTATATATATATATTATTACTCTAATAGTTTATTTATATATTAAACTAACAGTTAATATATATTATTGCACTAACAGTTTATATATATATATAATTTTGCACTAACCGTTTATATGCATATATATTATTGCTATAACAATTTATATACATATTATTGTACTAATAATTTATATATATATATATATATTATTACACCAACAATTTATTTATATGTATATATATTACACTAATAGTTTATATATATGTTAAATTACGATTAATTTCATAAATATAAATATATATATTTTATACAAATTATGATTTTATAGTTTTATGACTTAAGCTTTATTAACATAGCGAGTTACCAAAGTAACTCAGGTTGATAATTTTTACGTTAGTTAAACTACATTAAAAAATTAGGGGAGATTTATAAAAGAATATTTTTTTTTATAATTATTAGATTGAGATTAACCGAAAAGAGAGTCACTCTCTACTAATTATGAATTGATAGTTTATTTTATGTTATTTAGATGGATACTCAAAAATAACATGTAAGTGACACAAAATATTAAGTATTTTAAGCTCATTTGAGTGAACACTAGATATACTAACGTTTTGCTCAAAGGAAAAACTATAGTGATATCAATAGTTTATCATTTATAAATTTAATATTATAAACATACTTGAGGCCTTACTGTGAACATTGTTATATTTTTACACTTCCCACTTCACTGTATTCTTTTTTCATTTGGAATAACAACTTTTGATAGGTCAAATTTTATAAAGTGGTATGAAAGGGTCCAATTCTCACTGGGTTTGTTGGATCTTGATCTAGCTTTGATAATTGAAAAACCTCCTAAAGCTATCGATGATAGTACTTTGAAGCATAAAGAACAATTCAAAGCCTGAATAAGGTCAAACAAACTCAGTCTTATGTTTATGAAAATGACCGTTGTCACTAACATCAAAACTTCCCTTTCTCAAACTGAAATAGCCTCAAAATTTTTGAAATATGTGGATGAGCGTTTTAAACGAGCCGATAAATCTCTTGCAGGTACATTGATGACAGAATTGACCACCATGAAATATGATGGTCAGAAAGAAATTCAGTAACACATTTTAAACATGGCTAAAAAGGTTGCAAAACTTAAGACATTGGGCATGAACATATATGAGTCATTCTTAGTTCAATTTGTCCTTAACTTACTTCCTTCATAGTTTGCTTCATTCAAAATTTACTATAACACTAATAATGAATAGTGAAAAATGAATGAGCTTACTAGCAAGTATATTCAAGAGAAAATGAGATTAAAGCAAGATGGACATAATTTTTCCCTTGTAGTTACTCATAGAGCTATGAAGAATAAAAGCAAATCCAAAAAAGTAAAGAACATTCCACCAAAGAAACAGAGTAGACCTGGGGAGAATAACCAGAGTCATGATGGAAAATTTACTATGAGTTGCTACTTTTGTGCAAGAAAGGTAATGTGAAAAAGGAATGTAATAAGCGTAAGGTTTGGTTCGAAAAAAGAGGTATGAATTTTTCTTTTGTATGTTATGAATCAAATCTTGTTAAGGTTCCTTCTAATACTTGGTGGATTGATTCTGGAGCCACAACTCATGTTATTAATTTAATGCAGGGATTCCTTACAACCTGAAAATCGAAAGAAAGTGAAAAGTTCCTCTATATGGGAAACCGTCTCAAAGTAAAAGTGGTAGTTGTAGGTACCTATTACTTGTTATTAGAGACTGGTCATCAGATGGATCTTTTGAACACTTTTTATGTTCCTTAGATTTCTAAAAATTTAATTTCATTATTCAAATTAGATATTCTTCATTCTTGTGGCATAAAAGACTAGGACATATCTCTGGAGAAAGAATTGAAATATTAGTGAATGCTGGAATTTTACAAAATTCTGACTTCACTGATTTCCAAGTATGTATAGATTGCATAAAAAGAAAGCAAACTAAACATACAAAGAAAGGTGTCACAAGAAGTAATGAGCTTCTTGAGATAATTCATATGGATATTTGCGGACCACTCTCCATTTCTTGTTTCACTGGAGAGAGATATTTTATCATCTTTATAGATGATCTATCTCGGTATGGTTATATATATCTAATACATGATAAGTCTCAAGTTATTTACATCTTTAAAGTGCACATTACAGAGGCTGAGAGATAATTAGATAAAAAAGTTAAGGTTGTGAGATCTAATCGAGGTGGTGAATTCTATGGTAGATATAATGAGTCAAGACAAAATCTTGATCTGTTTGCCAAATTCCTAGAAAAGCATGGCATTCGTGCTCAATACACAATGCCAAGTATGCCACAGTAGAATGGTGTTGCTGAAAGGTGCAATCGTACTTTAATGGAAATGGTTAGAAGTATGATGAGTTATTCTTCTGTAACTATTTCTTTATGGGGTGAAGGCTTAAAGACCGCAATGTATATCTTGAACTGAGTTCCTAGTAAGGCAATATCTGCAACTTCTTTCAAGTTGTGGACTAGTAGAAAACCAAGTTTAAGACATTTACATATATGGGGTTGTCCAGTAGAGGCAAGAATCTTCAATTCTCATGAAAAAAAGTTTGATTCAATGACAATATCTGAATATTTTATTGGTTATCCAGATAAGTCCAAAGGGTATAGATTTAATTGTTCTAACCATGGTACAAGAATAGTTGAAACCAATAATGTCGATTCTTAAGAAATGGCAAAATCATTGGTAGTGAAGAACCAAGAAAAGTAGATATTGAGAAAATAAGAGTGGATATCCAACCACCATTTTTGCCTCAAGAAACAACTCTTACTCATTTTTCTCAACAAGTTACAGAAAATGAGCTACATAATGGACATAGTTCATTACCACAAGAAGATGTTGTAATTGAAAATGTTATAGAACAACCTCAATCAATAAATTTGAGAAGATTTCAAAGGAAAAGAAAATCTGCTATATCAATGATTATGTGGTATATATATAAGAATCTAATTATGATATTAGGATAAGCACACATCCGGTTACATTTTCACAAGCCATGGAAAGTGATTATTCTAATAAGTGGATAAAAGCTATGAAAGAAGAGCTGAAGTTTATGGACTATAATGATGTTTGAGATGTTATCGAATTACCTGATAATTATAAAAGTGTCGGTTGTAAATGGGTCTTCAAGACCAAACACGATACTAAAGGTAGTATCAAACGATTTAAAGCCAAACTAATGGCTAAAGGTTTTACTCAAAATGAAGGAATAGATTATAGAGATACTTTCTCTCCAGTTTCTAAAAATGATTTTCTTAAAATCATTATGGCACTTGTAGTACATTTTGATCTAGAGTTACGTCAAATGGATGTGAAAAATATTTTCTTGAATGTGAATTTGGATGAAGATATTTATATAGATCAACCTGAAGGGTTCGCAAAGAAAGGAGAAGAACACTTAGTTTGCAAATTAAAAAAATCCATTGATGGTCTTAAACTAGCTTTCAGACAATGGTATATAAAGTTTAATAATATCATTACATCTTTTAGATTTAAGAAAAATGTTGTTGATCAGTGTATATATCTGAAAATTAGTACGAGCTAGTTTATATTTTTTATACTATATGTGGATGATATTTTGCTAACTAGTAATGATCTTGATTTGTTATACAAAACCAAAAAATCTCTCCAAAAACTTTCAAATGGTTAATCTGGGTGAGATAACTTATGTTATTAGAATAGAAATATTTAGAGATTGTTCTTAAGGATTGTTAGGTCTCAGAAGGGATATATTAACCGAGTTTTGGAGAGATTTAATATGCAGTTATGTTCAGCCAATATTGTACCTATTTTTAAGAGTGACAAACTACGTAAAAATTAGTGTCCAAGAAATGACTTAGAAAGGGAACAGATGAAGAACATTCTTTATACATCTGTCGTGGGAAGTTTGATGTACGCTCAAACCTATACTAGATTGCTATGTTGTTGGTATGTTGGGAAGATATCAAAGTGATCCAGGAATTGAACACTGAAAAGCTACAAAGAAGGTTATGAGGTATCTTCAAGGGACAAAAGATTATATACTCACATATAAAAGATCAGACCAATGAGAGGTGATTGGATACTCCGACTTAGATTATGGTGGCTACTGTGGTAGTTTAAAGTCTACTTCAAGTTTTGTCTTTATGCTAGCAAATGGGACAATTTTGTGGAAAAGTGTAAAACAGTCTATTATTGCCTCATCCACAATTAAGGCTGAGTTTATAGCATGTTTTGAAGCCTCAAGTCATGCTTTGTGGTTGCAGAATTTCATTTTAGGACTTGATATTGTTGACTTTATTGCCAAGCCGTTGAGTATATTTTTTTATAATACTGCAGCTATTTTCTTCTCTAAGAATAGTAAATATTCTAGTGGATCCAAACACATGGACTTAAAGTATTTAGTTGTTAGAGAAAGAGTTCATAAACAACAAATGTCGATTGAAAATATTAGTACCACACTAATGATTGTTGATTCATTGACTAAAGGATTACCTCCAAAGATGTATACAGAACATGTTGTAAGGTTAGGTCTTTTGAGTAATTCATAATATGACAATGGATATTTTAGTGGTTGAATAATTGATATTTTAATCATTAAAATTTGTTTATGTTATTTTCTATTTTTAATCATGAGTGTACAATTTAGTATTTAATCAACATGGAATGTCTTGAAAAAATAAATTATAGAGGCTATTTTGGTATTATGAACTGAATTAGTAAAGGTTACTGGTGTGTGATGCATAGAAAGAAATGTGACATTGAAGTCATGCGACCGCTATGATTCACATTTATAATCTAAGTCATTTTAGTATTATGGTACAGTAATTTTGGGCTTATTTGCTAATTTTATTGTAATCACATATCAAATTATTTTACTAATAAATATATTTTAGTATAAAATGTATATATATATATATATTATAGTTTTTATAATCAATTTTGTTAGTCAAGTGAGAGAATGTTAATTTCAGCAATTAAGTGGATGACCCACTAACAAATTGTTTTATTTTCTCATCAACTTATAATGATTGAAGCCAATTTAAAGCGCACTCAAAATAATAGATAATCGTTATAAAGAAAAAGGTATCTTGATGGAGTGGGTAATATTAAAATAAATTATAAAATTATTGTACTTTATGAGTATTAATCCATAATAATAAAAATAGTTATCAATACATTCAATTACTTTGAATGTGCTTTGCTCTCTTTTCTCATCTATAAAATAAACACAAATTCTCCTTTCAATGTGTCTTTTATCAACTAAAATTATAAAATTTTGTGCATAATAATTAGATAAAAAAAAGAAGTGAGTCAAAATATTAGGACTTTTTTTCAATGGGTCTCTCAATCACGATATGACTGCATCATTTCATAACAATATATAGCTTTAATCCTCTGTTGTTTTTTTTTTTCTTAAAATGTGTTGAATTCAATAAAAAAAAATGACTTCAAAATAAAAATTTCTTACAACTAGTTCTTCACACAAACACATTCTATCTTTAATCATAAACCAATTACACACATCAACTAGTGGGCAATCAAAATTTTTCTTAACTAGCTTTCCTACAAGAAGAATACATCTCTCCCTAACGGCTAACAACTCTAGACAAAATACACTTGGATTCTGAGTAGATATGAGATTACATGTTGGTCAAACAAATAAAGACCACTGAAAATTATATTGCTAATCCTCCAAACAGATATATTAAATATTTTACATATTATTTAATGAAATTATTTTTTAATTATTAAAATTTATTCATCTTATATTTAAAACACGTAATTCTCTACTTACAACTTTAGAAATTAAATTTTTTACATAATCAAACATAATATGAAAGAATAGTTGAAGAATTTCATAATTAATGATTAAATAATGTAACCAATTTGTTCGATACAGTACTATGAAAATGAAGACAAAGATATAATTTGTGTCCTACCTATTTTTTCTATTTAATTTTCATGAATATTTTAATCACAAAATTCTATACATTTTAACAAATTAAAAAGTTACAAATTTTACTAAAGGTATAAGATAATCGCTTAAATTTTTTTAAAAAAAAATATTTAAAATAAACGAGTTTAGTAGCCTCAGTTGAATTATATCCACTTTGAATAAGTCTCATGAAATGATAAGTTAAGTAAATGTTTAACCCAATTAAGCCTACTTATTTGGACATAATTTGGTTTTAAAGATTATTATTTTTAGAGTTTAGTGCATGAGCTTATATCTCTTTTTTAACACATTTTTTAGATAAAAACATATAATCTAATTACGATTTTTGAAACCTAGATTTTGCAATGATCACAAAATTTACACAAGACTATATCAAATAAATGATCTTGGAAAAGATATAATTAAATGATAACTAATAAAAACAATAAAATATAATCATAGGTGACAATTTGGCAATCACAAATAGGTATATGCACAACTATTTATGTAATAAAAACAGTATTAATAAATATATCATTATATCATAATCTAACTGCAAAACCAATCATATACCATTAACTACAGTCACCTTAAATCTGTAGAATTTCAAAATAATTCTTTTTAGAAAAGAACAATTTTTTTTTTCCTTCAATAGGATAAACAGGAATGTCAACATAAAATTGAGATGGGAATTAGTAAGATGGAAAAGTCAAAAGTAGAAGGATTAATTCTGGCCTCAATTAAAATAGTCGAGACACAAAACTCAAAAAAAAAAAAAAAAAAAAAATTGTTTAGTGGTTATAGATTAATACAATATTACATTTTCATTAATAAATTTTAAAATATTTAATCTGACTAATATCATTTATAAAATATAACTCTCATATGTTTTCAACAAAAATATAGTAAAATATATTTTTCTTTCAAAATTTCTTTAAGTAATATATTAATTTGAAAATAAACATAACGTAACACTTTTTATTCATATATTTAAAAAATAATTAGTATTAATTTTTATTTAATTAAATGATTAATATATATATTTTTTATTTATATTTGAATTGAATTGCATTTTCATATATTTTTATTAAAAGTTGTGAGGGGTGTTTAGTGTATAAATTTTTATTAAGAAATAATTAAACAAGTATGATTGGTTAATTAATTTCTCCCGAGTTGAAAAGCCATGCATGATACGTGGTTTAAGCAAAAATCGCCGTGGAGACAACGGAGCCGAGCCGACCGAGACTGCTCGAGTTTTTAGAGACATCCCCTTCGTCAACCCACAAGCCCGAATCCCCACCGGCCATGGACCTTGGCACTCGAGTCTGTCGCGCCGTCAGGCTGAAACTCCAAACCAAAAAAGTAAAAACAAACTTGGGTGGGTGGTTCGAACTCGAACCGGAGGCATGGCTCGTGGCGGCCGCATGTGGGGACTAGTTCCACGTGTCTGCTTAATGAATCACATGGGTCCAATTCTGGCCGGTAATGACGGTTTAGGGCACACACCTGGTGTTTCGCGAAGCATGAACATAGGAAAGGTGGACCATGCACCCTTGTCTCCTGTGGGTCCCACATGTTGGCCATCTCCGTTGGGTCCCATGCCCCACCTACGATTGTCGAATGTCTTCCATGTCTTTCCCCTTCGACAAAGTCATCTTCATCATCAAATAACAAGAACCTAAATTAGATTTGTAGCATCCATCCACCCAAGACCCCTGTACAAACATACATACATGCATATATATATACTATTCACATGAATATTCACATTTAAATCAATATAAGTATGCTATTTCTATATATGTACATTTTTTTTTTTTTATCATAGTCAATATGCACAACTCATTAATTTTTTATCCTAAGCAATAGACTATTGTTGACCTTTTATGTGAATTCATGGCATTTTTTTTAAATAAAGAGTTTATTTACAATTTTAATAATTGAAGTTTTTTTAAAAATAGAAATTAAAAATCGTATGATTAATGAACAACTTTTCTTAATCCAATTAACTAAATTATGTTTAAGGAGACATACACAATTTATAATATATGTATATATAAAACTAATAAATAAATTATCCAAAAAAATAATTGTTAGTTATCACAATCAATTATTCCTTTCGTAGTTTTATATGACTAACATTTTGAGGGTATAATTAGACAATACCTTTATTTGAACTCTGCAAATTTATTAAGCGAAATCTAACTATTCATCATAATTAAAAAGAAAAAAGAATCAAGCTCAAGAAACTAATATGTGTGTGTGTACATATATAATATTATGAAGTGTAAGACACATGGTAATGATCATCAAATTCATATAATATGAAAACTTTTGCCATTTAAATTCTGATCCACTATTCCATTAAAGAAATAAACATTATTAGTTACTGTTTCAATGCAAGGCATGATATATCTGTGTGTGTATGTATATTAGTCATAACATAAGGATGTTTGATGTGCATCTGTATACATATATACACTCCCATTTACTTAATATTATATATATATATATATGAAAAGGGAGAAAAAAGACATTTGAGCATTATAATAATAATAGCAAGTGTTCCAAGGTAAAAGAAAAGGTTGGGGGAAGAACAAGTAACAAGGAGAGCACAAAAGCATGCAAATTAATTGGGATACGATCGATCTAGCACAAAGACAAGCAATGGAGTTCCTAGGAAGAAACAATTAGGCATGCATTATCTTCCTTCCTCACATGCTCCTACTTTTTCATGTTTATGTATTTTATATATCAATTAAATATATAGTTTCAGAAAAAAATTAAATCTTTCTTTTGGACTATTAGCGATCTGATCTCTTGAATATATATAACCAGAAGAACACTGTGTATTGCTTCTCTTTTTTTTTTTTCTCCTGGTGGTGTCCATCTCTTGGGACCCATAAATTTGATGTGAAAGAAGAAGAGACAAAGGGGAGGCCACTCATCTCTTCAACTTCTCTTCTTACTTCTTCCTATCCATACAATTGCATCTTCTGCAGATTCTTGCATTTGTTGCTTGTTCTTATATATTTAACTGCAAATACTACCCTACCCTCCAAATATTTCTTCCAGAATCTTCAACTTAGCCTCCCTTTTCTTAATATGTCAATCACATCTTGGCTTCTTCTCTTTCTCTTATTTCTTTCTCTCCATTCATGTAATGCTCGCCCTCTTCACAACAAGCTTCAAAACAAACATCATTCCTCCATTAAGGTATATATATACACATACGTATCATTGTAACAAGTTAAAGCACCTTTCCCCTATACTAAAATACGTTCTAATTTTTATTTTCTAAACCAGCAATATCATGTGTTTCTGCATGATTTACATAGATTTGTAGAATAATTCAGACAACGTATACAAAACAGTTTGAGATTATTTTTGCTATTTCTCTCTTTATTTGTTTTCTAACTCTAATTTGACTCAATCATGGCTTAAAAGGACGTGGAGAATAATTGTCTTGGATTGTTCTTGTGCAGAATCAGGAGAAGAAGGCCTTCGAAGAGATATCAGCTGTTGAGCTTGCAAAGATGAGATCTTCGTTATCAAAGCAACAAGAAACAACCAAGGGAGAGGAAATTATAGAGACTGAAACTCAGAGGATCACCAAGGCTAGGATAGCGAAGACACCAAAGAAAATCCAAGGAGAGAAAACTTCTGATAATCACCAAACTGAATCTCTTGTTTCGGTTCCTTGGCGGGTGCCTCATGATAAGAACCGTCGCAGAGAAAAAAACCCTGGTTTTAACTTGGATTATTCACCTCCCAAGACACACCCGCCTTCTCATAATTAACTGCACATCGTTCCTTATATCTCTTAGTTTCTTATGCTCTTTTTTTACTCACCTTTAATCCTTCACTATTTTGACTCTGTCAGATCCAAAAAGTTCTTGAGCCAAGAAGTAAATCTTGATTGGTTCAACTTTGCTACTAATTAGCATAAACGTATAACAAGGAATTATGAATACGTTATAACACAAACTCATGCATGCATGGATTTTATGCCTTTTATGATCTCTCCCACATATCTAACTACATTACTGTATAATATTACATGAGGCATTAATCTCTAAGTAATCTTCCATTTTTCTTACCTTTTCCTGCCACTACTCTTTTAATACTCTTTTACCTTTTACTGTTTTCTTTCTTCTTGTTATCTATATATACAATGTACTCATAATCATCATTTTCATCACCCTTTATTAATCTCATCTGAAACTAACCATGACTATTTTGAACATTGCTCAGAGAACAAATATATGATAGTATATACACATATACATATATTATGGTGGTTAATTTTGCCTTACTACCACACCTAAGATCTTTCAACAATGCCAGGTAATTTCACAAAATAATATTACCAATCTTCTTATTGTTATTTGGGCCAAGTAATTACTATCTTATAAAGACACTGCTGTTATTTAAGTGACATTTGGTACAGGTTAGTTGCTATTAGCAGGTAGTGTAGTATCCTGATACGAGCTGACAAATAGGATTAATTATTATTAAGAAGTTAATTAAGTGTAGATGTATATATATTTACATGGAGATATAGAAAATATATCGTCTCATGTAATCATCATCATCTTCTTCTTCAAATTTTCTCGCGTTAAAGGAGGAATGCATCAGTGAACAGGAACATGTCTACAAATTCAGCATATACTCCCCACAAACGATAGAGCGGCACTAGGTATATATATCCCTTATCATGTCTTTTATGCATGCATGCGCGCATGAATCATGTTATTCTCCAATATAGAATGACCTCCTTGGAAAGATTTGTTTAAGCAAATACGAATGGCAGAAAGTAACAATATTTTCTATATATTTGTTGGTGAATGGGTTACAGGTCTCTAAAGATAACTACATGATAACAAGATAATAGAAGATATAACAAAAATTCAAATATTAAATAAATCAATTACATAAAATATTATTTCATATTTCCTAACACCCCTGTAAGTTGATTCAGTATCAGCACATCTGAAGTTTGTCTTAAAATTGAAAAGTTATAGTTGCTTTGTGAGCTTCTTAGTGAAGTTATCATCCAAAGTAACTAGAAGAGGATAAGATTTTGACATTGAGATTTTTTAAAGTAATTTTTCATGGACAAAGTGATAATATATCTTGATATGCCTTGTTTTAACATAAAACATAGAGTTTAAGGTGAGATATATGGGATTTAAGTTATCACACCATATAAATGGTGCTAAAGACAAGCCCTTAAGATCAATCTTAAATCAAGAGAGAACACAAACTCCAAACCAAAATTTATGGTGCCTTTATGTAATGAATGAGGTGTTTGACATCTAGCTAATGTTGTTGAAGGGGTTTATGAATTAATTAACACAATGATTGACAATAAAGAAGATGCTAAGATGAGAGATAGTGGTAGTGCAATGTCCCAATAATTTGATTGTAGAGCTCAACTTTGGTAAGGGATGAACTCCTAGTTTTGAAGATTGAAAAATCACTTCTGTTAACATACTCATCAGGACAATCCCTAACAAACTCCAAACCAAGAGAGGAAGAATTAAACTCCAAATCAAGAGTTGGGTATCTGACTAATGTGTCTTGAAGGGGTTGATGTAATGATTAATAGAGTAATTGACAACAAAGAAAATATTAGGATGAGAGATAGCGGTATGTTGCAATGACATAATATTTTTTTATAGAGTTCAGCTTCGGTGAGAGATAAATTCTCAATTTTGGAGATGTAATTTTTATTTTTTGAGATTTTTGAAATATTAAAATAATAATAATAATAGTAATATTATTATTATTATTATTATTATTATTATTATTATGTGAGTAAAAGAGAGAAAAACGTTTACACCGAATGAGAAAAAGAGAAAAGCTTGAGGACAGAGTTTTAGCAATGTCGTTCTACTCAAGGAAGACAAAATGTTGGAAAAAGATGTAGGTTAACTTAACGTAATAGTTTATTGAAAATGAGAAGAAAAAAAGTAGAGATCAATAGAAAAATTCAAAATTTAAATTTGTAGTTGTCACTATAAATCTTTATTCGTTTAGGTATGTGAGAAAATAGAACTAGGAAAAAAAAAAAAAGAGAGGACTTTGGTTGAAGGAATATATATATATTTGAATTCTTTACATGTCTCTCAGATTTTAATCTGCTTGTTCTCTTTTCTTTTTTGAATAATTGATTTATTTAGTAATGTGAACACAAGATTTCCCATTTCGCAAGTGAATGAAAATGTTGGTTTTATTTGTATGTTGTTATTATGTGATTATATGATGTGTTGGGTTAGGTGGAACTTACTACAATTGCTATTGTAATACCCAGTTGGTGCCCAACTGGGTACAAAGAAAAACAAAACAAAAAACCATGTGGAATATATATACGTATATGTATATATATAATTAAACAAAACAAAATTTAAAGAACGAAGGAAAAGAAGAACCTAGAGTGTACTCTGTGCGAGCAGAAGAAAACATGTGGCCATATATGTTATATATATATATATATATAATTAAGTAACAGAAAAAGAAAGAAAGAAAGAAGAAAAATTAGATCGAGAAGAGAGAGGGCCGAGCGGCATCGACGGAAGAGAGAGATAAGGGTCGCACGATATTGTGCGACGCCGCATTCGAAGGAAAAAGAAAGAGGAGAGGAATCACCATTGGTTAGAGAGAGAAAAAGAGGATAGAGAGAGAATAGACGCGATGGGTAGAGAAAGAGAGAAGAAAGAAGAAAGAAGAAGAAGAAGAAGAAAGAAAAAAAAAGAAAAAAAAAAGAGAAGATGAGGGAAATGAGGAAGAAAAAGAAAAAAAAAACGAGAAGCTGCGAGAAAAGAGAAATAAGAACAAAAAAGGAAAAAAGAAAAAAAAAGGGAAAAAAAAAGAAGAAAAAGAAAGAAAGAAAGAAAAAAAAAGAAAAAAAAAAGAGAAAATAAAAAGATGAAAAAGAAACTAAAAGAAAAAAAGGAAAAAAAATTAAGGAAGAAAAATGTAAGGGTGGCAACCAAATATGATGTTGGTGCGCCGCATGCGATAATGTGCACTGATTCGATCATTAATGTGTGATACATTCGGTGACACGCATGTGATGGTGCGTGGTGACGTTGGCGACTGGGATCACGTATCCTAAGGTAAAATTTCTTCTTAATTTCGCGTAATATAGTTTCTAAAATTATTTATAATTTAATATATATGTTTTTTTATCATAAACGAAAAAAATTATCCAAACGGTATTCGAATTTTCGAGATAACTATAGACTGAGATATAAAGAATTCTCAAAGTTTTTCGATCACACAATCATTAAAAATTATGTGTATTCCGTACAGAGACATAAATTATATATTTACGTAAACGTGTATGTGTATAGTACATTATGTATGAATATTTAAATGTATGTATAATATAATATGAATATAATTAATATATTTAATTTGTATTTGTGTGTATTTATATAATATATATATACGTTATTATGTATGTGTGTGTGTGTATAAATATATGATAGATCGAATATGAATTGATAAGAACAGATCTTATAAGAACAAATGCATTAATAAATATATATAGTATGTTGTGTATGATTTTGTATACATGTTGAAGCATGAACGTGTGTATATATATCGATAAAAAATGTATGTATAAATATAAATATATACTCTATGTGAGACATGTAGTGAAGGTACATGTCTGTATTATAATATATATATATATATATATATATATTAACGTGTGTAAAATGTATAACTAGTGTGTGTACGTGTGAAATTTGGATATACTGCACTTACTGTATGATTTGATATAGATGTACAACACACTGTACTTATTGTGTGATCTAGTACAGTTGTGCGAGAAATCTGAGTATCCTGTATTTGTTGTGTAATCTAGTACAATATGATTCAAAAAGTAGTTTAAAATATATGACTCTTATATGCGTGATGATATCGTGTATGTTGTGTTTGTGTTTGTATTTAATTATACATAAAAATTAAGATATTAGGTATAAATAAGTGAATTGAAAATGAGGGAGATTTGGAAAGAGTGTAGAGTGTAAAGACTCTTGGGATCTACTCTTTAGTCTGAATCGATGAGGAGAGAGTACGTGTGTGGCTGAAGTTCAGCGAATATGATGAACCTACACATGGATAGAGTTTGAAACCTAATTCAGACGTGAATAAGTATTTGTGAGTGTGAGTTACCTAGCAAACGTAACTGTTATTGTCAATGTGAGATTTTGTGTGTGTGTGTGTGTGTGTTATCTATGTGATGAAGAGATCTAATACGTCTCTCATCGACGACGATATAAATGACATCGCGCGACGAAACCTTAGATGTGATATTCCGAATATCACCCCTCATCTAAGTCAGATGAAGTTCAAGATTAATAGAAGATGACAAAGAAAGTTTTATTAGTTTTAATTTTAATATTATAAATTAATTTAGATATCTTAATTATTTATAAACAAATAATTATCAATTTACAAGGGATGTATATTAAAGTGTAATTCTATTACATATTTAATACTTATTTATTCTATTAGTTGAAAATGTTGTACTAACATCTTTATCCACCGACATTGAGATTCAGACTCTTATAGCTACAAACTCTTGATGGCTAGATACTAGAACTAGAAGAGAAGGAAGATGTCATCTTAGAATAAAATATTAATTAGAAAGGAACTATGTTGCATATTTGGACATATAGTGCATATCAATAGATGTATGTTACATATTTGAGGATTTCTATCTTGGTTTTTCCTTAACTATTTATGGGATTATAACTAATTTAGACTTTTATATAAGATTTTTAATTAATTTTGTCCTTCGATATTTATATGATGGTTTCATAGGCAATTTATGTACCTTTGTTTTATTTATTCCATAATGGTTACATAAGACTTGAATCATTTGTTCGAACTAATAAAAGTGTGATAACTTGACAACTTGCCTTTTTTTTAGATAAGTAATAAAAACTAAGTTGTGCACCTTTTCTTTAGACGTATTTTCTATACTAATGGATCTTATCTGTATATACATAAAAATAATAATTCTACTAAAAAATTAAAATTATATAAAAACTAGATAATTAGTAAACGATATTGGGCTACTCTTAATGAGTTGGAGGATGCTATATGATTTTTTTTCACTTTAATTTTTTTGTTAATGTATGTTGACTTTCTCTTATCGGTTATCAGTTATGTGTGGATAAATATTTAAATTATTGTAACTAATTTTAAATAAATATTATTAACATACACTTGTAATATAGATAAAATTTTTAATTTTTCATGCAAATTACACTAATTATTAACTTACATCACATTGTAGATGTGGTCCACTTTTTTGTTTCACATCATCCTTAAATCAAGAATCTAAACTTTTTAATTAGATAAGTGTGATTTTATTAGCATACTAGTTCTATTTCCAATAGGATAAGTGACGACTTTAAAATACTTTAAAATTTAAATATTTTTGTAGAGTTTTTTTTTTTTAATCTTGCATCATCGATCTTGTGACAAGAGAGTTAATAATTTATAATTATAAGAGGGAAGCATTCTATAGAATTGTCTATAGAAGAGGGGAACATTCTTTACTCTTCACTATTATAAGTAGTTTTTGAGAATATTTCTTTGAGGAATTATACCATCAAAAACTTTTGTTCTCTTCATGCCAAGAAAATAGTAGAGAGAATAAAAACCTTTAATAATGAATTCAACTTATGGTTTGAAGATCTATTAGATACAGTAATATTAGAATTTGCAGTAATTATAAATACCAACTATTAGATTAACAAGAGTATATGAATATCATTATAATAAAAAAAATGATGGGAGATGTGTCTACTAAAGATGCAACAAAATCATAGGTTAAGAGATAGATGTTGATTCATTTGAACCAAACTCTTACGTTTTGTTTTATGCTATAAAAAAAATATGCAGACAGTGTTATATAATCATAGAATTGTATATTAACAAAGTTAGAAGGTAGCACCATATATATATTTTTTAAGATAGTCATGGAGAAAGACATTACTTACATCCAATTACATCAATGGCTACTCTTTTATGATATCTAGAGAAAGAAAGACTCAAATTCTTGCAAACTTTAATTAAATAAAATCTCTTAGTGAAATCAAGTCAACATGTTGATTTTATTCCTTAGTGGTTAACCGAGTTTCATATATATGTTAATTTATAAATTTGTTTGTCATCCACGTATGAATCATAAATAATTAGATTACTATTATTGTTAATATGTTAACAAAGTAAAAAAATGAATTTCAACCCTCTAAATAACATATATCTAATACAAAACTATTAAAAAAAATGTTAGACTATAATAAATCAAATATTTGAGGTATGATGATCTCACAAACTCTAGAGAGAAAAGAATCTTCAAGTATTTTTTAAAATTTTTTTTTTTAAAGAATTAGTGAATTAAATACCAATAGATAGAATAAGAGAATTCGAAAAAATAATCTCATTTCTAAAATGTAAGATGTTAGACATGGATTAATGAAAATGTTGAGAGAAGTACCCTTCAACGAAATACCATAAACCGATTGAAAAATATCTAATTAAGAAGATAGAATTTATATATCAAGATTATTTTTGCTTCTGGTTTTTATAAAAAAGATTTTTATAACTTAAATTAAATTATCAAAGGTGTGTTTATAACAATAATAAATTGATTTCCTTCTCCAGCCTATTCCATAATCATAATACTAAATTAAAAGTTAATTTAATAAAACTCGTTCAATTAATTTGTTAAAAAAAAGAGCAAGCAAAAAAAAACA
This sequence comes from Carica papaya, assembly GCF_054855325.1. Taxonomy (NCBI): domain Eukaryota; kingdom Viridiplantae; phylum Streptophyta; class Magnoliopsida; order Brassicales; family Caricaceae; genus Carica; species Carica papaya. The sequence goes on from NC_142313.1 coordinate 34,135,619, forward strand.
TAAAAAAAATACAAAAGCAAATATACAGCACTAACACAAAATAGAAGGAGAATATAAATTTATTATCAAAAAATTCCAGAAAATAAGTTTTACTATTCATTTTAACACACACACACATATATATATATATAGATGGAAACTTATTCCTTCTTTAATTTGAATGTGGATTTCATCGTCCACCTGAGACGCCGGGTCACTAGATTTCCCGCCAAAAGCATTTCCTTAGATTTTGAAATTCCCCTACTATACTATTGTAGATAGAGCAGCGGTTCTAGAGAGAGGCAGATGGATACCAAGGAAGCTGGTTCTTCTCTCGATTCCTTGATATCTTCCTTCAACACTCGAATTGCGGAGCTACAAGAGCTGGTCATCGGACGGAATAGTGAGTCAAATACCAATTTACTTTTTCTTCCATCATCTTTATTTCTGAGTCTCCATTTCGATTTTCTTCTCCATGCATCGGAAATTTCATCTCAGCACCGCCTTGCAGTGTACCCGGCCAGCAGCATCTCCGATTTATCGGCGGTTGACACGGCAGTCAAGGCGATGGAGCTGCAGGTACAGGCGATTAAGGATCGGCTGCGTGAGGAGACTGAGGCTATCCCCAAAGCTAAGGTACTTTACCTTCATTAGATCTCTTTTCAGTTTATGTTTTTTCCTCGGTTAAGTATTGAAATTAGGAAAAGGAATTATTTGTTAGTGCTTCAGTTCTAGCGTTCCATAATTTTCAAATTACCTTGTACTTGTCTTTCGTATTGTTGAATTGAGTTTTCTTAATAATTGTCAGGATTGTTTATAGCTTCTCGGTTTGTGATCTAAGGGGATATATTGTCAACTCCGGTTAGCCTAATTTTACCAAGTTTTTTGCTTGAGGTTCTCATTATCTTGCATTTGCCACGAGAGAAAATAAACAGTGTTGTAGCTTTAAATTATTTATTTCAACTCTAGATAAACTTAGACTCTTCTGAACTGAACTTCATATGACATAGTTAAATTTGTTCTATGAACTCGTTACGGAATCAGAAGAGTTTCTTTCTCATACTCAGAAACTTATCAAAGCATCCTTGAGGCAGCAGAAGAAATTGCATAGTATGTCTGTTTACATGCCGTCTCATTTACCTGAAAGAGTGGGAATCTTGAATTCAGATATTAATAGAAGGTAATCATTCGTATGATTTTTTTGGTCAACTTTTCAATTGTTCAATCTCTGAGTTGTCTTTTAAACACTATTTTTGAAAAAATGAATTCCATAGGACCACGAGATATTACAAAGTTGCAATTTATGTCCCTAGATATTCTAGAGTCTGTACAAATATATTTTATCCAATTTGCACCTTTGCCTGGAGAAGAGAAAAGAACTTCAAATGCTTTTTGCAGTTTCCTTTGTCTTTCGTCAGATGTAGTGCATAAATTTACTTTCACAAAAGATTTTAAATTCCATGATATATTTCAAAGTTAGCCAATTATTAGTAAATGAATTCAATGTTAATTTTATTTGTAAATAAATTGATATTTGATTGTTTACTTATTCCAAAACAAAAGCCTTTGCCTTGATGTAGATGAATTCTCCATTTGTTTGGCCTTCCAGTTTTCTGGAAGAAACCTTTAAACACCAGGAACAACATTCTGGATTAGTCTCTACGAAACTTGAGGAAGAACCTGCTGCACGACCCAAGGTATGTAACATATGTTAAAACTGATTGTCCATTGACTATAAGGTCTGAAAGGATCTGTCTGCTTAATGCAAAGGATGGTAATATTTTCTCATTGCTGATGGATATACTGTTGCTTATGGAATGGAATTTTAGGAGACTACTTCGTGTTTGTTTTGTATATTTCGATCCAAAAATATGTCTCTTTACTTTGAATGGTTCAGATTTCTTTCTAAACCAAGGGAGGGAATTATTTCATTTTTTCTTCTCATTCTCTATTCTTATTCCAGGAGAAAAAAGGTCGTGCCTCTCTGCCTTTATGGTACATTACCACCAAGGAGCTGGATTCTTTGTCCTCGTGCGTATCAATCCTATCTTATCCTCTTTTCGGGTGAAAAAATTGCTTTTCTGTAGATTGAACTTTGCCCAACTTCAGGTACATGAGAGGTCGGCTTATGCTGGAGAAGGTCAATGCAGCTATAAATGACATGGCAACATATGCGGAAGCTAATGCTCAGCTCATCTCAGCCCCAAAGAAGAAGGTGTTAGTTCATTGTTTTATTTTATTTCTAGTTCTAGATTTATATTCTTGTAGATGACTGATTATTTGACTTTTCTCCCTTAGCTGGCAGAGAATCTGTGGGAAAGAGCACTGGTAAGTCAACTTAAGCAACCCAAACACCCCAGAGAAATAATATAAGTTACTTGGTTTACTGAAGGATAGATTTCTTCTTCCTGAAATGAAAAAAATATAGTAGCTTAGCATCTGAATATTTTTTATTTGTCCTTTGCTTTGATGGAAATGCTTTTGGTAATTGCCTTGCATGGAAACCATCTGAAAGAGCTGCTGACCAGTAATCATGATACAGCACCTTCAGAGAAAAAAGAAAGAAAAAGTTAATCATGTCACAGGGACAAAAACATAAACGAATTTGTTTAAACTTGTTCAAGTTGACCAAATAGTTTCTTGTTGTCAGCCAAGTTTATAAAATTACGATACATGGAAAATTTACTGAAAGCTACCACACAACCATAAGAAAAGAAACATGGAATCCGCCAAGAAATTTGTATTCATTGAAGAATATGATCTGAATGAATCACTGAAACTATATTTCTTGCTTCTTAGTTCAAAGATGTTTAGCTTGTTAGTGCTGTCAATCTCCTCAAGTGGCAGATCTGGCAATTTACTTCTGCTAATTATTTTCAGTGATAGAAATACAGGAACTCCGTGATATAGCAACAGCAGAATCAGTTAAGGGGAAACATTTTTTTCTTGAGACAGACATGAAAGGGCCAGTGCTAAAGCTTGACAATACTGGAAAATCAATCCTCACAGTGAGTATCTCACTCCTGTCCTACTGTTTTTCAGTTGGGTCAGTAAATCAGTTTATTCTATGACAGAATTATGCACATTAATTCATGCTTCAGTGTCGAAACGTAATATTGAAAATTTTCCTACGTGTTGGTTGTGATTCATGTGAGGGCCTCTCTGGCTTACATTTTCCTACGTGTCAATGTCATGCAAATTTTTTGGTGATAAAAGTTGCAATAACTTGAACTGATGCACTGAAGTCTGAGTACGTTGGCTTTCAAGAAGTTCAGAGGATAACATGTTTGTGCTTAATAGGTACTTCGTCACCTTGGTCGCATAAGTGAGACTCGTATTGGACATAACCGTGTCATAATGCTTCTGAAGCCCCTGTGAATTACCCTGCTTTCCCAGATAAGCTATGGTATGTTTACTTTCTGTATAACTCTAACTGTTCTGTACATTATTAAAGTGTAGGTGAGAAAAATATGTTTGCATTCAGTAATATGATCAATACAATGTGGATACAAATTTAAAGGATTTAATAACAGTTGTCTTTTTCTTCCTAATACTAGGTACGAGCAATGTTGCATCAACGAGATAAGCAGTCGCCATTCTACAGCAGGAGCAGAAAAAAAAATTTAGGTAAGCTGCGCCCATTGAGAAAATAAAGAAAACAGAACTAAGAATATATCCAGTTAAGTGCATCATATCAATCAATGGCAGAGACTTGTGATGATTGCCCTTAGACTTAAAGGATCCAGAACAACATATACTCACTGATTTCTTGGCAGAAAAATTACTTTTAACTTACATGAATTTCCTTGCTGTATACATTTTATTTTATCGCCTAATGTTTTAGTGAAAAAAAAATCATTAATCTTGAGTTTGTCCCAGGGAGATGGTTTCAGCAATTGACAAAGAACTGTTAAGTTTTTTTTTTTTTTTTAAATGAAAGTTTAAGTTATTAAATCAAGTAGTTTCTGTCTATAACTAGGAAAGGTTTCACGTTGATTACGTCTAATGGAGCTTATTTTGGATAGAGTACAATAGCCGTTAGGAAAGCATTTTGATAGAAAATATTAGGACTAATCTTGATGCAGAAATAATAGAATAAAATGCTTGTTTTTCTACCTATAGAGAATAATTGTTGATGCTTTTTGTTTTCTCCCATATATTATTAGAATTTTGGATAATTTTCACATTCTAAAATTTAAGTTTACTTATGGTTTAATTTAACGTGAGAGAGAGAATGATAATATTTTTTTTTTAATGTTATTTGCTTTCTTAAAAAATAAATAGAAACAATTTTTTTCTTTCTTACATACTCATCAAGAGTTATACTATTTGACAAGAAGAGTTTCTATTTTATAAACTCATGAAGGGTCGTGTCTATTTACAATGAGTGTTGTGAATGTTTCTAATTTTATACATCTCTTATTTGGCCACACAAATCATAATAACCACAATGTACTACTATATTAATATATCTCTCACGTTTCATATAGGACATGGTGTGTGCGACCATGTCCTATATGAAGGCAACAAATAATGTTATATTAAGTCACCATATAACTAATATAATACTTTTTTATTTATAATATCCCAGATTATTTGAACATCACCGTTAGCATACATTGTTCTTCTATGCTATACTTACATTACTTGATCATATACAAAATATAACTGTCTGGACTTTTGTGATGATATTAGAAAGATTTTTCCTTAAACACTTATAAAAATTCATCTTAACCTGACTGTTTTCCTAACATATTCTGCTGGACTGTATAGGTCGTGGTTCTTGGAAACATATTAAAGTAGTAACATTAAATTTTGACTTTATGTGATAACTCCAAGTCGAAGAGTATCATACAAGAAGAAAATAAAGAGTCCATAAGTTTCACACAATGACAAAGTAGGGAATTATTTTGTCACTTTCTATATCGGTCGTCATACAACACATATAGTATGATATGTATGTCACAACATAGCTCCCACTAAGTTGGGTATGTCACTCTTTTATATCGTGCGAATTACAAGTTCAGATACTACTCAAGTATCTAACTCAAATCACTTGATCAACATACTTAATGTATGACTTTTTATTTGATATTCGGCTCTAAGACTTTATTATGAAATTAGATATATTTCATACTTGACTCTAGAATCTCATCTTAGACATATTAAAGCGACTATAAAATTTTAATATTTTGTCATTAATACAACACAAGTATAAAGACGATCTATATTGCACATATTTAATGTAACGGCCTCAGAAATTTAAATGAAGAAGTATGTATTAAAACTTTTAAATGCGGAAGCGAAATAAAAATTCTGATCAACATCCCTTACACAATAACTATAAACATATTCAACGTATGAAAGAATAAATTAATTAAAAGAAATATTCGAAATAAAAACTATAAATAGAATTATAAAATCCTTAGGCGTTTAACTCGCCGTCTTCTTGCGGAACGGGCTCGGGAACTACGTCTTTCTGATCTGAAATGGTTAAGTAAGGAATGAGGTACACTACCCTAGTAAAAACATTACACTATCTCACTGCCATAGAAGTAAAGGTTGGTAGAAAATAAAAACGACCAATGGAGCATAATTTATAACGAACTCATTTATTTAAAATAAAAACCTTTACTATCTATTTATCTCGGTGATATTTGTGAAAATATCATATAGAAACAATAACATTATAACCATCATAAAATCATATACACTTTGTAATGTAACACATGTTATACTTTTGCACTTCAATAATCAGACAACAGATTTCATCTTTTACTAGTCTACTAGTATCCATGGGGGTCCATAAGAAGTCTCCACTACACATGAACTATTAACATTAGTAATCTGATTCTAAGGCCGTCCCCATACCCCGTCCGGTATGGGCGCCAAAACCATGAACCTCAATACCCCGTTCAGTATAAGGGTGAAATGAGTCGTCCCCATACCCTGTCCAGTATGGGTACCAAAACCATAAATCTTAATACTCCGTCCGGTATGAGAGTGAAACGGGCCGTCCCCATACCCCGTCCGGTATGGGTATCAAAACACATAAGGTCTCCATACTCCGTCCGATATGAGAGACCACGTTCCCGGTAGGGTTCCCTATGGATCCGGTTCGTCCACCATCTCCCATGATATTTAGTCAAGCTGTCCACATTATCCATTTATCAATTCACATAACCTTTTTCCCATTTTTCTTGGTCTCAATTTTTCAATCATACACAAACACGTAAACCAATACTGAACACCAACAAAACAACACAACATCGGGTTCACTATAATTCAAACCATAATAAAAGTAACCATGATTCATGCATACGAGACCATAAAATAAATACATCAAATATCATACTGCATTTAAAATTAAAACATAGATCAAATAACAACTGACCGAAAAATACATCAGATTCGGGCTTCATTAGTAACCTTAATTAATTATACATATCTATTAATTCATAAAATACCGTTTATCATTTATTAAACTTTAATACCGTGATAGAAAACAGGGTGAGAGATCCTTACTTATTTCAGGGTCTGAAATCGGCTCTACAATGTGCCTATGAGCTGTCCCTAAATTCCCTGAATTTTCTTCAGAAAATTGAAACGCACTACTGGTACCTACACGTGTCCCAAAAAATCCTAAATCAGACCCAGGGCCCCTTTTCGGCCAATATCAGAATTCCAGCATGGCGGCGATCCGCTGTGCTCCGGCGACGGCACCGTCGCCCGCAGCGGCAATCTGCCTCGGGTTGGCTGTTTTCGGCCGAATTCGGCCAAACTTGCATTAGTTCCTGCGATAAAACAATCCTAGAGCCCTCGGTGGGCCAAAAAATTACGAAAAACTGAGACTTACCGGCGGCGGAGCTCTCGGGTGTGGCGGCTTCTCCGGCGCGAGTCGCGGTTTGATGTTTTGCTCTGGTTAACCTGTAGAGAAAAGGACAGTGATCACAATGGTGTAAAAATTGCATCAAACGGGAACTGAAAAGGGCCTCATCGGAGGCAAAAACCAAAAGAAGCCGCGGTGGCGCCGTTGGACTTCAGCAGTGTTTTCCAGCCGATTGGTCGGTGGTTTGGCTCCGACTTGGCCATAGGCGGATTCAGTTTCGAAAAACGAGCCAATGAGAGAAAATTTACCTCGTTTGGCGGTCAGAAAACCCTCCAATGCGGTGGCGGGTGGCGGTGGCCGGCTCCTCTGGCGATTGGTTCTTCTTCTCCGGCGAGGGCACTGGCGGCTATAGTTTGGGGTCGGGTGTGGGTGATGTTATTTATAACCTTCCCCTTTTAATCTCAGTCGTCCATCATGGTTAATATGGGCCGTCCGATCGCGATTAAAATGAAAATAAATCCGGGCCGTCATCACGATGCGATCTGGACCGTCTGTACGCGTGAGATCTGGGCCGTCCGCACGCGTGAGATTTGGACCGTTCGATCGCGTGCACGCGGATCGCTCACGTGGCTCCGTCGGCGTAGTCTCCCACGTCAGCTTCCTTGCCACGCGGCATGTTTTGGTTGGCCTGGGCTGTTGATTGGGCTACTGACGTGGCTGCTGATGTGGCACAACTTTCCTAAATTGCGTTTTGACTCCCGATTTCTAATTTTCTTTTCAAAAACACCCCCAGAATCCATATTTTCACACTTTTTTCCCAAAATCAATTTCAATTAAATCCCAAAAATAATTTTACCCTATTTTATCATTATTATTATTTTTATTTTCATTAAATTAAATTAAATTAAAATCTTATAAATTAAATATTAAAAAATTAAACTAAAATTCTAAAATAAATTAAAATAAATTAAAAAAGATAAAAATAATAAATTTGGGTGTTACAACTTTTTCCCTCTTAAAGAAATTTAGTCCCCCAAATTTGCCTCTTACTCTTGGTCGAACAAATGGGGATACTGGGTTCTAATATCTGATTTTAGCTCCCAGGTAGCCTCCCTTGGCGTGTGATTCTGCCACAAGACCTTTACAAATGATATTTCTCGGTTGCGGAGTATCCAGCTCTTTCGGTCCGTGATATCGATTAGTACTTCTTCATAAAATAAGTTCTCTTGGAGTGGAAGCTGTTCATGAGGCAAGATATGAGAGGGGTCCAGGTTGTACTTACGTAGCAAGGATACGTGGAACACATTATGAACCTTGGAGAGTTTTGGAGGCAGTGCTAATCTGTAGGCAGCAGTACCAATCATGTCTAAGATTTCAAAAAGTCCAATAAATCGGGAGTTCAATTTTCCTCTCCTGCTGAACCTACTAATTCCCTTGAAAGGAGTGACCTTAAGGAATACCCGGTCGCATTTCTCAAACGCTAGATCTCTCATTCGAGTGTCCGCATAACTCTCTTGCTTGCTTTGAGTCGTCTGAATGTTCTTTCTGATTTTAACTATTTTAGACGTGGTATCCTCTAGCAATTCTGGGCCGAACAATCTTCTATCGCCCACTTCTTTCCAACAAATCAGTGATCTGAACGGGCGCTAATATAACGCCTCATAGGGAGCTATGCCGATGCTTGCTTGGTAGCTGTTGTTGTAGGCAAACTCTATCAGGGGTAGATGGTCGTCCCAATGACCTCCGGAGTCAAGGACACATGCTCGGAGCATATCATCGAGTGTACAAATTGTCCTTTCTGATTGTCCATCAGTATGAGGATGGAAGGCAGTACTGAGAGACAGCTTTGTTCCCATGGCTTGTTGAAAGCTACTCCAAAACTGAAAAGTGAACCTGGGGTCCATGTCGGATACCACTGTCACTAGAACTCCGTGCAATCTGACTATTTTCCGGATATACATTCTTGCCAACTTGTCCAAGGGGTCGGTCATTATGATGGCCAAGAAGTGGGAAGATTTGGTAAGCCAGTCAATGATTACCCAGATGGTGTCATGTCCTGAACGTGCCTTGGGTAATCCCGTTACGAAGTCCATTGTGATGTGTTCCTACTTCCACTCCGGAATCGGTAACGGCTGAAGTAGCCCACCTGGGCACTGATGCCTTGCCTTGACCTGCTGACATACCAAGCATTTGGATACAAAGTCGGTTATGTCTCTCTTCATCCCATTCCACCAAAACCGGGGTCGCATGCCTTGGTACATTTTGGTACTTCCTGGATGCATGGCAAACTTCGAGCTATGAGACTCTATCATGATGTCTCTCTTTAACTCACTGTCATCTGGGACACACATCCTGTCTTGGAAACGGAGTAATCCATCGGCAGAGATTCGAAATTCTGAGCTCACTCCCTGTTCTGCATTCTTCTTGCAGGCTACCAGGGCGGGGTCGACTAACTGGGCTTCCCTTATTCTCTGGATTAACTCGGGCTGGACTGTTAGGCGGCCCAAACATATAACTCTTCTCAAGTCCTAAAGTCGAACCTGTTGTGTGGTCCTAATTTGTTTGCATTCTAAAACCATCAAATGGGCTAAGATACTTGCACTTTTCTTGCTGAGAGCATCTGCTACCACGTTGCCCTTACCCAGATGATATAAGATATCACAATCATAGTGCTTAAGGAGTTCCATCCACCTTCTCTGACGCATATTAAAATCATTCTGAGTGAATATGTGTTTCAAACTCTTATGATCGGTATAGATATGAAAGGTCTCTCCGTACAAGTAGTGGCGCTAGGTTTTTAAGGCGTGTATGATTGCGACAAGCTCCAAGTCGTGGGTGAGATAATTCTTCTTATGATTCTTTAACTGTCTGGACCCATATGCTATAACATTTCCATGCTGCATCAGGACACAACCCAGGCCTAGATAGGAGACATCACTATAAACTGTATATCCTCCCGATCCACTCGGTAAAGCCAGTACGGGTGCAATAGTCAGCCGCTTCTTTAATTCTGAAAAACTTCTTTCGCAGTCCTCATTCCACTCAACTTTGGCATTCTTCTTTGTGAGTCGGGTTAGAGAAGCTGTTAGGCTGGAGAATCCTTCAACAAACCTGCAGTAATAACCTGCCATCCCTAGGAAACTTCGGATTTCCTTAACTGATGTCAGCTTCTCCCAGCCAAGTACCGCTTCAACCTTTTCGGGATTCATTGATACTCCTTCCTTTGATATGATGTGTCCTAGGAAGGCGGTCTGCTCAAGTCAGAATCAACACTTACTCAACTTTGCATATAACTTCTTGTTTCTGAGGACCTGCAAAACTTGGGTAAGATGGTGAACATGTTCTTCTCTGCTTTTTGAGTAGACTAAGATATCATCGATTAACACGATAACAAATTGATCCAAGAACTCTCTGAAGACTCTGTTCATCAGATCCATAAAGATTGACGGGCCGTTGGTTACCCCAAATGACATGACCAGGAACTCATAGTGTCCGTACCTGGTTCGAAAAGCCGTCTTGGGGATGTCTTCTGTTCTTATCTTCACCTGATGGTAACTTGATCGCAGGTCTATTTTAGAGAAGACTTGTGCACCCTACAGCTGATCGAAGAGGTCATCAATTTTAGGAAGGGGATATTTGTTCTTGACCGTAACATTGTTCAATCATCTGTAATCAATACACAGTCTCAATGTTCCATCTTCCTTCCTTGTAAAAGTGACTCCGGCACCCTAAGGGGACACACTGTATCTAATAAAATCACTGTCTTGCAATTCAGTGATCTGTTTCCTCAGCTCTTCCATCTCAATACGACTCATGTAGTAAGGAGCAACCGAAATGGGTTGGGTGCTTGGCTGTAAGTCTATAGTGAACTCGACTTCCATGTCCACTGACAATCCGAGTAGTTCGTCCGAAAACGCATCTGGAAAGTCTTGGACTACCGGAATCTCTTGGATACAAATTTCTTTCTTGAGCTTGCCTAGTTAGAGAAAATAACAAGATTAATGTACTAAAAAATTAAGAAAACTTGCCATCAAAGAATAAGTACTAAATAATTTTATTAATTTGTAAATAGCTCATCATTGGGAGGATTAAATACAACATTCTTGTTAAAGCAATCTATAGTAGCATGATACACCGCTAGCTAATCTATTCATAAGATTACATCAAAATCCCCCGTGTCTAAACCTATCAGGTCTACACTCAGTTTTCTATTTGCTATCTCCACGACACAAGTCCTGTAAATAACTTTCTCTAATAGTGTTTCACCCCCAGCAGTAGACACAAATAACAATGAATCAAGTTTATTAGGTGATACATTAAGTTTGGAAGCAAAAACATGTAAAACAAATAAATGCAATGCACCAGTGTCAAATAAAACATGAGCAATATGGTCACAGATAGTGTACATACCTTGTACCACGTCCGGGTCGGCGTCGGCATCCTGCTGGGTAAGGTTGTAAACCCTATCCTGAAAAGGAGATCTTTCTTGGTTCTCGTTCCTCGGGCACTCTCTCGCATAGTGCTGGATACTACCATATATGCGACAAGTGTTGTTGAGGCGGTAGCATGGTCGGTCCCCGTGATCCCTGCCATAGTGCTGGCAGATCTTTCCACGTGCTAACCCTGGAGCCTGAGGAGGGGCCTGGATCACTAGTCTGGGCCTCTTATTTGGTTGGACTGGCGTAGTAGGTGCTGGTCTGCGGGGTGGAGCTGAGAGTCGGTGACTCCCTGCTGACTGAGGACGGGTGTTGAAACTCCTCTCCACAATCTGTGCCTTTGTTAGAACGGCTGAGTATGTCTTGAGCTCCAGTACTAATAAGTGTTGCTTGATTTCTGGGCGGATGCCCCACTGGAATCTCCTGGCCTTCCTGCCTTCATCCATCAATGTCTCCGGGGAGTATCGGCCAAGCTCTAGGAACTTACTAGCATATTCTGATACCGTCATGTTTCCCTGGATCAGCTGAACAAACTCCATCTCCTTCAGGTGTCGGATGTGCTCAGGGAGATACTCTGCATGGAAGGCCGTTAAGAACTACTCCCAAGTGGTTGGTGTAGGCAGGGTGGTCTGCTTGAGCTCCCACCAACGACCTGCTTCCCCTACCAGCATGTAAGAAGCAAGGGCAACTCTTTGCTCGGGAACCACTTCCAAGGTCTTGAAAGCTCTCTTAGTCTTCGTCAACCAGTACTGGGCATCTTTAAAAGAGGATCCCCCTGCAAACGTGGAAGGGTTCAGTCTCCTGTACCTCTCTATGTAGCCTGGGTCGATCAAGGGAGGAGTTGGGTCCCGTTGAAGAGGGACTGGGCCCGGATAAGGATAGACTGGGGGGCCTTATGGTGGCACCTACTGATATGGTGGGAGCACTGGATTGTACTGTGGCGGTGTCGGGTAGTACGGTGGCTGGAGCACCGGTTCATACTGCGGCGGTGGTGCCGGGTGGTATTGTGGTGGAGCAGGCTCGTGCCGAGATGGCTCAGGATCCGCTTGTTGTGGCGGTGGTTCAACCCGTGGTAGTGGGGGAGGTTCGGGTAACTCCCTTCTCTCCTCTCGACCTTGCTGGGCGACCATGATCCTTTCCAGCATCTCAAATATTCTGTCCACATCTTCTCGAAGCGAATCATCTTGGGTTGCTCGGTTTAGTGGGGGTCTTTCTCTCCTTATTTTTTCGCACCTGTAATTCACACGGAAGAGTTGAGTAACGATTTATCGGTGGGTATTTCTCTAAGCATTATTTTGTAAGGGATGAGTCCGAGAAACGCGGCTCTGATACTAACTGTAATGGCTTCGAAAATTTAAATGAAGAAGTATGTATTAAAACTTTTAAATGTGGAAGCGAAATAAAAATTCTGATCAACATCCTTTACACAATAACCATAAACGTATTCAACGTATGAAAGAATAAACTAATTAAAAGAAATATTCGAAATAAAAACTATAAATAGAATTATAAAATCCTTAGGCGTCTAACTCGCGGTCTTCCTGCGGAACGGGTTTGGGAACCATGTCTTCCTAATATGAAATAAGGTATACTAGCCCAATAAAGACATCACACTATCTCACTGCCACAGAAGTAAAGGTTGGTAGAAAACAAAAATGACCAATGGAGCATTGTTTATAACGAACTCATTTATTTATAATAAAAACCTTTACTGTCCACTTACTTCGGTGAGATTCGTGAAAATATCATATAGAAACAATAACGTTATAACCATCATAAAATCATATATATTTTGTAACATAACACATGTTATACTTTTGCACTTTAATAATCAGACAACATATTTCCTCTTTTACCAGTCTACTAGTATCCATGGGGATCCATAGGGGGTCTCAGCTACACGTGAACCATTAATATTAGTAATCTGATTCTAGGGCCGTCCCCATACCCCGTCCGGTATGGGCACCAAAACCATGAACCTCAATATCCCGTCCGGTATGAGTGCCAAAGCCATAAACCTCAATACCCCGTCCGGTATGAGGATGAAATGGGTCGTCCCTATACCCCGTCCAGTATGGGCGCCAAAACACTTAAGGTCTCCATACCCCGTCTGATATGAGAGACCACGTTCCCGGTAGGGTTCTCTACGGATCCGGTTCGTCCACCATCTCCCAGGATATCTAGTTAGGCTGTCCACATTATTTATTTATCAATTCACATAACCTTTTTTTCATTTTTCTTGGTCTCAATTTTCCAATCATACACAAACACGTAAATCAATAATGAACACCAAACAAAACAACACAACATTGGGTTCATCATAATAAAAGAAATCATGATTCATGCATACGAGACCATAAAATAAATACATCAAATACTATACTGCATTTAAAATTGAAACATATATCAAACAACAACTGACAAAAAAATACATCAGATTCGGGCTCCATTAGTAACCTTAATTAATTATACATATCTATTAATTCATAAAATATTGTTTATCATTTATTAAACTTTAATACCGTGATAGGAAATAGGGTGAGAGATCCTTACTTGTTTCGGGATCTGAAATCGGCTATACAATGTGCCTACGGGCTGTCCCTAAATTCCTTGAATTTTTTGCGAAAAACTGAAACGCACTACTGGTACCTGCACGTGTCCCAAAAAATCCAAAATTAGACCCAGGGCCCCTTTTTGGCCAATATCAAAATTTTGGCACGGCAGCTCCGTCGTGCTCCGGCGACGGCACCGCCGCCCGCAGCGGCGATCAGCCTCGGGTTGGCCGTTTTCAGCTGAATTCGGCCAAACTTGCATTGGTTCCTGCGATAAAGCAACCCTATGGCCCTCGGTGAGCCAAAAAATTACGAAAAATCGAAACTTACCGGCGGCGGAGCTCTCAGGTGCGGTAGCTTCTCCGGCGCGAGTCGTGGTTTGATATTTTGCTCTGGTCAACCTGTAGAGAAAAGGACGGTGATCACAATGGTGTAAAAATTGCATCAAACGGGAATCGGAAAGGGCCTCATCAGAGGCAAAAATCGAAGGAAGCCGCAGCGGCACCGTTGGACTTCGGCGGCGTTTTCCGGCCGATTGGCTGGTGGTTTGGCTCCTATTTGGCCACAGCCGGATTCAGCTTCGAAAAACGAGCCAAGAGGAAAACATTTACCTCGTTTGGCGGTCGAAAAACCCTCTGGGGCGGTGGCGGGTGGCGGCGGCCGGCTCCTCTGGCGACTGGTTCTTCTTCTCCTGCGAGGGCACTGGCGGCTAGGGTTTGGGGTCGGGTGTGGGTGAGGTTATTTATAACCTTCCCCTTTTAATCTTAGCCATCCATTACGGTTTAATCTGAGCCGTCCATCGCGATTAAAATAGAAATAAATCTGGACCGTCCATCGCGATGCGATCTGGGCCGTTCGTGCGTGATTCAATCTGGGCCGTCCGCACGCGTGAGATCTGGGTCGTCCGTGCGCGTGAGATCTGGGTCGTCCGTGCGCGTGAGATCTGGGCCGTTCGATCGCGTGCACGCAGATCACTCACGTGGCTCCATTTGCGTGGTCTCCCGCATCAGCCTCCTTGCCATGCGGCGTGTTCTGGTTTGTCGAGGTTGCTGACTGGGCTGCTGACGTGACACAACTTTTTTAAATTGTATTTTGACCCCCGGTTTTCGATTTTCTTTTCAAAAAATCCCCAGAATCTAAATTTTCACATCTTTTTCCCAAAACCAATTTCAATTAAATTCCAAAAATAATTTTACCCTATTTTATCATTATTATTATTTTTATTTTCATTAAATTAAATTAAATTAAATTAAAATCTTATAAATTAAATATTAAAAAATTAAACTAAAATTCTAAAATAAATTAAAAAATATAAAAATAATAAATTTTGGTGTTACATTTATCACCAATATGATTTAATTTTATCCTACTCGTTACTCAAGCGTTCGGGAGATCACCCGTGTGATAAAATCAATCATAAAGTTTAATAATATCATTACGTGTCTAATTATGCAATTATGTTCATAAACATTTCATAAGAAAATAACAACTTTTATTTTATGAATGATCAATACATAAAAACATATGTCCATTATGTATCAAATCCCACTTGAAAATTAAAGCCTACACAAACCTAGACTCTTCACATGACCCTGAAAAGCATCTTTAGGTATAGGCTTAGTCAAAGTATCAGCAACCATTTTGCTAGTGGATATTTAATAGTAACTTCTTTTTTGATGATGCTTTGAACGAAATGATAACACCTCTTAATATATTTGATTTTCCTATAGAATTTTCGATCTCGAGCATATTGGATAGCAGCAGTATTGTCATAATGCATTTCTACAGGTTCATCAACTTTAGGGATGATGTTGAGATCCTGTAGAAAGCTTCTCAACCAAATCGTCTCTTATACAGTAAGACAACTAGCAACATACTCTGCTTCCATTGTAGATAAAGCAATGTAGTTTTGCTTTCTACTACACCAAGATATGACATCTCCACTAAGGGCAAAAACATATCTCGAGGTCGACTTAAACTCATTCTAATCGCCACTCCAGTCTGTATCTGAATATTCTTTCAACCTTAAGTCCCCTATTTGATAACAGAAGATTAAGTCACTTGTACCACGAAGGTAGCACAAGATTCTCTTGACTGCTTGCCAATGAGCAGGTCCAGAGTTGCTTTGATAACGACTTACCAAACCAACCGCAAAACAAATGTCCAACCGTGTACACAACATGACATACATCAAATGGCCTATTGCACTAGCATGAGGAACGTTGCTTATTTTCTTTTTCTCTTCATCTGTCTTTGGGCACTGATTAAGACTTAAGACTAAATCCTTCTCAATAGGAGTGTCAACGGGTTTGGAGTAATGCATCCGAAATCATTCTAAGACTTTTTTAATATATGTTTCTTGGCACAGTCCTAAAAGCTTCTTGGGACGGTCTCTCATTATTGCCACACCAAGGACAAACCTGGCTTCACCCTTGTCTTTCATTTCAAAAATAGAGGACAACCACTGTTTAATGGCATTGATCATCTCCATATTGTTTTCAGCTAGTAGTATATCATCAACGTATAAGGAGAGAAATATAATCTCTCTCGTTGTTTTCTTAACATACACACAATGGTCTTCATCTACCATGGACAAGCCAAATGAAGTAATGATTTCATGGAATTTGAAATACCATTGTCTAGAACACTGCTTGAGACCATATATGGATCTTTTAAATGACAAACTTTGTTTTCTTGACCTTTTGAGACAAACCCAATAGGTTGATTTATATATATTTCTTCCTTAAGCATACCATTGAGGAAAGCAATTTTAACATCAATTTGAAATAACTTCAAATCCAAATGGGTAACTAGGGCTCGAAGGAGGCGAGTAGAGGCAAATCTCACCACAGGAGAAAAAGTCTCTTAATAGTCTATATCCTCAATTTGAGTAAAATATTTCGCCATTAGTCGTGCCTTAAACTTTTTAATTAATCCATCCGCTCTACGTTTTGTCTTGAAAACTCACTTGTTTCCAATTGATTTACGTTGAAACGGGAGATCAACTAGTTCCCAAACCTTATTTCTCGTCATTGAGTCCATCTCATCCCTCATGACCTCAATCCACTCTTTATTATTTGGTGAATTCACAGTCTCCTTAAAGGAGGTGGGTTCCTCAATTTCTAAAGGACTGTATAAGAAAATTTCTCATTCGATTTGAAAATATCGTCGGAAAATTTTTCCACGTTCACTCATTCGGATTCTAGGACTTTCATCACATGTCTAACTAGATGATAAATCTCTCTTACTGTCCCTTAGTATGGGATTTGGAACTTGAAAATTAAGCTCATGCTCCAAACTCGGATCTTGAGGACTAACCCTATTTTTTGGTAGATTATCATTTGTAAGTAAGTTTTCATCATTTAAAATAGTAGGATCATTCTCACTATCTCTTTCATTTGGTGGAATATCACTATCCTTGGTGAGTTGGTAGGTTCTGAGAATCTCGAACTGTATGAGTTACAAGAGGACATGCAACTATCTATTGGTGAGTTGGTAGGTTCTCAATATCTCCCTCTTACCAATAGATAGTTGCATGTCCTCTTGTAACTCATACAATTCGAGATTTTCTTTTACTTCACCAATGCTAGGGAACTCATCCTCGAGAAAATCAACATTACAGGAGTTTATTTCAGTCATGTCACTATTCGGGTGTTCTCCAAACATTACATATCCTTTTGAATGTTTGAAATATCTAATGAACACCATTTTAGTTACTCTTGAACCTAGTCTTCCGTACTTGTGGGTTGAGTTATGCACATGGTCTGTCGACCCCCAAGGACGTAAATGATCCAAAATGTGTTTATTGTCATTTCATAACTCATGGAGTGACAAATACACTTTTATTTGGTACACGATTAAGGATGTAGGTTGCCGTAAGTAATACATCTCCCCAAAAATTATTAGAGAGGTTAGCATGTGCCATCATCGATCTAACCATGTTTAGTAATGTATGATTCTTTTGCTTTGCAATATTATTTTATTGCGGAGTATGAGGAATTATAAGTTTCCTATGTATACCTTTTTTTTCACAATATTCTTTGAACATATAAAAAGATATTCATGACCACGATCGGTTCGAAGGTCTTTACTTTTTGATCTATTTGGTTTTTTACTTCCGCTACAAAATGTTTGAACATATCTAAAACTTCATAGTGGTGAAAAATTAGATACACATATCCATATCGTAAATAGTTTATCTATAAAAGTGAGAAAGTATATGGCACCATGACGTGCTTTGATATTTAAAGGCCTGCAAATATCATAATTGATTTATTTTAAATGACTTGACGCCCCCTTGAAGCCTTACCAAAATTTATTACTCACTTTACCGGCTAAGCATAACTTAAATCTTAGTAAACTGTTCTAAAAGACCTTCTTTAGCCAGTATACTCATTCGGTCTTGGCCAATATTGTCAAGTCTAGCATGTCACGTAACAGATTAAAAATCACAATCAAAGTGAGAAATATAAGCAAGTATAAAATTATTATATATATTATATTCCCAGTCAAGAATAAAGAAATTGTTTTTTAAAGATGTATGACCAAATACATCGCCATGACATAAAATGTCTAAAGTACCAGACTTAAAGTTAAAAGAGAAACTCAATCTCAATAAGGAAATAACTGAAAGTAAACAATATTGCACTTTGGGTGCATAGAGGGAGGGTATCATAAAGGAGTAAAATATTTTCTCCACATAGCTTGAGCTGATATGTTCCGATTTCAAGGACATCTTCTTCGCTATCGTTGCCTAATACAATAGTTTGCGAACCCACCGAGATACGATGGTAGTCCACGAATCCAGCTTGATCTTGAACTACATGTTTGCTTGCTCCCATGTCTACAATCCAATTAGGAAAAGAATTAACAACTAATGCATGGGAACAAATAAATAAATAAAGAGGTAAAATAGAGAAAGGTACCTTCTTCGGCTCATAACAATCACGAGCGAAGTGATCCTTGTTATCGCAGTTATAACACTTCATACGCGCTACATTTTTCTTTTTATGGCCTTTAGCCTTATGTTGTTTGGCCACACCACTTTTAGGTCCATTGGCTTGAAAGGAGTGTTGAGCTTTCTTAAATTGCTTGGCATGATTAGGCTTGTTTTTCTTGGGTCTGACCCCATGGGCAACAAGTGCCACATTGGAAAGATTTAGCATCTTTCGACGCTCAACTTCTATCTCAATGTGCTTAGCAATTTCATATGAAGTATTAATATGTTCACTATGAACCATCAGAAGTTTAAAATTTTTTCAACATTCAGCTTCATCTAGAAGTGAACGAATCACATTCAGAACCTGTTCATGATCTCTTATGTCACGCCCTCCAGGCTTAAGGTCACGAAGCATAGCACTCATAAAACGTAAGTGTTTAGCTATACTATACTTTGGATTCATTTCATATTTCATTCATTTTAAATCTAAGGCACGGAGCTTTGTAGCGGATGTCTGGCCATAAGTGACCTTAAACTTGTCCCACATATCCTTAGCCATGGAACAACTCTCAAACTCTCCAATGAGATTGCTATGCATCCAATACAACATAGTATAGCGCATAAAACGATTTTTCTTGGACATTCTAGTATGCAGCCAAATCATCATTGTACCGATCACTACCGATATTTTTTGGCTTAAGTACAATAGTAGTCAAAATTTTCAAAACCTCGCGCTCATTAAGAAAATATTAAATTTTCTTATGTCATATATAATAATTTGTTATCCAACTTCTCGTTGATGGACAAATTAATAATCAAGTTCTTAATTATCATTTTTAGAAGTATATAAAAAAATAGATATTAGACAGGATTTTTCATAATTAAATTATTAAAATTTTACTATTTATATCACATGCTCAAAAATTTTGTTAGATTTATAATTATCACATATGATACAAATTAGAAATATTATAATTTAATTATCGTAACAAAATAAATAAATAAAATATATTCATTTAACCTTTTAATTTTGTCAAACTAATTAGCATAAAAAAATCACATATATATATATGTAGTTATTTCAATTTTAATAAATAAATTAATTAATATATATCAGTAGAGTGATAAAAATAACATAACAAAATATTAATATACTATTCAAATAAATAAAATAATATGTATATATGGAATGTAATTAAAATACACGTAATACCAATCAATAAATTTGCTCAAACACATATATATTTACATTTATTTCATAACTCAATTGGTTAGAGCATTTATTTTAAAAATGGGAGGTCTTTGAATTCAATTTTCAATCTCAACATTTAATTTTTTCTTTTTCCTTCTTAAAAAAAGAACAAAATTAATGAAATCATCATCATCATCATGAGGATGAGAGAGAAAAGAAGAAAATAATAATAATAAAATAAAGAATTAAAAAAAAAGCTCATTTTTTTTCTTTTCAGGAAATGGCATATATATTAATAAAATATAGCATATATATATCTTTATCTCCTTTCTCTCCCCTATGTTTCTCATTCTTCTTTCACGCACACACAGTGCATTCTTACTTTTTTTTTTCTCCTGGCCATATGCATGTCTATATATATTGCATATATATATATATATATGTCCATATATATCTTTATCTCCTTTCTCTTCCCTCTGTTTGTTCTTCTTCTTTCACGCACACACAGTGCATTCTTACTTTTTTTTTCTCCTGGCATATACACTGCATCATCCTCATAATTTTTTTTTAGTAATATATATATATATACATACATGTATATCTTTAATATTTTTCTCTCTCCTAATTTTTTTCTTCCTTCATGCATACACTACACGCACACTGTTTTTTTTTTTTTTGTTTTTTTTACGCACCTCACAGTACATCATCCTCTTTTTCTTAAGCGCACACAACTCTCTCTTTTTTTTTTTTTCAGTTTTCACCAACGGCTAAAATTCCAATTTTTTTTTTTTATTAAACGCCTCTGTGGGAACTAAAATACCCAATTTTATTATCGGCAACCACAACCACTGCAAATGCTTGCATATTTTCAGTCATCTCAATATTTACATTTAGGAGGAAGATAAATGCGCCACTCATGCTGTGTTTTTATTTTCATATTCTTGGAAAATAAAAAAAATATATATATATATATAAAAACATGTCTTTTGGATTATCTATAAAAAAAAGTTTACAAATTTAATGCAGATTAGAGCATAATTATTGCAGGAACATATGTAATCAATTAGACTATGATACTACTGTTAGAAAATATTAGAACTAATTTTCATGTAAAAACAATATGATAAAATATTTGTTTTTCTGTTTACATGGAACAATTGTTGATGTTTTTTTTTTTTTTCAAATGCTATTAGAGTTTTAGGGAATGTTCACGTCTCCAACATTTAAGTCTGCTTAGGGTTTAACTTAATGTGAGAGAGAGAATGATAATATTTTTTTTGAATGTTATCTGCTTTATTAAAAAATAAATATAAATAATTTTTAATGAACATAAATAATTTTTTTCTCTCTTATATATTTATTAAGAATCATACTTTTTTACAAAAAAAAATTTTATTTTATTAACTTACAAATTGTCATGTCTATTTATAATGAATATTGTAGATGTTTGTAATTTTATACAATTTACCCAAAACTCACTACTGAAATGCTAGTTGCCTTAGAGTTAATTTATCTACAGAGAAAGGTGAGAGAGTATGAAAGATGTCTTTGGCGTATCACCACATACAATATTATGTTAAGGTGGTTCTTTCACTTAATAAAAAGTGAACAAACCAGGAAAATAGTTGGCCTTCAAAAAATATTAGTTTAACATAGTAATAAGTATTACCTATTAGGACATTCACTTTGGATGATTCGACCATCTCATGTGCGTAGGTCCAAACACTAAATAAGTTCAAATAGAACCGACATTTCTTCCTCATGCATGATGGGCATTTTTTTTCATTTCATATCGATTTCTTTGTAATTAGCTGCACGATTGGCAAGCATACTGAAAAATGATAGTAACATTTCTTGCCATATTTTTTATTTATTTAAAAAGAGGTAACTAATATGTATTAATACTTAATCATTATTTTTTAATATTAGTTATTATCATTAAACTCTTCTGAAATCATGCATATGTTGCCATCTTCTCCCCTTCTTATTTCCTATTCTATTGGGATTGGATTCGGCAATGTTACTTTGCTTACCATTTCCATTTTGCCCTTGTTTCTTTCGCTTTGTTTTCCAAGTAATTTATATATTTCCCTTTGCAAAAAGAAAAAGTAAAATAAATGGGAAGTAAATCTTTCTACATGGAATATTATTTGGTACATATTTTTTATTTTTAAATTTTTCATGTATCATCAAATTTTGCTTAATTTCATTATTATATAAAGGCCTTAACATAATTTCGTATTTTTTAACCAAATATGTCTACTTATTTATCACAAGATTTAGTCACTCAAATATTGCAGAAATTGCCCGCCAAGTCTTAAACCAGATTCAGGTATGTGCGAAAATCATGGCCAGCTTTGATTTACAACCCCAATCACATCTCCAAGAGTCTTATTTTCAAATAACACAGTAGATAACAATTTTCAAGTTTCTATTAATCATTGTGACAGAGCACTAAGGCTTATGTTTACTCTCGTCTCTTACAATACAATAAAGATAGTGGGTAAAACCCAAGATTTACCTTTTCTTACGCCTCCTTAGGAGGTAGAAATCACTGTTTTTTGATATTGCAATGAAATAGTGTGTTTAGTGAATCCGCATCCCTTGAATTTTGAGCGATAAAATCTAAATAATTACAAAATTATGAAGGTTCTCCCTAAAACTAAAAGTTAGTATTAGTAGAGACCTTAAACTAGATGGATTTTGTATTAAACTATCATATTCTTTAAGTTCAGGTTGTCACGTATATGGCTAGAGAGTGACCAAGTGTGGCTAAGAAGTGGCCGTGTAATAATTTCTTTTAATTGTTAATAGAGAGAATATATTTTACTAACATCTAAATTATGAGATAGTGAGTTATAATATATATATATATATATAAAATCTGTAATAATTTCTTTTAATTGTTAATAGAGAGAATATATTTTACTAACATCTAAATTATGAGATAGTGAGTTACAATATATATATATATATATAAAATCTTAAAGAAAAAAACATTTAATTACGGAACGTTAAATTGAAATATGCCTAATTTCAACGTAGCTTTTTTTCCATGTAAGTAAAAACCTCCTTTTTTACTTACTTTTTTTTCAAATAGAACTAGTTAAATTATTTTTTATTATTATTTTATAGTCACGTAATCAATATGTAGTACTTAATTATTATCTACCACTTGTTAAAAATCTTTCAAAATTTATGAATACATTGGAACTAATTAGTCTACTAACTTAAGTAATAAATCAAGTCATAATTATACATAGAAGTCAGGATTACTATCCATTTACTTTGGGGATATGGGTAGGAGGGGTAAAGGATAGAAAGTAATTAAGAGAGAGATTACTGAGTTTTAAGAACATAAAAATCCTTGCGGAACCTTCTTACCACATGCATTGACAAGCAAAGTAAGGGCAACAGGTATTTTGAGGTTGATAACTCCCAACACATTAGCCTTAATGGCAGTGCATAAACAGACTGCTGCTTCAAGATCTGCCACACCTGCAATCAATCTACAACATTCGTCACTGGGTTTGGTCCCAACAACCTCATGAACCAGTCCCAACCAGCTCCCGCAAACCCCAAACTCAAGGGTATCTTTAGAGCACCTTCCCGTTTCCTTAGGGTCGAGGGAGGCAACCAAGGGCTCTGCCGAGGACGTAACGGATACTTGCGGCACTAAACACGTGAAAAATAAGACATTAAGCATTAGAAATATAGTTGTTGCCTTTGAAGAACTAATTAATGCCATTACTAACTGTAATTGGTTGTCTCTCAATCACAGTACTATTCATGCATGAATTTATAGACTTAATTTGGCATGTATAATTTTTCTAGTGATTCTAATATTATAATCTATAATATATATATATATATATATGTATATGATAAGATAGGAGAGTAAATTATTGTAGCCAATGTATGGTTAGCTTGGCATAGGTAAGATATTTGTCTATCAACAAGCATGTGATTCATATACAATTCTTTGTCCGTGTATATATGCTCTAGACAGTACATTATATAATTTGTGGCTAATGTGTAGCGTCAGTTTATCTGGTATATATAATCTTATTGTACATTAGTTTATTCAACTTCTCGTAAATGTTTAATTCTAATTGTTATGTTTGGAAAAAATAATTGAACTTCATTTAAAAATGTACTCATAGTTTAATTAGTTAGGAGAAAGTGAAAATCTTATACAAACTCTAACTTAATTTGCAGGATCTGGAATATACACTGCATATTTTTTAATCTACTTAAACAGTTTTCCCCCCTACTTTTTGCCTACCCGAACTTCTGATGAAACTTGATCGGACTCTCGGGGAAGACTCACACACATTAAATGACTATGCAAGAGAAAGAGGAAGACTCTGCGTGGAGACTGGAAGCAGATGCGTCAAAGACAGAAAAAGAGAGGAATTTTGTCGTAGATGCCCTGGTTAGAGTTTATTTTTGTAATTTTTAATTCAAATTAAAACATATATTACATATATAATCGGATCAAATTTTAGATTAATTATTTCTACTCAGATCGATAGTGGTGGATCGCTTTAAAGCCAGAGTTACGGGATTTTTACTCTTTCAAACTATAAATATACTAAACATAGCTTATCTTCCATTCAGTTTACATTATATTCCACACAAAAAGCATGAGAATCATAAGACAGTTCATAGATTCATATGTTCTATACATATAAATGCTAAAATTTGAGTCAAACTCTTAGTAGAATATACAAATTATGTAATTCACTGTTCGAAATTATCATCAGAACTGTTACAAATCATCATATCTTGAATCCCCAAAACAAAATCATACCATCTGAATTTTAGGACCAAAATGTAAATTCCGGCAACAATTAGCTCGTGCTCGGTAATATGAAACAATCCATGCACCACAGCAAGTAAAATTTCACTATCCTTAAAGCTTACAGAAGTTCGAATCTCCTTCCAATCACCCACTCAATTCAACTTTGGAAAGCCACTTGTGCAAACTAGGACAAATCAATCGATTGAAATTTCCTTATACAGTGAGGAGTACAAATTTTTACACACTAAAAAAGGTAAGGTCCTAAAAATATCATAAAAATTTCGGATATTCCAAATGCTAACCCCGCGAAAACCAATTAAATCGATAATAAATTCTTTTGACAGAATAAGCTATGTTCTCTTCATCAAATAGCCAATCAGAACACCAAGGAGACCGATCAGTGCCACAAATAACAAAGAGAAACCACCAGCACGACTTTTGCTTATTCCTTTTCTCATTAGCTCCTGTTAACCAAAAGATGTACATACCATCACCAGAAACAAACATTAATGGGGCCACATATATATACTAGGCATCAACTGGAAAAGCAGAAGCCCATAAGTTACTAGGAAATGCATCATATTATAGTCAAAAGCACAATCAATATCAAAATCAAAATTCAATTTAATCCAAGGACACATCTAACTCCAATGTCACCTGCATGACACCTTAGTCTACAATATGCTTGGTTTCTAGGTCATGCATTAGTATTTACCTTAGAAGGTTAGAATTTGCTAACAAAGAGTTGTATAAAAGAAGGGATTTGGGGGCATGGGGAAAACTTGTGCTCCTAATCATAGACTATAAAGACTCCGACAAATAGGCCCATACCTAGTGATAATCCACCACATTATAAAAGCAACTGAAAACGAATTATTTTCCTTCTGAAATAAATTAATTACATGTCCTTTTAAAAAAAAATAATTAATCACATGCAGCTGCAGCAAGGCTTCAATGCTAGTACATATGCAGGATAAGACGATTAAAGGCTCAATGTTAATTGAAAGTTCAAGAATCATGACACAGTCAATGCATAAACATAACCACTTCAAAAGGAAGAAATATGAATTGTACCAGTTCCTCACGTAGCTTTTGATTTTGCTCAATGGCAGAAGTTTTCTCTTCAGTAAGCCTGGAAATCATAGACCATACCTGACAAAGAGAAGGTAAACTAAACATGAAATTTTGATTTATGGAAAATGAAAACATTATAAAAAAATCACATCATTAAGTCATGAAAGTCCCTTCAGGTAACAAATTTCACCTTCTCAAGAGGACAATCAACAGTCTAGAGAACAACTCATGTTTAATAATGGTCATATTAAAGTGTCATCTGTTGCAGTCTTCAAAATAAACTCCCACCAACTGCATTGTCTACTTGGAAACAGAAACCTTTAGCATGCACATTTTGTCTACACTGCATTTTGAGTTGGCAGCCACTCAAGTCCATTCAAAGCCAATACATTTGAACAAATGGGATGCAAGATGAGATCAAAACAGCTGAGGTAGGACATATTTCTCTCGTAGACAAAGACATGAAGCAATTTGTAACTTTAAAGACCATCCTATACCATCCTCCAAACGAAGCAGCAAATTCCTTCCCCGCAACACACTGGGAAGACAATTCAAATTTTATATTACAGTGTTTCTAGTAAATTTAGTACTGTCCCTTTTAAGTCCTCAACTCCTTGATTATATTAAAACTATCTGCTTAGAAATTATAATTCTTCTAAAATATAAAACTATTGTACTATTTAGTAGTCAATTGTTTTACTTTTAATAACTTTATAGTCTTATTCTCTTCAGAATCTAGTTTCCATTTATAATAGTAGTATTATTTAATCCTATTAGTACTACTATTTCTTAGACGAATCCTATATAAGGAATATTTAGAAGCACTATAAATACCTTTTTAACCTCATTTTTCTCACAGGCTTCAGTCATTCAATAAAAAATTTTGAGGATTTTTGCAATTTTTCTGGTTGTGATATTAATCAGAAATTTAATGTGCTACTTAAGACTTTTTATTTGTTAAGTTTTTGTCCCAAATTCCTAAGTAGGCAAATTAACCTTAATTTGTTTCTTTTTTTCTTTGTGGGGGGGGGGGGGTGGTTTAAGCAATTACATACAGAGTAAGATACAAATTTCCAAGATAATATAGAACATAACACAGTGTTACATAAGATAAAAGCTTGTGACCCAACAATCATCCAAATTGAAGAATTGGGACAAATACAAGTTTAGGGTTCAATACTAGCATCAGAAGACACCATCCAGCGCATACAGACCAATAATGGAACCTGTAGCACTGTTTTAAAAAGATTAAGGTTATGATTTTTAGGAGAAAAATCTTTAGATCAACTTTAAGGGCATCAAATCTATGGTTCGACATGTCAAATAGTTACCACCAACAGTGTCAAGAACTTCAAATTTCATATTTCAAACCCAAAAAAGATAATGCTATATTTTGCCAAACAGTTAAATAATGTCTAACTTTTTAAAATTTTGGTGGTACCAAATTGCTTTATAGCAACTATCAAAAAGAAAAATATATTGAAATTGATGATTTTACTATTTGTTCTTATCATTTATTAAAAAAAAAACTTTGTTCTTATCATTCCTTTTTTACAAGACAATTATAGTACATAGGCCTTACTAACAACTGGTGAACTTTCTGTAAATCTCCAAACTTTAACATGTCATATTCCTTAAAAATAAAGTACTTGAGCAGAAAATCAAAATAAGTGCTTCTAACTATCTTGTCCATACAAAAGCTTGTTAACACAAAAAGCATTATCGAGCAAAGCAGGGAAAACTTTGCAGGAATCATTATATTGATAATACATTAAGCACTTCAGGTTTCTCTCAAGAGTCTGAAGATACCAATATATTTGACTACTATCAAAAATTTCACAACAATCTTAAACAGAGGGATGGGAAGAGAGAATTTACCTTGGTAGACTTCTGTTTGGGCTCCTCTAAAGATCTTGATACCTGAAAGATAGGAATGTATAACATGAACATGCAAAAGCACAAAAACAAATTGCCTAGACATCCGTCAACAGTTTATTTTCCTTCCTATTTGAAGCAAAATATATATATTGTGGAAATGTTTATTTTATGTTTCAGACAAAATATGAATATGGCAGGCATATAACAAATGCTTACATCTTCAAATAGTGAACCTCTTTGATTGCCATTTTCAAGCACAGATGCCCTGGGAGATGTGCCTTCTTCAGATCCTTCGGGGACAGGTGAGGGAGGATTAGCAGGAATATAAATGACCCGCAATTTGAACTCCTCCACAACCTTACCGTCCTCCTTGTTAAACTACAAATGGATAGTGATGTGTCTGAGCCCAAGCAAGATAAAACCTTAAAACAGAAAATAAATAATGATAACGGCAAAACCACCCCACCATGTCAGCCGTTATGTCCTTTGTAGCTGTACCATCTGGAGCAACAACACTCTGTAGAAGGAACTTGTCTTTGCACTGCATATCAGGAGGTGCCTCTTTTTGGGCTTGCATAGTAACTGATGGGATCATTCCATATATGGTAAAAACTAAGTCATTAATGAGATTTATGAAAAAGTAAAAGTTCTATTATTATCAAAAACATCTATAGATGCAATCAAAAAACAATACAAAGTTAAATTAAACATACAAATTCAGGGAATACTCTCTCAACCACTTTTTGTCATTAATCAAGGGTACTGAAGTTTACCTGTGACATTACATGTGGTTCCCGGTAAAACAATACCAGTATTGGGCCGAACACAGTACTTTTTAGGGTTGGTTGTTTTAACCTGTTCAAGAAAGATTGAAGCATCAATTCTAATTTGTAATGAATCCAACTAGTACTAGAGTTTGAAATATGATTTAAACCATAACTTTTGCAATTTACCTTGAATGCAACATATTTATCAGTTTTGTTGGACAATTGCATAGAGCATGAGCTTTGCTTCCTCAATTCAACTTTATCGTCACAAACCAAAGAATCCAGAAAGAAAAATCATAAAGGAAAAGTGAAAATCAGGAGACTTTGATCAACAAACTAGAAATGCAAAAAGAAGACTAGTAGATTTAAAAGCATAAAATTTATACACCCATTGCTCCAATCGATAAAACCAAAATGATGTAATGAAATTTATCGACACTTCTCTAGTAAAACAAATCGCCAAATAATAGATATTTCTACCCCTACTATTCTTCCTAAACACAAAATTTTGGTAAGTCAAGACTCTTATAGAATAGAGCAGCTTGCAACATAAATATGCTGATTTGTTTGATATGATCCTCCTGTAGCCACAGGCAAAGCATCTAATAGACTCACAAACCTTCACTTTCCCTACAATTTTTTTTCAGAGAACCAGAGTTATCGGCAGACTCATAAGTGAAAAGAAACTTACATGGGAATTTAAGCTCTGAAGGCTGAATGTTGAGAAGATCTCCCATTGGCACAATCGATGTGATCCGGGACAGTAAAGACTGTGAAAAAAAAAGATTTAATTTCATTGACATTGATAGGAATTGCCAATAAAATTACTGAAATGGGATCAGAAGCTAATATATATACTGGCCAAGCTCAAAAATTTTCTAAGTCAAAAATAGTATAGGTAAGAAAGTATAATGAACTTACCCTGTGGTAAAAACTAAATAATTAGGTGTTATTTGTATGTGATCTATCTATCTGGAGTCTGTAGTTACAAACCACATGGGTTGGAGGAATTAAAAATACAACCAAAGAAAAAAAAAAGTGAATATAAGTACAAAGCTTTAATTATTCTTTGTGCCTCAATTCTTCTTATAGACTTCTAATAATTCTTCTTTTGGAGAAATCCGCTTTGTAATTGCTCACATTATCCCATCAACAATCAAAAAGTTATCTATGTTTGTATTTTATTTTTTTGTTTCTCTCTTTTCTATTTTTTTTAAATTTATTATGAATTTTTGGGATTGAGCATTAAAGTCAAGCAAGCATTAACAAGAAGTTATTGGATTCTCATATTTTCATGCCAAAGACTAAAAAGCTAAAAGAGAGAACTCATTATTGTCTAAGGTGGAGCTATTTAAAAATCACTTTAAGGGGATATATGTTAAGAATAAGGGAAAAGGGTCAGTGTAATCTAGGAATATTACTGTAGGAATTATGCTGGGAGTTTTCAAGCCAATTCATAGAGACAGCTGGCAGTGTATTGTTGTCGCTGTATGATAGCCTGTCCTGGTGCCAGTAATTGGTGCTATCAATATGCATACAGAATATTAGGAAAATCAACAAAAATCTAGCCAGTTTTCTCAAATGCCTCCTCTTTTCTGTTCTCTCTCTCTCACTTTTCTCCTCTCCTCTCTTCTACTGACTCTTTCTTCTGGCCCACAGCTAAACCCTAATGTGCCTAGAACGTGACAACGTGGTATCAGAGCAGAACGACCCTTGGCCTCCTGTTAGTACCACTGTTAAGCTGGCGAAGAGAAGGCAAGGCAACCATGACTGACGCTCAAAAGGTGTCTCAGTTGGAATACACCATCTGGAACATCAACCAGCACTTACAGGTGTTCATGACAGAAATGTACTAGGCTATGGACGTGAGAATAGCAGAATCGAGTTCTACAATGCAAAGATGATGGTAGACACTATCCAAACTCCTTCTCGGCCAAAACCATACTTCTGTATCACCGACTCAAAACTCTACTCAAACAGCTTAGAACCTAAACAACCCCAGTGCACCACAACCTCCAGCCCTGCAGTCTCCTTCAACAAACACTGGACAGGCTCCGTTCCCTCAACCAATCCAATACCTAAAACAGTTCTCTGGTCCCGAACAGTCTTCTCTGATTCCCTCCTCAATGAGAGGCATCCTACCTACTCCAGGAGTTTGTGATCACCTTGGGGCAAAATCCCAACACCTACGAGTACCTAGGCAGGAACACACCAATTGTGGATATCCCCATCTATGAAAGAACTAATCCGAAGGCATGGCTAAGGTGCTGCTACAAGTATTTCCAGGTTTACAGAATGCCTAAGGAGCGAAAGGTAGAGATCGCCATTTTATACTTTGGAGAAAAGCCCAACACATGGTACCATGGGTAGCAAGCGCAAGTGGGTGGAAGAGATTAGAAAATGTTCGAAGAGATACCATACAGGAGATTTGGAGAACCTTCAGTGGCAAACATCATTAGTGAATTCAACAAACTCACTCAAGAAAGATCTCTACAAGAATACAAAGAGAGATTGAAGATCTAAGGTCCATGATGCTGAATATCAATCCGACACTGGAAGAAGCCTACTTCATCTCCAGCTCTATTAGCGGTCTGGATGAGGAACTTCGGCCCATTATCAGCATATATAAACCGCATATCCCCAATATTGGGTATGAACAAGCCCTCTTAAGCACATCAAGGCAATCATGCGGCGTCAAAAAGGTATTTTTGACCACCTTATTCACACAGGTATTCAGTACCGGAGGCTGCTTGGTCATAGCTGAAAACCTACAAAGTAAAGCTCACCACAAAACTACTGGTTCAAACAAACCAAGGCCATCCAAAAATAAGAAGCAAAACAATGCCTATTATAGATGTAGCTTTCCGTAATATCAGTGTAAGAATAAGCAGCTTCTAGTGTTGGAAGCAACCAAAGAAAAGTAAGAAGAGTCAGGGGAAGATGAAGAAACCAAGGAAAACCCTAGAGAGGAAACCATGGAAGAAATTTCCTTCATGCATTGGAAGGACAAAAAGAGGTAGTACAATCAAGGTCTGGGGTATGATAGAAACCAAACCTGCCCTTATTCTTGCGGACACCAGGAGCACGCATACCTTCCTCAACCACCAGGTGGCTAGAGAAGTGTGGGGTGTGACTGATCAAGGCCTCGACACTCAAGGTATTGGTGGCTAATGAGGAAGCCTTAACCAGCCAACACCGAACCTCTGTTTGAAATGGAAAATGCAGAACTATGACTCAAGGTGACCTTTAGACTGATGGAGCTAGGGTGTTATGACATAATGTTGGGAACAGACTAGATGAAGAGACACAACATAGTCCTTCGAATTTGAGAAGACATAAATCATCTTAACAAAGGACAGGAAAACAGTGACCATTAAAGAAGTAAAAGGTCGAGAATCAATGATGCATGTGTCAAGAAATGGGCTGGAAAGATGGCTCCTAAAGGAGCAACAGGAAAGGGAAGGCACAACATACCCCATTCAATACCAAACCCAACTAGAAAGCCTCAGGAGGGGGTCAATGATAACAAGGAATTATTGTTACCTACAATCAGTAGGCACAAAGGAATCGGGGAAACCGACTCCTTACCACCAGAAAGAGAGCAAGATTTCTTCTCATACCAAGGGCACCACTAATAAACATCAGACCCTACAGGTACACTTATTTCTAAAAGACAGAAATTGAGAAGCATATTACCTAGATGCTTGACAATTTCATCACTCAACCTAGCCACAACCTGTTTGCCCCTCAGTGCTCCTAGTTAAAAAAAAGGATGGCTCTTGGAGGTTTTGCGCCAACTACATGCAGCTAATTTCAATTACAGTGAAGATAAACTTCTCATACCGGTGATTGATGACCTCTTTGACGAATTATATGGAACCATAGTCTTTTCCAAAATAGACTTAAGATTAGTCTATCACCAGATCAGGATGAGCCCTAAAGACATGCACAAGACAACCTCCCTTGCACACCACGGCCATTTCGAGTTCAAAGTCACACCTTTTGGCTTGACTAGTGGACCAACCACATATCAATCCTTGATGAATCAAATTTTCTAATCCCATGAGAAGTGTTTCAAATGCTGAAACAACATAAGCTGTTTGTGTGTAAATCCAAGTGCTGCTTTAGGAGAAAACAAGTTAAATACTTGGGGCACATCATCACATGAAGAGGTGCAAAAATAAAACCTCAAAAATCAAAGCCATGACCACCTGGCCAAGACCAACCACAGTTAAGAGATTGAGGTGATTTCTGGGCTTGATTGGATATTACAGGAAATTTATCAACAACTATGGAACCATCAGTTAGCCCTTGAAAAAATTACTCAAGAGGGACGCCTTCCAGTGGAATGAGCAAGCAAAGAAGACTTTCCAGGAACTCAAAACTGCAATGACTAGCGCCCTTATCATTGCCCTACCCAGTTTTCCAGAAACCTTATGGTGGAGGCAAACGCAACACATGGACAGGGGCGGTTCGACCACAAGTGAGGAGACTGATAGGATTCTTGAGTAAATCTTTGAGCTCCAAGAACCAAGCCCTATCAGTGTATGAGAAAGAGTTCCTAGCAATCCTCATGGCAGTTACCAAGTGGAGGCATTATCTTAAAGGGAGCAAGTTCATCACCAAGACCTACTAGCAGAGCATTAAACATCTCTTAGAGCAATGAATCCAGACTTTCATGAAAGTCAAGGGACTTGTGAAGTTGATGGGGTTCAACTACAAGATTGTGTACAAGAAGGGGAGTGAAAACAAAGCTGCAAATACCCTATCTAGAAGAGAGGCATATGAAGGAGGGGATTGTGCATGGCAACCTCAACAATCATACCAAGGGAACAAAATGGTTCAGACCTCCTTCATGACTTGATGTTGTTTCCTTCTTCCCAAGATCCATATATATATCAGCAAGGGGTACTGAGGTATAAGGGCTTATTTCTAGGGGAGAAGACATACTTGAGGGAACATCTGCTAGAACACCATCAAGATTCACCTATAGGAGGGCATTCGGGAGTAAGAGGCACCTATAGAAGTGAAAGCAAGAATTCTACTTGTCTAAGATGAAGCAACAGGAAGAACAATAGATAAGAAAATGTGAGATATGTCAACAGCACAAGGGAGAAAATGTGGCTTACCCAGGGTTGCTGTTCCAAAATAGGCTTGGACTAATGTAATGATGGATTTCATAGAGCAATTGCCCAAGTTAGAATGCAAATACACCATCCTGGTTGTAATAGACCAGTTCACCAAGTACAGTCATTTTCGGCCTAGTCACATCCTTTTACTACTCAGACAATTGTTTGAGTTTTTCTGGACCAAGTTTTCATACGCCGTGGGATGTCAAGGTCTATTGTCACTAACAGGGACAAGGTCTTTACAAGTAAGTTTGGCAAGAATTGATGAAGATGATGGGAACCAAACTCCACTACAGCTCAGCCTACTATCTGCAGACTAATGGACAGACAGAGAGGATCAACCAATATATTGAAGGTTATTTGAGATGTATGACTTACAACAAATCCAAGGCGTGGTTAAAATGGCTAGGGCTTGCAAAGTGGTGGTCTAATATCTCCTATCAGTCTACCTTAAAAATGACACCTTTCATGGCCTTACAAGGAAACCCCCTCCACTAGTCAGCGAGAGCAAGGGTAGAGAAACCAAGGTGGCTAAGATTGAAGAATGGCTAGAAGAGAGACAGGTAATGAATCGAATACTCAAGGAACAACGTATGGGTCCACAGAATTGCATCAAGTACTTTACTGATAACAAAAGAACCAAGAGGCAATTCCAGAAAGGAGATTGAGTGCTATTAAAACTACAGCCCTATAGCCAGTCCAGCATAGCAGGACGACGTTATTTGAAACTAGCACCCAAATTCTATAGGTCATTCTTTGTTATTTAGAAGATCAGGTCAATGGCCTACAGGTTAAACTTGCCTAAGACTTAAGATCCACGACGTATTCCATGTGTCTCAATTAAAGACGTAATGGTCCTTTTTTGTAGAATTTCCTTGGGCTCTTCTCTTCTCTTCTCCTTGCTTCTACAGACTCTTTCTTCTATCCCTGGGGTAAATCCTAATGATCCAAAAGCCTGATACTACTAGACTAATATGCAACAAAAATTCAAAGCTACTTGAAAACACAAATTTATCTTACATTTATACCAACAGTAAAGAAAAAAAAAACTTAAAATGGAAATAAAGATAAAAAACATAAAGATAAAGATCCTATGTCCTATCACTCACTGGATATTGCAACAAGCTTATCAATGATTATTAAGCTGGTAAAAGACATGTAAATAAACTTCTCTGAAACTCAAAACATAAACAAATAAAACCCAAATTTAACATTATTCTAGTTGCTTGTATCTTTCAAATAGAACTTAGTTATATAAATACGATAGGTGAATAACTTAATCCATTTGGTTTCTCCCACTCTATTTGCTATAGATGGATTTATAAGGTCTAAATAGAAGGTTGAAGTTCAAATAAATATAGAATCGTAATTAGTATTAGATTTCTCACTAGTAAATATGAAATTCTAATTAGCATTAAATTTCTAAATAATATATGGTTTTCCATTAATATTGAATTTCTAAATAATATAGGATTTTTAATATTTTAATAGAATATTTCTAATTAGATTTAAATTTCTAATTATATTAAAATTTGTAAATAAGAATTGTAATCACTATATAAAGAGGTATGTTTGCTATTAATAAAAACAAGTTAAAATATTATTTTAGATTACAAGATTGAAGCTCTCTCTAATGAGATCCAAGATAATAACTCTCTTTAATGAATTGAAATATATTTTCACAAAATAGGTTGCTCTTGCAATAAAAATAAAGATGTTAGCCCCTGTTATTAATCGCCTGATAACTCAATCCTTAACCGAGAAATATAACACTAACTCACCAACAATCTTCGGCTAACACTACAAAAAGGAGTTTAGGGCTCAATTTCATCTCCTCCAGCTTCTGTTTTCTTTCCATTTCCTTTCTAATTTTACCATTAAAATTTCATTACAAAGCTAGTAGGCTAGTCCCGAATCCCACTTCATTCTCCAATAAATTAATTGTAAACTTCATGTGGACTGCCAGGCCACAACAGGAAAAAAAGAAAAACAAAACTCAAAAAGAAAAAAAAAAGGACTAGCACACTTTCATGTCTAAAAATACAGTAAACGTTCTTCAGGTAGTTGAGCAGAAATAGCCTATTGTAGAAGATATTCTTCAGATATTGCTAAACAGTACGCCTAAAAACCCACCATCATCATCATCATTCACAACTATCTCATTCTAGACACAATCAACACCATAGAAAAATCAAAATATCATCCGCAAAACCATCATGATATTCGGCCATTCACAACAAAATAGAACCAGATAGGACGTTTGATTTTTCATTTGACCAAAACAGAGGGAAATTGAAGTAATCTAGTGCAGGGTTGATTCCTACCCTTGTTGAACCTGTGAGGACCAAGATCTGCTTCAGAAGCCTACCCTTCGGATTTCTGATATTCCCCTCTCACCAGAGTCTGCTCTCTTTCAATATTGGAAAGAAGACTAAGAAAATCCCCAAGAACAGAACTCCTAAAACTCTAAAGATCTCACTGATTAAGCCCTTTCTACACTGAAACCTAACTCCCCTCTCTGACTCCTTTTTCAAATATTGAAAATCTCTCGTCCCTTTTTTAAAGTTTTCTTAAGAAACCCCAAATCCTTCCTTGGAAAATACCTGCTGCTTGTTTTTCGTCACCTAAGATAGCCTCCCCTCTTCTCCTTCGTTACCCGTTTTCTTCTTTGTCTCCTCTGTCTTCTTCCTCGCGCGTGCCAGCTCTCGCTCGTCTGTTTGTCACCCAACAGCTTCAGTCACAGACAGGATCGCGCGTCGTCCTTCCTGCTTTCGCTTCTCTGTGGCAGAACTTCTGTCTCTCCTATGCTTCTTTTGCCCCTGCGATCTGCTCTGCCTCCCTTTGCTTTTGTCCCTGTTTGTCGTTCTCTGGAAGTCTTCAAGTGAAAATGGAAGGAAGACCCAGCAATGACAAAACGGTGCTGCTTGGAGAAAACCAGTAAACGGGCTTGGGCTTTTCTTCTTGGTTTCCTTTTGAACTTTTTATTTTTGGTGGGTTTGGGTTTTCATTGTTTTGGGATCATATTAAATATAATACGAACTCATTTTAATTGTGGAAATTGGTTCTAAAATAAGTATAATTGGTTTTGGTTTGGAATTTGAAATAGATTGGTTTCAATTAAGTTTTTAATAACGATAATGATAATCTGAACAAGGACAATCAAATTCGTTTCTTATTAACTTGTTAAGCCTGTGTAAGAGATAATACCATAGACATGATATCATGTAATGATAAGCAACAATTAAAGTATAGAGAAAAAAAAAGATAGTACAACATTCTTTATAAAGATTTGGTCAAACCACTTGTCTGTACATACTGTTTTTCAAGTCAATTACTTAATATTATACTATTTTTTAAATATTATAAAAATTTAGTTGTTCATAGTGTTTAACTCTGAAACCGTTTGTATTCCTCTATACACTACTTGTTTGTCTATCAAAATATCAAACCCATCTCCCACTCGTGTTTTTTGAACACTATTTGCTTATCTATAAAGGTATGAAGTTCAACTCTCACTCGTGTTCTTTGAATATTATTTGTCTATTAAAATGTTAAGTTCACTTATCACTAATGTTTTATCAATAAAACGTTTCTCAAATATTTGCACAAACTTTTCTTACGATACCTCAAAAAATATGAATGAAAATGAAGAATTGTAATATATTCATAACACTCGTTGAAAAATATAAAATAATTTAATATGATTTATTTATATTTTAAAATTATGTTGCACGTTAAAAATCAAATGTAAAACATACCTGAGAATAGATTCTCAAATTAAATTTCTTAAAAAATATGAAGATTCTTTGCGTATTCATACAAAAATTGATATTTGCTAATTAATTTTTTGATTAATGAAACACGCGAACAAATTGAATAATATTTGTATTAAAATTTTCTCACTAAATTGTATGGGAATTAAAAAGAAAAAGGGTTTTCTTTTTTTTCTTGTTAGGTGTTTTGCAATCACCTCCTAATATATATCACATATATATAGGTGGCATGGGTAGTTATTAAGTCTTTGTTGGACTTCTTCCTATACAAGTCCAAACTAATTTGGACTTATCATTTTTTTCGGCACCCAATTACATATATATCATACATAATTTTCAAGTCCATTTTTCTATACACGTCCAAACCAATTTGGGCTCCTTTTTTTTTTTTTTTGTTCTTTTCAACACTCAATTATATATATATATATATATCTCATATATTTATGTTGCATTTTATTATTATTATTATTTAATAAAATAATTTTATAAATTATTTTAATTTCAAATTAGATTTATAATAATCTCTATTATTATAATAGTCACACATATTATATTATTATACTAATAATATAATAATTAAGACATATAAATATTAATTTTTTATTTCTAAAATAAAAAAATTCAATTTGTCTCAAATATTATATCCTTTATACTAGCAAAGAATATAATAATATTTCATTTATATAAAAATTTTTATTTGTTTGATTAAATTCAATTTTTTAATTTAATTATCAAATAATTAAAGTAGTTATTTTATTTAGTAAAAATTAGAATAATCGTTAGTATGCAACTCCATAGATTCAATACTAAACTGGTAGCAAATTGGTCAAACCAATCTACTAATCAAGACTGACATCTAATAACACTCCTTAATGACCAAATATCATGAAGTGTATAATTACTTTTAAGAATTTACTAAATAATGATGTAATATTTGCTTCTGTCATTATTACTCTAGGTTAACATTAAGATATGATTTCATGTCAATTATAACTTATTAATGATTGATATAATTTTTTTTTTTTCATTCAATTACTCTAACCAATGTCTTAATGCAGTCGTCATAATAAATGACAATATAGAACTTAAACTTATTACCAAAGTTACACATTTAGTCTTGATCAATCACTAATTCTACAAATATTTAATCATACTCAATATCCTTTCAACTATAATTCTATGACTATATGTGTACAGAATCAAAATATAATAAATAAATTGTTGATTACTATGATCACTTCAGGTTAAAGAAAATTCTTACATATCATTATTTTAAAATAATATTATATTAACAGTTTCAGGTAATATTAACCATTAAGAATTCTCAATTGGGTCGGTTCAATGGTTATATTTTCATATATATCGTGCATATATGTAATTTAGTTAATGAGATCAACTAATATTTATCTTATAGAGATAATCACATATATATTAGTCTTATCATATCATTAATTTTCTATTTTGATGATCTAACTCTTATTATCAAGATCTTCATCTTGATGCAAAGTCTCTAAATTTAATCAAAAAATTTATCATATAAATTAACTAGTAAGATAATGAATATAATAATAAAAATATTATTGTCATATATTAAAATAAATTTTTAAATAAAAATATATTCAATATATTACATAAATAATTAAATTTTGGGCATAACAGTTATATCTCTAACAGAAAAATGTACAACTTTTTCTTTTAAAAAGTGGATTTACAAATGAAAAACTCATTTGGAGCTCAATGGGGGCTCAACAGAACGAAAGAAGATGTTTCTTTTGATTTTTCTTGTTTTTGCTCAAAGTTTCTCATTTCAAACATCTTATAAGCATATATTTATATATAGGAATGTTAAAAAAAGTTATTTTCCAACAATTTTAATTTGATTTAACCTTCAAAAAGTACTACATAAATCTTTGTCTACAATGTGTAGAAAATTATGTGTGATGTGCTTTAACAAAATCATTTAACACTTACGACTAACCTTAAACCTCAAATGTTCTAATTTTTCTAATACTATATTTTTCCTAATAGTATAATGTCAAAATTTGTTTATGAAGGAGATCTTCATGTAGCCTTTGATTGATCTGTAAGAAAAACACATAAAACGAGCAAAAAATCCAATAAAAAAGATAACACAAAGATGAATGATGAAAGAAAAGTTGTGTTAGGGTTTTCACAAAGAGATATTTTATTTTTCTTGATGCTTCTCAACTATACAAGTTTGGTATTTACACCTATTGGTTATCCAGCCCATGTGGCAAATTAATAAATAAAAAAAAATGTGTTAGTAGTTTTTTAGGAACCAACATAAAAGGTTTGGGGTTTCTAGTATTTCTTTTCTACACAGAAATCGAAAAGGAAAAACCACATCATTTTTGGGTTCTCTCTCACTCTCACTTATACAGACCGAGAATGAGAGAAATAGTTGACCATCAGAAAAGTAAGCAATTTTTTCCAGAATTTTTTTTGTTCTCAAAGTTGCATGGGTACCGAGGAAAGTAGAAAGGAAAGGATTTGTTTTGTTTCATACACATCAATCGGGACATGGAAAATTGTTGATAAAATTTGATAACTTTCTCTTTTAGAATTTTGAATCAATTTTTGAGGAATATTCTCTAATTTTTTGGTATGATTATTCAAGAGAAATTGAGTTTGGTTAGAGAAGAATTTGTGTATTTTCTCCACTGTTGATTATATGAATTGTAATTTACTTCAAAATATTATGTACTTGATTTTTGTGATAATGGATTTGACTCAAAATTTATCATGCGGGTTTTTCCTCTACACTAGAGGGTTTTTCACATAAATTTTGTGTTTTTTTTTTACTTTTATAGTTGTTTCTTCATTTGCATCAGTATTGATTTGCAGGCTGATTCGTAATTGGACTTTGTGAAATAATTTTGTGATCGTCTTAATTTACTCAAGTAAGATTAGAATATTTTAAAAAAAACCCAATAAGTGGTATTACAACCAGGTTGATTGGTTTGTTGATTGATTTGTGGTATGTGATTAATTGTGTGAATTAGGATTAAGGAATTCACGGGCACAATGATAAAATTATCATCTTTAAATTATTTAATTTAGAAATCAAAGATGTAGGATATTCTTTATTGTAAGGATTTATATGATCGTATTAAATTAAAAATTGTTAAGCCAATTGACAAATCATATGATGATTGAGAGAAAATATATAGAAAGACTGTAGGAACTATCTAATAGTTGGTAGACAATAGTTTCTATCATCATATACATAAATAAATGAATGCATAAGTTCGTGGAATAAATTGAAAATTATATATAAGAGGAAAAATGCTAAAAATAAAGCTTTTATCATCAAAAAGCTTGTGAACCACATGGGCGGTCAATTACAGAATCCTTAAACAAATTTTATGAGTTAGTAAATCAGTTGAACATAATGAAAATGACTTTAGACGATGAATTGCAGATATTATTACTCTTGAGTTCTTTGTCAAACAGTTGGGAGAATTTAGTAGTATCTTTTAGCAATTATGTTTTAAGCAGTGTCTTGTCTTTATATGTGATAAAAGATAGCTTGCATAATGAAGACACTAAAAGAAAAGATATGGGCATTGAGACTTCACAAACACTTACTACAACTACAGAAAAGTAGGGTAAAAGTAAAAGTAGAGATCCTAAGGAGTGTTATAAATCCACAGGCAAATCACATTTGAACGAAAAATTTAGTTGTTATCACTACGACAAAAAAAGACATATGAAAAGAAATTACAGAATTTTGAAAAATGAACAAAATAATGAGAAAAATTAGAAGAACAGATGATTAGAACACCACTGCAGCTATACCTTATGACAGTGAAGAGCTGGTTGTCATTTCAATTACTAAAGATCATAGTCATATACTGATTCTAATACTGAGTGGGTTATTGATTCTACAACATTCGATCATGATATACCTAAGAGAGAGGTCTTTATTATGTATAAAACATGAAATTTTAGCAAAATTAAAATGGATAATACTAGTTACACAAATATTATAGGTATTAGTAATATTTATGAACAGATAGATGTTGATTGTATATTGACTCTAAAGAACATGTGAAATGTGCCAAATTTATATTTGAATATAATTTTTACTCAAGCGCTTGACTTAAATGATTATTACAATTATTAAATGGTAGAAAATAAAAATTCACCAGAGGTTCAATTATTATTGCTAGAGGCAGATTATGTTATACACTTTACAAGACTCAAGTGAAGACTAATATAGGTGCACTAAATGTAGATGAAGATGATGTTTCACCAGTCTTATGGCATAAAAGGCTAGCTCATATAAGTGAGAAGGGTTTGCAAATTTTGACAAAAAAGTCTCTTATTCCCTTTGTCAAATGTATGAATTTAAACCCTTGTGATTATTGTTTGTATGATATTTATTTTACTAGTTTATCTGAAAAGAAAAAGAATTCTCTTAAATTAGTTTACTCTTATGTATGTGGTCCTATTGATGTGGAAACTAGAGGAGGTAGTAGATACTTTATTACTTTTATTGATGATGTTTCACAAAAAATTTAGATGCTTGTGTTGAAAACAAACAACCAGATTCTTCAATACTTTAAACAGTTTCATGTCATGGTGGAAAAAGAAAAAGGAACATCCTTAAAGTATCTTTATAGTGACAATAGATGTGAATACACTTCACAGGAGTTTGATAATTATTGCTTATAACATGGAATTGAACATAAGAAAACTGTGTCTGATACTCCTCAGCATAATGGTGTGATTAAAAGACAAATAGAACCCTCATGGAGAATATCATACGTATGTTGAAAATGACTAATGTAGCAAAGCCATTTGGGGGTGAAGCACTCTACACTGCCTACTACTTTATGCATGTGCATAAGGAGCAGAACAAAAGCTTGATGAAAGGATAATTCCATCCATTTTTTTGGGTTATGGAGATGCAGATTATGGGTACATATTATGAGATCTAGTAAAGTAGAAAGTCATCATATCTAGATATGTGATTTTGATGAATATAAGACATAATCAAACTTTAAGACATTTACAGAAGATTATAAGCGAAGATATTCCTCTTCCTGCACTAGTTTTTCCTTCAAGTAGAGATGCCACAAATGAAAGAGAGTTACATGATGAACAAGAGATTGATGATATATTAACACCAGATAATGTTGAGCAGGGGGATAAGCCCCATGCACCTCAGATTGTAGAAGAACCCCAACTTAAAAGATCAATTAGAACACAT
The DNA here is from genome assembly GCF_054855325.1 of Carica papaya. NCBI lineage: Eukaryota > Viridiplantae > Streptophyta > Magnoliopsida > Brassicales > Caricaceae > Carica > Carica papaya. Next base: position 34,178,207 of record NC_142313.1, read on the forward strand.
CATTATTTTACCAGATATCTCAATTTTTAATATGTTACAGTTATTAAAGAATGGGATCTAGAAGCTTCCAAGAAATTTAGATTCATAAAGAGAAAGCTCAATGGTTGAAAGTGATATAGGTGGAGAAAAGTTCTTTAAAGAAAAATAATACTTATGAGCAAGTTCAAATTCCAAAAAGTAGAAAATATTTGAAAAACAAGTGGGTGTACATGCTTAAGATGGATAGTGAGAATCTAATGAAGTATAAGGCTCGTTTAGTAGTAAAGGGTTTCAATAAGAAGAAAAAGATTGATTTTGATGATATATTTTCTCATGCTATAAAGATGAGCTCCATTCGAGTAATTCATGATTTGACTATTAGTTTAGATCTTGGACTTGAGTAGTTAGATGTGAAACTTGCATTCCTTCATGGTAATCTAGAGGAAGAATTCTACATGGATCAACTAGAGGAATTTGAAGTAAAAGGAAAAGAATACATGGTTTGTAAGTTTAAGAGGAGTTTATATGGGTTGAAACAGGCTCCGAAATAGTGGTACAAAAAATTTAATTATTTTGTAGTGAGTCATGGTTACACCAAAATAGATGTACATCATTGTGTGTACTTCAAGACATTCTCATATGGCAAGTTTGTCATTCTTTTACTTTATAAGGATGATATATTAATAGTTAGGACAAGATACTACAGAGATTAGTGGTTCGAAAAAAAAGTTGTGTAGCTCTTTTGATATGAAAGATTTTGGACTAGTATGATAGATTTTAGATATGTAGATTACACGTGATAGAAAAGCTAAAAACAAGTTATGGTTGTCACGAGAAAAATGTAACGGCCCCAGCATTTAAATGAATATGTATATATTAAAAATCATAAATGCGGAAGCGTAATAAAATTTTTGATTAACATCCCTTACATAATAGCAAAAAACGTACTCAAATCATGAAAGAATAAGCTAATTAAAAGTGATACTCGAAATAAAAACTATAAATTGAGCTATAAAGTCCTTAGGCATCTAACTCGCCGTCTTCCTGCGGAACGGGCTCGGGAACCACGTCTTCTTGATCTGAAATGGTTAAATAAGGAATGAGCTACACTAGCCCAGTAAAGACATCACACTATCTCACTACCACAGGAGTAAAGGTTGGTAGAAAATAAAAACAACCAATGGAGCATAATTTATAACAAACTCATTTATTAACATAAAAACCTTTACTGTCTACTTCCCTCGGTGAGATTCATGAAAATAACCTATGAAAACAATAAGCTTATAATATCATGAAATCATACACACTTTATAACATAACACATATCATACATTTACATTTCAATCATCAGAAAACAGATTTCCTCTTTTACCAGCCTACTAGTATTCATGGGGATCCATAGGGGATCCCCGCTACACGTGAACTATTAACATTTACAACCTGATTCCAGGGCCATCCCCATACCCTGTCTGGTATGGGCGCCAAAACCATGAACCTCGATACCTTGTTCGGTATGGGCTCCAAAATACATAAGATCTCCATACCCCATCCGGTATGAGAGACCACGTTCCTGGTAGGGTTTCCCTACGGACTCGGTTCGTCCACCATCTCCCAGAATATCTAGTCAGGTTATCCACATTATCCACTCATCAATTCACATAACCTTTTTACCATTTTTCTTGGTCTCACTCATCCAATCATACACAAACATGTAAACTAGTAATTGACACCAAACAAGATAACACAGTATCGAGTTCACCATAATACCAACCATAATAAAAGAAACCATAATTCATGCATACGAGACCATAAAATGAATACATCAAATATCATGCTGCATTTAATACTGAAAAATAGATCAAATGACAACTAACCAACAATATACCAGATTCGGGCTCCATTGGCAACCTTAATCAGTTTCACATCTATAAAGTCAGAAAATACCGTTTAATTATTTATTAAGCTTTAATACCGTGATAGAAAATAGAGTGTGGGGTCCTTACTTATTTCGGGGTCTGAAATCGGCTTTACAATGTGCTTACGGGCTGTCCCTAATTTCTCTGAATTTTTTTCCGGAAAACTGAAACGCGCTATCGGTATCTGCACGAGTCCCAAAAAATCCCAAATCAGACCTAGGGCTCCTTTCAGCCAATATCAAAATTTCGGCACGGTGCCGACGCCTGCGACGGCGATCCGCCTCAGGTTGGCTGTTTTCGACCGAATTCGGCCAAACTTGCATTGGTCCCTGCGATAAAACAACCCTAGGGCCCTCATTGGGCCAAAAAATACGAAAAATTGAGACTTACCGAGGGCGGTGCTCTCGGGTGCGGCGGCTCCTCCGGCGTGAGTCGCGTTTTGATGTTTGGCTCTGATCAACCTGTAGAGAAAAGAACGGTGATCACAGTGGTATAAAATTTGCATCGAACGGAGGCCGGGAAGGGCCTCATCGGAGGCAAAAACATAGGGGAGTCGCGGCAGCGCCGCCGGACTTCGGCAGAGTTTTCCGGCCGATTGGCCGGTGGTTTGGCTCTGATTTGGCCATAGGTGGATTTAGCATCGAAAAATGAGCCAGGGGGAGAAAATTTACCTCGATTGGCGGTCTGAAACTTCTCCGGTGCGGCGGCGGGTGGCGGCAGTGGCCGGCTCCTCCGGCGTCTGGTTCTTCTTCTCCGGCGAGGCACTGGCGGCTAGGGTTTTGTGGTCAGGTGTGGGTGGGGTTATTTATACCCTTTGCCTTTTAATCTCAACCATCCATCAAGATTAAATCTGGACCGTCCATCGCGATGTGATCTGGGCCGTCCGTGCCTGATTGAATCTGGACCGTCCGTACGCGTGAAGTCTGGGTTGTCCGTGCACACGCTTGATCTAGGCCGTCCGTGCGCGCGATAACGGATCTGGGCCGTCCAATCGCGCGCACGCGGATCGCCCACGTGGCCCGTCCCATGTTAGCGTTTTCTTGCCACGCGGCGTGTCCTGGTTGGCCGGGGCTGCTGACGTGGCTGCTGACGTGGCACAATTTTTTTAAATTACGTTTTGACCCCTAGTTTTTTATTTTCTTTTAAAAAACACCCACATAATCCAAATCCTCACCCATTTTTCCCAAAATCAATTTCAATTAAATCCAAATAACATTTTTACCCAATTTTATCATTATTTTTATTTTTATTTTCATTAAATTAAATTAAAATCTTATAAATTAAATATAAAAAAAAAATTAAACTAAAAATTCAAATACAAAAAAAAATAATAAAAAAAATATTTGGGTGTTACAACTCTCCCCCCTTAAAGAAATTTGGTCCCCCAAATTTGCCTCTTACTCTTGGTCGAACAAATGGGGATACTGGGCTCTAAAATCTGATTGTAGCTCCCAGGTAGCCTCCCTGGGCGTGTGGTTCTGCCACACGACCTTTAAAAATGATATTTTCCAGTTGCGGAGTATCCTGCTCTTTCGGTCCGTGATACCGACTGGTACTTCTTCATAAGATAAGTCCTCTTGGAGTGGAAGTGGTTCATGAGCCAAGACATGAGAAGGGTTCAGGTTGTACTTATGTAGCATGGATACGTGGAACACGTTGTGGACTCTGGAGAGCTCTGGAGGCAGTGCTAGTCTGTAGGCAGTAGTACCAATCCTGTCTAAGATTTCAAAAGATCTGATAAATTGAGGGTTTAATTTTCCCCTCCTGGCGAACCTACTAATTCCCTTTAAAGGAGTGACCTTAAGAAACACCCGGTAGCCTTTCTCAAACGCTAGGTCTCTCCTCCGGGTATCTGCATAACTCTTCTGCCTACTCTGAGCTGTCTGAATGTTCTTTCTGATTTTAACTATTTTAGACGTGGTCTCCTCTACCAACTCCGGGCCAAACAATCTTTTATCGCCCACTTCCTCCCAACAAATCGGTGATCTGCACGGGCGCCCATATAACGCCTCATATGGAGCCATGCCGATGCTTGCTTGGTAGCTGTTGTTGTAGGCAAACTCTATCAGGGATAGATGGTCGTCCCAATGGCCCCCAGAGTTCAGGACACAAGCTCGGAGCATATCTTCAAGTGTACGAATCGTCCTTTCTGATTGTCCATTAGTCTAGGGATAGAAGGCAGTACTAAGAGACAGCTTTGTTCCCATAGCTTGCTGAAAGCTACTCTAAAATCGAGAAGTGAACCTGAGATCCCTGTTGGATACTACTGTCACTAGAACTCCATGCAATCTGACTATCTCCCGGATATACATCCTTGCCAACTTGTCCAAGGAATCGGTCATCCTGATGGCTAGGAAGTGGGAAGACTTGGTAAGTCGGTCAACAATTACCCATATGGCATCATGTCCTGAACGTGCCTTGGGTAGCCCCGATACGAAGTCCATGGTGATATGTTCCCACTTCCACTCCGGGATTGGTAAGAGCTGAAGTAACCCACCTGGGCGCTGATGCTTTGCCTTGACCTGCTGACATACCAAGCATTTAGATACAAAGTTGGCTATGTCTCTCTTCATCCCATTCCACCAAAATCGGGGTCGCATGCTTCGGTACATTTTGGTGATTCCTAGATGCATGGCAAACTTCGAGCTATAGGACTCCGTCATGATGTCTCTTTTTAACTCACTGTTATCTGGGACACACACCTGGTCTTGGAAACGAAGTAATCCATCGGCAGAGATTCAGAATTCTGAGCTCACTCCCTGTTCTGCATCCTTCTTGCGAGCTACCAGGGTGGGGTCGACTGACTGAGCTTCCCTTATTCTCTAGATTAACTCGGGCTGGACTGTCAGGCTGCCCAAACATGTGACTCTCTTCAGATCCTGAAGTCGAACCTGTTGCGTGGCCCCAATTGGCCTACATTCTGAAACTATCAAATGGGCTAAGATACCTGCAGTTTTCCTGCTGAGAGCATCTGCTACCACGTTGCCCTTACCCGGATGGTATAAGATATCACAATCATAGTCCTTAAGGAGTTCCATCCACCTTCTCTGACGCATGTTGAGATCCTTCTGAGTGAATATGTGTTTCAAACTCTTCTGATTGGTATAGATCTGAAAGGTCTCTCCGTACAAATAATGGTGCCAGGTTTTCAAAGCGTGTATGATTACAGCAAGCTCCAAGTCATGGGTGGGATAGTTCTTCTCATGATTCTTTAACTGTCTGGACCCATATGTTATAACCTTTCCATACTGCATCAAGACACAATCCAGGCCCAGATAGGAGGCATCACTATAAACTGTATATCCTCCCGATCCACTCGGTAAAGCCAGCACGGGTGCAGTAGTCAGCTGCTTCTTTAATTCTGCAAAACTTCTTTCGCAGTCCTCATTCCACTTAAACTTGGCATTCTTCTTTGTGAGTCGGGTTAAAGGAGCTACTAGATTGGAGAATCCTTCAACAAACCTGCGGTAATAACCTGTCATTCCCAGGAAGCTGCGGATTTCTTTAACTGATGTCAGCTTCTCCCAGCCAAGTACCGCTTCAGCCTTTTCGGAATTCACTAATACCCCTTCCTTCGATATGATGTGTCCTAGGAAGGCGGTCTGCTCAAGCTAGAATCCACACTTACTCAACTTTGCATATAACTTCCTGTTTTTGAGGACCTGCAAAACTTGGGCAAAATGGTGAGCATGTTCTTCTCTGCTTTTTGAGTAGACTAAGATGTCATCAATGAACATGATAACAAATTGATCCAAGAACTTTCTGAAGACTCTATTCATCATATCCATAAAGATTGTCGGGGCATTGGTTAGCTTAAATGGCATGACCAGGAACTAATAGTGTCTGTACCTGGTTCGGAAGGCCGTCTTGGGGATGTCTTCTGTTCTTATCTTCACCTGATGGTAACCTGATCGCAGGTCTATTTTAGAGAAGACCTGTGCACCTTGTAGCTGATCGAAGAGGTCATCAATCTGGGAAAGAGGATACTTGTTCTTGATCGTGACCTTGTTCAATCCTCTGTAATCAATGCACAGTCTCAACGTTCCATCTCCCTTCCTTACAAAAGTGACTCCGGCACCCCAAGGGGACACACTGTGTCTAATAAACCCAGTGTCTTGCAATTTAGTGATCTGTTTCCTCAGTTCTTCCATCTCAATGCGGCTCATGCAGTAAGGAGCAACCGAAATGGGCTGGGTACCTGGCTGTAGGTCTATAGTGAACTTGACTTCTCTGTCCACTAGCAGACCGGGCAGTTCTTCTGGAAACACATCTGGGAAGTCTCGGACTACCGGAATCTCTTGAATACAAATTTCCTTCTTGGGCTTGCCTAGTCAGAGAAAATAGCAAGATTAAGGCACTAGAAGTTAAAAAAACTTGCCATCAAGGAATAAGTACTGAATGATTTTATTAATTTATAAATGGCTCCTCGTTAGGAGGATTAAATACAACTTTCTTGTTAAAGAAATCTATAGTGGCGTGATACGCCGCTAGCCAATCCATTAATAAGATTACATCAAAATCCACCGTGTCTAACCCTATCAGGTCTACACTCAGTTTTCTATTTGCTATCTCCATGGCACAAGCCCTGTAAATAACTTCCCCTAGTAGTGTTTCACCTCCGGTAGTAGACACAAATAACAATGAATCAAGTTTATTAGGTGATACATTAATTTTGGAAGCAAAAACATGTGAAACAAAGGAATGCGATGCACCAGTGTCAAATAAAACGTGAGCAATGTGGTCACAGATAGTATACATACCCTGTACCACATCCGGGTCGGCGTCGGCATCCTGCTGGGTAAGGTTGTAAGCTCTGCCCTGGATAGGAGGCATTCCTTGATTCTGGTTCCTCGGGCATTCTCTTGCATAATGTTGGGCACTGCCACATATGCGACAAGTATTGTTGAGGCGGTAGCAGGGTCGGTCCCCGTGATCTCTACCGCAGTGCTGACACATCTTCCCACGTACTGCCCCTGGAGCCTGAGGAGGGGCTTGGATGGCTGGTCTAGGCCTTTTATTTAGTTGGGCAAGCGCAGTAGGTGCTGGCCTGCAGAACGGAGCTGAGGGTCGGGAACTCCCTCTTGGCTGAGGACGGGTGTTGAAGCTCCTTTCCACGATCTGTGCCCTTACTAGGACTGCTGAATATGTCTTGAGCTCCAGTACCAACAAGTGTTGCCTGATCTCCAGGCGGAGACCCCACTAGAATCTCCTGGCCTTTCGGCCCTCATCCATCAGTGTCTCCAGGGAGTATCGGCCCAGCTCTAGGAACTTACGAGCATATTCCGATACTGTCATGTTTCCCTGAACCAGTTGAACAAACTCCATTTCCTTTAGGTGTCGGATGTGCTTAGGGAGATACTCCGCATGGAAGGCCGCTAAGAACTGCTCCCAAGTGACTGATGTAGGCAGGGTGGTCTGCTTGAGCTCCCACCAACGTCCTGCTTCCCCTACCAGTATGTAGGAAACAAGGGCAGCTCTCTGCTCAGGAACTACTCTCAAGGTCCTGAAAGTTCTCTCAGTCTCCGCCAGCCAGTACTGGGCCTCTTCAAAAGAGGATCCCCCTGCAAAGGTGGAAGGGTTCAGTCTCCTGTACCTCTCTATATAGCCCGGGTCGATCAAGGAAGGAGCAGGGTCCCGTGGAAGAAGGACTAGACCCGGCTGGGGATAGACTAGGGGGTCCTGTGGTGGCACCTGCTGATATGATGGGGGCACTGGGCTGTACTGTGGTGGTGTCGGGTCGTACCATGGCTGGGGTACCGGGTTATACTACGGCAGTGGTGCCGGGTGGTACTGTGGAGGAGCAGGCTCGTGCTGGGGTAGCTCGGGATCAGCCTGCTGTAGTGGAGGCTCAATCTGCGGTAGTGGAGGAGGGTCGGGTAACTCCCTTCTCTCCTCTCGCCCTTACTGGGCGGCTATGAACCCTTCCATCATCTCAAATAATCTGTCTACATCCTTCCGAAGCGAATTATACCGGGCCGCTCTGTTTAGTGGGGGTCTTCCTCTCCTCATTTCGTTGCACCTGCATTTCATAAGGAATGGTTGAGTAACGACTTATCGGTGAGTATTTCTCTAAGTATTATTGTGTAAGGGATGGGTCCAAGGAACGCGGCTCTGATACCAACTGTAACGGTCCCGGAATTTAAATGAAGATGTATATATTAAAAATCGTAAATGCAGAAGCGTAATAAAAATTTTGATTCACATTCCTTACACAATGCCAAAAACGTACTCAAATCATGAAAGAATAAGCTAATTAAAAGTGATACTCGAAATAAAAACTATAAATTGAGCTATAAAATCCTTAGGCGTCTAACTCGCCGTCTTCTTGTGGAACGGGCTCGGGAACCACGTCTTCCTGATCTGAAATGGTTAAGTAAGGAATGAGATACACTAGCCCAGTAAAGATATCACATTATCTCACTGCCACAGGAGTAAAGGTTGGTAGAAAACAAAAATAACCAATGGAGCATAATTTATAACAAACTCATTTATTAACATAAAAACCTTTACTGTCCACTTCCCTCGGTGAGATTCATGAAAATAATCTATGAAAACAATAACCTTATAATATCATGAAATCATACACACTTTATAACATAACACATATCATACCTTTATATTTCAATCATCATAAAACATATTTCCTCTTTTACCAGGTTACTAGTATCCATGGGGATCCATAGGGGGTCCCCGCTACACGTGAACAATTAACATTTACAACCTGATTCCAAGGCTGTCCCCATACCCCGTCCGGTATGGGCGCTGAAACACCTAAGGTCTCAATACCCCGTCCGGTATGAGAGACCACGTTCCCGGTAGGGTTTCTCCTACGGACCCGGTCCGTCCACCATCTCCCAGGATATCTAGTCAGGCTGTCCACATTATCCACTCATCAATTCACATAACCTTTTTGCCTTTTTTCTTGGTCTCACTTATCCAATCATACATTAAACATCATGATGTATTTAATACTGAAAAAAAGATCAAACGACAACTGACCAACAATGTACCAGATTCGGGCTCCATTGGCAACCTTAATCAATTTCACATCTATAAAGTCACAAAATACTATTTAATTATTTATTAAGCTTTAATACCGTGATAGGAAATAGGGTGAGGGGTCCTTACTTGTTTCGGGGTCTGAAATCGGCTCTACAGTGTGCCTACGGGCTGTCCCTAATTTTCCTGAATTTTTTTTCGGAAAACTGAAATGCGCTACCGGTACTTGCACGAGTCCCAAAAAATCCAAAATCAGACCTAGGGCCTCTTTCGACCAATATTGAAATTTCGGCATGGTGGCTCTGCCGTGCTCCGGCGACAGCGCCATTGCCTGCGGCGGCGATCCGCCTCGGATATGCCATTTTCGGCCGAATTCGGCCAAACTTGCATTGGTCCCTACGATAAAACAACCCTAGGGCCCTCAGTGGGCCAAAAAATCACGAAAAACTGAGACTTACCGGGGGCGGTCCTCTCGGGTGCGACGGCTCCTCCGGCGTGAGTCGCGTTTTGATGTTTGGCTCCGATCAACCTGTAGAGAAAAGAACGGTGATCACAATGGTATAAAATTTGCATCGAACGGAGGCCAGGAAGGGCCTCATCGGAGGCAAAAATAGAGGGGAGTCGCGGCGGCGGTGCCGGACTTCGGCGGGGTTTTTCAGCCGATTGGCCGGTGGTTTGGCTCCGGTTTGGCCATAGGCGGATTCAGCATCGAAAAACGAGCCAGGAGGAGAAAATTTACCTCGATTGGCGGTCGAAAACTTCTCCGGTGCGGCGGCGGGTGGCGGCGGCGGCTAGCTCCTCCGGCGTCTGGTTCTTCTTCTCCGGCGACA